>NC_044392.1:53619931-53933952 GCF_006542625.1 Nomascus leucogenys
AAACTAGTTCAACCATTGTGGAAGTCAGTGTGGCGATTCCTCAGGGATCTAGAACTAGAAATACCATTTGACCCAGCCATCCCATTACTGGGTATATACCCAAAGGACTATAAATCATGCTGCTATAAAGACACATGCACATGTATGTTTATTGCGGCACTATTCACAATAGCAAAGAATTGGAACCAACTCAAATGTCCAACAACGATAGACTGGATTAAGAAAATGTGGCACATATACACCATGGAATACTATGCAGCCGTAAAAAATGATGAGTTCATGTCCTTTGTAGGGACATGGATGAAACTGGAAAACATCATTCTCAGTAAACTATCACAAGGACAAAAAACCAAACACCGCATGTTTTCACTCATAGGTGGGAATTGAACAATGAGAACTCATGGACACAGGAAGGGGAACATCACACTCCGGGGACAGTTGTTGGGTGGGGGGAGTGGGGAGGGACAGCATTAGGAGATATACCTAATGCTAAATGACAAGTTAATGGGTGCAGCACACCAAAGTGGCACATGGATACATATGTAACAAACCTGCACATTGTGCACATGTACCCTAAAACCTAAAGTATAATAATAAAAAGATAAAAAAAAGCAGTTATATTAAAAAAAAAAAAGATTTGGAAGCAGCCTAAGTGCCCATCAGGAGATGAATGGATACAGAAAATATGGGAGGTACATATACACAATGGAGTACTGTTCAGCCATAAAAAAGAATGAGATCCAGTCATTTGTAACAACATGGATGGAACTGGAAATCATTATATTAAATGAAATAAGTCAGGGATAGAAAGACAAACTTCACATATTCTCACTTACTTATGGGAGCTAAAAAAATCAAAACAATTGAATTCATGGAGATAGAGAGTAGAAGGATGGCTACTAGAGGCTGGGAAGGGTAGTGGGGGGTTGGAGGGTAAGTGGGGATGCTTAATGGGCACAAAAAATAGTTAAAAAGAATGAACAAGGGCTAGTTTTGATAGCACAACAGAGTGACTATAGTCAATAATAATTTAGTGGCACATTTTAAAATAACTAAGATTATAATTTGATTTTTTGTAAGACAAAGGATAAATGCTTGAGGGGATGGATACCCCATTTTCCATGATGTGATTATTACACATTGCATACCTGCATTAACATATTTCATGTACTCCATAAATGTATATACCTACTATGTACCCACAAAAATAAAAAAATAAAAAAATTAAAAATTGAAAAAAAAAAAAGCTGAAATTGTGGAAAAACAGACACAAGCTTGCATCATGCGATTGGCTGACCTGCAATGAAAGATGAGTGCATAGCCTCACCAGGTGTCTACCATTAAAGTGAGGGCATTGATTGGAAAAGAATGGGACCCTGCAACTTGAAATGGGGACGCATTACTGCTAGGGAGCACAACGCCAAGAGGAGGAAAATGTGGCCATAAGCCTCTGCCCCACACCCCAGAGCCCAAGAAACAACTGTTGGATTAGCAGGAATAAAAAGTGCTTGAAGAAGTGTTAGAGACTTATCTTTAACAGTTCTTTTTAGGACCAGGAGAGGTTAAGGAAAAAGGATCATTTCATCTAGAGAAATAGTAATAATAATATTCTTCTGAACGTTCAGTTTACAAAGGGTTTTACATATATTATCTCATGAATATTTATTGAGTAATTAGTTTTCCAGACACCATGCTAAGCACTGGAGGTACAGAGGTTAGTGAATAAGACTTCCTTTAAGACCTCAAACTTGTAGAAAATAAGTGCTCAAAAATATACTTTTATCAGAATGTGGGAATTGTTCTAACCTCTGGATATTATAGCAAAGTAGGGACAGGACACATAGGATGAGACATTTTTTCCTAATCAGAGGTTGGAACATTGAGAATTCTCAAAGGCAATCCCATTCTCATCACATTCTCATCCCATTCTCATCGACAGGAGGATGTCTCAAGGAAGAAAGGATGACATAAGGCAGGGTCTTCTCTAAGGAAGAGTCTTTGCTACAACCTTAGAGAGTGTAGAGAATCTCCCAGAGGATTACTGGGATAAGAATATAGGGAGCTAAAAGGAATTTAAATTGGAAAGAAAGAAGTAAAATTACTTCTGTTCATAGGTGACATAATCTGAAATGTAGAAAAACACTAAAGACTTCACAAAAAAACTATTAGAACTAATAAATGACTTTAGCAAAGTAGCAGGACACAAAATAGCACACAAAAATAATTTATGTTTCTATACCCTAACAATTATCAATCAAAGGAGACAATTAAGAAAATAATTTTATTTACAACAGCATCAAAAAATATACATAGGAATTAGCCAAGGAAGTGAAAGACTTGTACAATGAAAACTATAAAACGTTGCAGAAAAATATTAAAGAACACATGAAAAAGTGGAAAGACGTCCCATATTCATGGATTGGAAGACTTAATATTGCTAAGATGTCAATGCTACCCAAAGTGATATACAGATTCAATGCAACCTCTATCAAAATTCCAACAATTTTTTTTTGCAAAAATAGAAAAATCCATCCTACATTCATATGGAATCTTAAGGGGCCCTGAATAGACAAAACGATATTGAAAAAGAACAAGCTGGGTGTGGTGGCTCATGTCTGTAATCCCAGCACTTTGGAAGGCTGAGGCAGGAGGACTGCTTGAGATCAAGAGTTCAAGACCAGTCTGAGTAACATAGCAAAAACTTGTCTCTACAAAAATTTTTTAAAAAGAACAAAGTTGGAAGACTCATATTTCCTGACTTCAAAATTTAATACAAAGCTCAAGTAATCAAAACAGTGTGGTACTAACCCAAAGACATATAGACCAATGGAATAGAATAAAAAGCCCAGAAATAAATCCTGTATATGTGATCAAATGATTTCTGACAAGTGTTCCAAGACCATTCAATGAGGAAAAGACAGTTTTTTCAACAAATGGTTCTCGGGAAGCTGGATATCTACATGCAAAAGAATGAAAGTGGACCGTTGTTAGGCTGCCCCTTTCGTGGTCCATATGGGCTAAAGAGAGCAGACAACTCACTGTGTCATTTTTTAGATCCTGAAGTTTCTGCCCTTTTCTCTTCATCTTTCAGAGTCTCCTTATGTTTATTGTATAGAAAATCTCCAGGGTTTTAGTTCTAATTACTGGGAGGAATAGGGAAAAGCATGCCTATTCCATCTTCCCGGAAATGAAAGTCACTCTGCCAGCCTTTCCATTTTGGTTAGAAACAAGGTCTCACTCTGTCACCCAGGCTGCAGTGCACTGCATCATAGCTCACTGCAACCTCCAACTCCTGAGCTCAAGCAACAGCAATGCCCTTGCCCCAGGCTCCCAAGTAGCTAGGAACACAGGTGCATACCACCACCCCTCTGGCTAAATTTTTTTTAGAGATGGGGTCTTGCTATATTGCCCAGGCTGGTTTCAAAGTCCTGGCCTCAAGCAATCTCCCTCCCTCAACTTCCCAAAGTGCTGGGATTACAGGCATGAGCCATCATGTCTGGCCTCAGCTTTTTAATGTAAGTTCTTATTTCACCTTCATTTCTTGAAACATATTTTCATTGGGTAAATAATTCTAGGTTGCAGGGGTTTTTTTTCTTTCAGTACTTAAAAGATGTTGCTCCACTGTGTTCTAGCTTATAATTGTTTTGATGATAAATCTGCTATCACCCTTATCTTTCTTCCTTTGTACATAACTAGCTGTTTCTCCTCTGGCTGCTTTTACAATTTTCTAACAGGTTTTGAGAGATTTTATTATGATTTGCCTTCATTTAGTTGTTTTATTTTCTTATTTCTTGTGCTTGGGGTTAATTGAGCTACTTAGATCTGTGGCTTTATAGGTTCCATCAAATTTGGGGAAATTGGGTCACTATTTCTATTAATATTTGTTCTATTCCTCTCCTACCTCTTTTGGGTATGCCAATTGTCTTGGTCCATTTCTGCTTCTATAACAAAATATCGCAGACTATGCAATTTTGAAATAATAGAAATTTATTTTGTGCAGTTCTGGAGGCTGGAAAGCCCTAGATCAAGGCACTGGCACTGGTGTCTGGTGAGAGTGGCTCTTCACATTCAAGATGGTGGCTTGTTGCTGTGTTCTTGCATGGTAGAAGACAGAGGGCAAAAAGGGCCAAAACTCTGTGTGAAGCCTCTTTTATAAATGCCTTAATCCCATTCACATGGGAGGACCCCTCAAGACCTAATCTCTTCCTAAAAGGCCCCAATTAATACCACCACAATGGAGATTGTTTCACCATGAATTTTGGAGGGGACACACATAGTACCAATTATTATGCCACTTGAAGTTTTTCCACAATTCACTGATGTGTTGTTCATTTTTAAGCCTTTTTTCAGTTTTATTTTGTGTAGTTTCTATTCTTATATCTTTCAAGTATAATCTTTCTTTGCAATGTCTAATTTAATGTTCATCCTATCCAGTTTTTTTCTTCTCATGATTTGTAGTTTTAATCTATAAAGTTCAATTTGGGTCTTTCAGACATGTGATAAAACATACTTACATATTTATATATATAAACATGTTTACTTTTTCTCCAGCTTTTGAACTTATAAACGTATTATTGTTTCAACTGTCTGCTATTTCTATCCTCATGTATCAGTTCTGAGTCAATTTCAATTGATGGATTTTTTTTTCTCATAACGGTTTGATTTTTCTATTTTTTTGAGTGCCTCAGTTTTTTTCCGATGTCGGATATGGTAAATTTTTTCTTGTTTGGTGCTGAACATTTTTGTTTTCCTATAAATATTCTTGAGCTTTGTTCTAGGATGCAGGTAAGTTACTTGGAAACAACTTGATCCTATGGCTCTTGCATTTAAGATATTAGATCAGACCACAGCCGTGTTGTATTCATTTCCTATCACGGCTGTTGACAAATTTCAACAAACATAGTGACTTAAAACAACACAAATTTATTATCTTACACTTCTGTATTTCCACATCCAAATGGGTCAGTAAGACTACTGAACTAAAATAAAGCCATTGTGTTTCTTCCTGGAGGCTCTGAGAGAGAATTCATTTCCTCCTGGGTTTATAGTTCTCTTTTTTCATCTTCAAAAGCCAGGAACAGCAAGTCAAGTTCTTTTCATGTCCTATCACTCTGACATCCCTCTTGCACTTATTAGATTGGGCCTAACTAAATAATCCAGAGTAATATTTCCATCTCAAGGTCAGCTGATTAGCAAACTTGATTCCATCTGCAATCTTAGTTTCCCTTCAGCACGTAACCTAACATAATCATAGATTCTGGGAATTACTATGTAGACATCTTTGGATGGCCATGGTTCTGCCTACCATAAGCATTCAGTCTTGGGCTAATTGTTCTCCACTACTGATGCAAAACTCAGATTCTGAGTTCTGTACTTAACGTTCTCAGTTCAGGCAGTTCACCAGGCTGGAAACTCAGTTTTCCAGTTATAGCCCAGAAACACTCTCAGGGTAGTAAGCTGGGCAACTAAAGGGCTCACCTCATTTGTTTCCCATATTTTAGGGATCCAGTGCTTGGTATTTAATGTCATTTGACCCCATCAAATACCTTGTGTCTGGGCAAAGGTCAGTCCTTACTCCACATGCAGAGTAAGCAAATGGGCACAGGGGATAAAATGGCTAGTAATCTCAGTTCACCTTGGATAGTTCCGCTTTTCCTCCGGAACTTTCATTCATCCAGTGCTGGTTACTATCACAATGTTCAGCTCCATCTAAAAACAAAATGCCATGCCTTGGCTCAAAATCCCCTCTGAGCTCAGACTGGCTCTTAATCTGGTAGATTTCTGGACTGTCATATTCCTTTATGTCATCCCTAGGTATTCTAACTCTAGATTGATCACTCTATCAGATGACCAACAGAACACAGCTGTGCTAATTGGGAGAGAAAAAGAAACACCATCTTCAGGTTGGCACAAATGTTTCCAAACATCTGTAATATTCTCAGCCTATCCTCTAACCCCCAGAAATATTTTCCAAGATCCTGTTGAGTCCAACACCCATTCCACTGCCCAATCCCTATACCTAACTTGTAATTGTGATCCACAATTATTGTAATCAATAACAGAGATCCCCCCCCCCCAAAAAAAAATAAGTTAGAGTTGTAGGTTATAGTTTTGAATATCAGCTGGTCTGAAGTCAGAGTCCACCCCTCAACCCCATCCAGGTATTCAGGTCTGTAGTAATCTCCATGACTCTTTCAGGTGTTCAATATCCTTACCTAATGTTCTCATCATAAGTTGTCACTAGCAAGAAGGCTTTGGAAGATGTAGTAAGTGGAAATTAGCTCAGGAGTCATTGAGAAGTCTGTGAAACCCTACTTTGTGTTTAAAATATCACCCGGCATACAGACCTTAAACCTTCTAACTTCTGACACAGAACTTTGCCTTTCTACTTAGGAAGTTCTTGAGAGACAGGAGCCTCCATCAGAACACAGCTAAGTGCTGACAGACTGCTAACTGCCAGGAGAGCACAGAGTGGTTCATCTTCAGTCAGTGTACGTGCCCTGGAGCCAAGAAATGGGTTACAGAAAGGGACGTGGTACTCCAGACCTGCATATGTGATTCTGGATGAACAGTGACCACAGAGGACAGGAGTAGGGAGACGAAGAGACTCATGATGTACCCAAATCACCTGTGTCATGGTTAATTGCCAAGACAGGGGAGAAAGGGGTCTTTGGAAAGGATACTACAAAGGACTCCAAGCCAAACATGCCAGAAACAAATGCTTTAGAAAGCACATCAGTGCAAGTTTGGGTCCCGATGAAATTCTGGTGTCATTTTGTTTTCAGTGACTGGGGTACATGATGTTTAGGAGACCATTCTTCCAGAGGCTGAGTTCATACCATATCCCACTTTTTACCTCTAGCCTGCAGGCAATCTCTGGACCTGCTATTGAGGTTTGAGGTGAACTGTTCTAGTTGATTTCTACTGTCACAGGTCTTCCTTTCATGTCCTTCTGTCTTGCATTTCCACTCCCTCAGTAACTCCCCTATTCTTCTCACACTCCACATTGTCAGTCCCTTTCCTTCCTTAGTTCAACTCAGTTGACTCTTTAGAGCACCAAAAATACAACAGCTTGCTTGTTTTAGGAAAAAAAGTCCAGAGGCCAGCTATGTAGAAACCTTGTGAAATGACGGAATGGAAAACAGAAATTATATTTTAATCATGTCCCTGAACAAGGCCATCTCAGGTGAATGATCTGCTGTCGGAATAAAGAATATAATGTTTTCATATATAATGAAGCATATAATCTGACAGAGAAAGAGAAGTAGAAGGGTCCAGGATAGCAGTCCTCAATCCTAGATGTCTATTAGCATTATCTGAGGCAACTTAAGAAATACAGATGCCTGGACCCCATACCAGAGATTTCCATTTAACTAGGGTGGAAATGGATTGACCACCAATGTTTCTAGAGTCTCCACAGGTGTTATGAATGTGCAGCCAGGGATGAGAATCATTGGTCTAAGAGCTCAGCTAATCCAGTACAGGATGATAGCTAAATGTGCAACCAGCTGAGAAAATGCTGAAAATCAAATCACGAAGTCTGCATTCCTATAATGTTGGCATAGCTTGAAACAAAAAGAGAAAAAGTAGAAGGACATCATTTGTGTCCCCTACCCCATGACTTCTTTCAAATGTGTTGTCTTGCAGTTTACATTCTTTCGGCCCTGAGACACCAAGGCAAACAGACCTTGATAATATAATCAGTCATCAATCAATAACTCAAATATTATTGCTATATAATACTTTTATTAAACAGTTTTATGGAAAAAACCCACAACATTTCTGTATGTCATATCATATAATTTCCAGGTGTGTCAGAGTCCAGTGACAAATTACATTTGAAGAACAGCTTTAAAATCCACTCTTGTCTGCCACTCCTTTATGAAATATTGAAAAGCAGCTCTGTACCTCAGCATTAAAGTTTACAAAAAGCACCATTAAAAGAAGACTCACATATTTAATTCCCTTCAAAGTAGTCTTATCTCTCCTTTCTGACAGACACAGAGCTGCACTCATTCAAAATGCTGCCGTGTAATACCAACCAACATGCTCCAATTTACCAAAATTCAAACAAGTCTCATATATGAGACCCATGTAGTGATTAGGACTAACCAACAACAGTGAGCTTTGGCTGTCCTAAAACCACAAGCTGGGTTAGGTAAGTGTTTTGTAGAGGGGAACAGAAAAGAAGTGAGATCATCAATACCTAATATATTAACTTAATGTAGGTATCCCTTGACCATTTAACCTGACACCTACAAAATCCATAGTGTTTAGTATTTCACACCAATCTTACTGCAAAAGTGCTGTGCTACATACAATCAATTCAAGTTAACTCCAACTAATACTGGAACTAATAAAAAAATAATTTGTAACAAAGCTTATTCACTTCAAAGCACAATTGAGAAAAGCAAATCCAGACAAAGCCCAAACCAGAATCCTAGAAGGACTCCATTGCTAAGAATTGGACTCTACAAGTAATAGACTTGAGTTTTTCTCTTTTTTCCCTTCTTTCTTATAATTTAAAAAAGATTTGGCTTTTTACTCTAAAAGTTTGGGTTCATTGCAGAAATCACAGTCCTTCCATATCCAATTGTGACTGGCACTTAAGGAGAGACAAATGCTTAGATCCAAAGAGTTTTGAAAGATCCTAATTGCTACCCCTCCCAGGTCCTGCATTCCATGGGTAACTGGAGTCAGCAGCCCGTGGTAGAAGCCAGCAAGAACTGGGCTTTAAGCGTGAATCAGAATAATGCAGGAATACGCTGTACATCTGCTATTAAGCCCATGCCCCAAATCACTAGAACGTGAGAATGTAGAAATCTCTGAGAACAGAATGTATTTCAAACACACACAAACATAGACTATTGCATATCATTTTTAGTTGAGGTCAAAATTATTAAAGCCCTATTCCCCAGTTAAAAGCAGGGAGTTCTATTAGTATGTCTTCTTCATTTATATCCCAGATTAATATAAATCCAGTCTAGAGGTATCACTTCTTTCCAAACTTAACTTCATTTCAGCGGCATACATGGAATATTGACACTTTTCAAAGTTTTTATCCCAGACCCATTAGATCTACAAGAGACTAGAAAGAATTGGAGCAAAGTGAGTGGGCCTGGGTTTGCAGGATCCTCACAAACTTCTCTTGGATTCTTCTTTTACAAAGTTTCTCTACCATACAAACATACGTTTAAAAAGCCAACACTACTGAGGTTAGGTATGCCCTTCAGGGTTGTTGCCTAGAATGGTTAAATCCCATTCAATTTCAAGCTTAAAGGAGGCTAATAATCATGGTGTGGAATTTCTCCATACCAGCAGCATGGCTAATGTATGTGTTTTAGGTAATGTCTGACACTCTGGTAAAGTCTGCCTGACACATGAGCTTAAAGCAGAATGGAAAGGAAAGAGGAGAGAATTGGAACAAAATGCAAAGGGAAGATGGTTATACACTGCTAATTCTGTACAGTGAGATCCAAGGACACCACCATGTGGTGTCTGATTTAATTTCTTTTTAAAAGAGAATATTTTCAGTTCTAAGTTACTCAAGCCTTTATTCTCCTATTATTACTTCTCAGCTCAGTCACTCTTCTCTTCCCCACAATTCCAAAACTATGTTGAAGTTCTTTAAGGGTCGGCCCTCCTGAAGAACTATTTTCTTATTCTGCCTACTTTGACTCTCTAAAATTCCCAAAGGCAAAATAAAGGCTAAAAAAATTTGTTTTGCCTTTATTCATTTTCAAAATCCGTCAAACTCTCCTCAGCATAAAATTAATTATCCCTTTAACAATCAATATACAAGGATAAATGAGTAGTACTTTGGGTTACTTCCTTCTCTTCCTGCCTCTCTTCCAAACAGACTGAGATAAGGCTTCTCAGAACCATGGGATGTATCAGCAGTATAGAAAAGGGACAGTGCTGAATGAGTCAGCACCCAGTGCCTCCTACCCATTCCCTTCTATACCAGCTGGTAGGCTCCCATTTCACATCTGGGCTGAGAGTTACCTCAGAACTTGGGAAACTGACACTCTCTGCACATTTCCAGAGAGAAAGATCTGAAGATCACTAGCATCAAAACCTACTGTCACTGGGGGTGACGCATTTCACAAAAGCCTCAGGCCTGAGAGAAATTGAAGAGATCTCTTTTCCTGCCCCACTCTACTGAAACACCTGTGTGGAGTAAAAATTTTCATACATGAACACATAGATATTACATTTCAATACTGTTGACAAGAAATATGAATATAACAAACTTCATGTAATAACCAAGATTTTGAATCTTCCTAAGTGGCCCACTTATTTAATGGGCATTGGATAAAAACAAAATTCTAGTACAACTGAAGACTGTAAATCCTGAGAGTTGGTTATAATAGGATCTGGCCTGGATTTTTAAATGGCACACCATTCAAAAAGTGGTTGGGAACATAAAAGGTTCTCCACAAAAGCCTTTTGCTGCAGAAGGTGGCCTTGGATGGCTAAAGTAGTATTTACTCTTAGCAATTAACCACCAAAGCATTTAGTTATTTGCATCCCAGCAAAACAACAATCCCACACTTTACTCCATCACACCTGGAATCCAAGAGGTCTACAAGTCCAAAGACAACTGTGTTGTCAGCTTTGCATGGGAAAGACAGGAGGTAGCTAAACTGACCTGTAGGTGGCCCTTTCAGTGTGGCTAGGCTCATCTGAGCAGTCAGGGAGTCTCTCATTCATCAATAGTTTAGCCTCCTTTAGTGTTGATTGACTTATCTGCAAAATGGAAGAGGCCCAGCTACTTGGGAAAAAATGTTTTATCTCTGAACCCCAAAAGTGGATTGAATACTTTTCAGTCCACAAATGGAATTCAGTGACCCCACTTAATCATCAAACACCTTTAAAAAGAAGAGGCAGGAGAACAAAATGATTTTGTTAACACTTGGTGCAAAGAACGACACTTTTCATGGTTGGGAATACTAGGAATACTTTCTTGCTTCTTGGCCTAACAAATCTTTAAAATGAGGGACCCCTTTAGGTGCATCAAATGAGATAAATGAACTTGAGCAGTTTATCTAGAGCAATGTTTAGTGTAGTGATGTGTACAGGGTTGGCCATATTAATCTAAGAATGTGGAAGGCTAGACTAGAGAAGAAAATCTCTTTGAAGAAGCATTTATCAAAAGCCTGAAATTCTCCAATGCAGTCTCTTAAGACCAATGAAAAGGCATTTTTTAATAAAAAAAAAATGCAGGCACATAAAAATCTTTCAAGGATGAAAGACATGAAAATACTCCCGGGTTCCACTCCTGCCTTCAGAACTGTTTGCTGAGAAAGAAAAGACAGAAGCAGGGCCAGGCAAAGGTGGGAAAACTTTCGGGAATTTGCCAATACAGCCTGAGCCTTGGCACCAAACTAAAACAAAAATGTAGATGTTCTGCATTCTGCCTTTCTTATAATGCTGAGACATACTTTCTTTGGAAGTTAAAACAAACACGACAAAGTGACCTGGGCCTGTGCTGGGCTAAAAAGGAGACCTTCTGATAGCCCTAGTGTCTGGGGTGGGTCAGGTGCCACAAAACTTTTCAAAGTCACTTACCCAATGAGTTTTGTGTTAGAGAGGGGTCAGGTATGGGATCTGAAGGAGGCTATTAAAGGAAGAATGTGAAATGAGAGGAAAAAGGGTTCTTGTGGGGCATCTGGTATCATATAAACAACACAGATTGTGCCACATACTCTGGGAATATAGAGAACCCATGCAAGAAAAGCTGCCCTTGCAATGAGGCAGCTGTTAAGTAGGGCAGCGGTCTAGCACAAGCCCATTCCTTGGAGAGCCAAGGTAGCAGTGATAGAATCTCTACCCAACAAGGATCCTAAGAGTTTGCTGTTCTTTCATTTTAGGAAAAATCTTCCTATATAGTTATTCCTGCAGTGCCCCCAAATAGGTCTTGGTGAAAACCCACAGGCAGAAACAATACTTCTAGATGGGGCTAGGAGGCTTCCATTTACCTTCTTCTCATATGTATATATTTTTTTCTTAAAATAAATTCCGTGAACTCATAAAGCTCTCATCTGCAATCAAATGCAAAAGCAGAGCATCCTACTCAGAGGCTCTGAAACACACATATCAGCCTCAAAGCAAATCAGCCTTCCAGTCTCAGGTAAGACTGGTTCAGTCCAGAAAGGCAAGGGAGATGCTTCTCCTGAATCCTTAGAGGCAAGAAGGGATCCCTTCAGATGGGCTTGTATAGCAGAGTAGTAACATACTTCTTCTTGTAGCGATGGGTTGCGCTAAGGACCATCACACTGTCCTGCAAGGAAAAGAAACATACGCAGCTAATTCATTAGTTCAGACAGTAGGTAGCTCTTCCCAGTCATCGGTCCTTCACAGTCACTTTGAACAGAGGTAGTTTGATATAAGAGAAGGAGGTCAGATAAGTTTTAGTTCCAATTCTGACTCCTATCATCATTCTACTTGTGGCCTTGGGTAATCTACTTAGTGTGTGCAAGTCTTTTTATCTCATCATTACAAAAGATAACACCTACCATTAAGGTGGCTCTGATGATTACATGAGAATATCTGACACAGTTTCTGACACATAAAAGTGCTGAAGAAATAATGGTCTCCTACCTTGCTCCCTTCCCTACTTTAAATTCTAATGTTGGGCCTAAAACTAGCAAAGAAAAAAAAAAAAGAACAAAATATTCTGGCATCCATTGCTAGAAGAAAGTCTTAAAGACAATGAGAAAAAAAGGAACAATCCTTCTGAAAAACGATTTCCAAGTCCCAAAGCAGGTCTAATTTCCATTTAATACCAGGGATGACTTCAAAAAGATCTCTCTGATTTAGAGGGAACCTAGGAATCCCTCTCTATCCTTGAACAAAGTAGACGCCAAAATCCTCTTCAGAAAGACACTCAATCCAATGGATCAATTCCAAACCACCCAAACTATCTGAGAGAATCAGGAATGGGTCAGAACTAAGCTAAGCCACAATAATCAACACCTTCACCTGAGTCAGAACCAGTAAGAAGAGAGCAAGAGGTACCATTTCCCAGGCTGTGTTGCAGACTACAGATGTACCACAGGAGGAGATGGCAAGCCTAGGCAAATTAAATGACACCCAAGGAGCAGTTACAGGAGGCAAAATCCATCAGATCCCAAAGAACCCAAGCAAATCCGATTAAGAACAAGTGTATCCTTCTACCTTCCCCCGTACTGTATTATCCACCATGAATGCTTCTCAGGTTAACACTCCAGAGTCATGTTGACACAAAGCCTAAATACGATAGAAGCAAGGAAGGTAAAAAATTCACTTTTACGCTTCCACAGGTTTAGTGGAAATGAGGAATACCTGAGAAAAATCTACTTGGAAAGACCTGGCATAATGATAATATAGGAAAGAATATGAAGTCAGCATAGGAGGACTGGACCTCAGCAGTCCTGTCTCTGGTACTTACTGGTAATTTGACCTTCTCTGAGCCTTAGTTTCTTTATCTATAAAACAGGAGTTAAAAATAATACTTACGAGGTTATTATAAAAATTAAATTCAATAATATATTTTAAGTGTTATATTGTACCACATAGTTTGTTAGCTATATCAGTGATTTCCCGAATCCAGCTATATGTCCAAGTAAAAGCAGCTTAAAAAAATTATAGGGCCCATCGTAGATGCACTTATTCAGAATCTCTAGGAATGGAGCTGCTGAATCTGTATTTTTACAATCTTCCCCAGGAGACTCTGATGATAATCAGCCTGGTTTGATAACCACAGAGCTATATAACTTTATTCCAATAGCCAAACCACAAAGACATATCAAGACAGAACAGAATGGCTATTTCCAGCCCAGACTCTAAAGCAGCAGAAAAACCAAGGAGGACTCTAGAGTTGAAGGGACAGGGCAAATCTGGTCACACCTCTCCTTTAACTAGTGTATAGGAGAGATGCAAGCACCTGAGTATATATGAATGAGGCACCTGAAAGTAGCTCAATTCCACCTTCAAAAAAGTGAAAGCCTTAATATCACATTGAAGCATTCTTTGAACTGGAAGCTAAACCTGCTTTTTCTGCAGAAGAAATCCTATGCTATGAACACAAACTTAAGTAAACAGCTGGTGTAAAGATTCTAGTCACCCAAAAAATAACTGGGCAGCAAAAAAGTCCTATCAGAGGGCAATTCAGCCAGCCAGAACACAGAGACTGAGATTTTAAAACAAACAACCTAGTAGTTAAAAAAAAAGAGTTCTTCTATAATTTGATCATTACTGCCAGCTTCAGCTTCAATGAAATAGCAGAGAAAGTAACCACTGAGAACGTATGTTACCCTTGACCTCTCATTCCAGGGAGCTCTGTGAAGAGCCAGGGCCACCACTTACCTTAATGGACAATGCATAGAGATGGTTCAGCATAACATGGTTGGGCTCAGGGAGTAAGGCTGGGTCACACTAAGAGAAAGAGAAAAAAATTACTAAATGAAATTAATGCACAGACAAACCAAACAGCTTACTCTTCCTCAGAGCTTTGAGAAATTTAAACTAGAATGTGCTATCTCTTTTCAATAATGCACGCACTCCAGTATGTATCAATAATACAATCCTATTACAGAAAATTAGAAAAATTATCAGTCCAGGGCAGAAATCTTATGCCTCAGCATCTACTAGTCTTCCTTAAGAGAGCTAAAACAAAAATCTTACCCACAACACACAAGGAAGAGCTGTGTTACAAGGCAAAAATAATCATAGTAGGAATCAAGTATATTGAATAGAAATAAATTATATACAAAAAAACCTTCATAGTTCTTTTGTACATCCCCAAATGATAACTACTCTTTTATGTTGTGCTCAAACAGAAGTCCATAGCTCTGATCCTGATTTTATTAGGATGAGGATACAACTATGAATTTTTATATCAGCACCTGAAAAAGCTGTGACTCACCACTGGAAAAAGGAAATCTGTAATGTTATTGATATGTGTATGACTTATAATCTCAACACACCTCTGCAATAATCCTAACCTCTAGGATTACTGAACTTTGGGTCCAAATGGTCCTAGACACCCCTAGATGCCCCAGTAATACTCGGGATACTCACAGAAATATTAGTGTCTTTGTTAAGAATAACTTGAAGTAGATGAGGAGGAAGGATGGGTGGGGATTTGAATCTTTCCTCGGATCGAAACACATACATTTCTTGACCATAAGGCCCTGGGGGTGAGCTGGAAAGGTCTGAAAGATATTTATACAAATATGAGAAAGAGTTGGAGAATTAGCAAGAAAGCATGGGAAAAGCTATCAATACATGGCAGCTAACATTAAATATGGTAGAAGTCCTGGATCACAAACTTGTGACCTGTGGGATCTACAGCTGTAAGGTAACCAGAGGAAAAATCTGAGTCCCCTGGACATAAACCATGAAGCTCCTCAACATGGCAACATGATTTGGGAGACAGACAAAGAGATAAAGACTCAAAGACCCAGGCTCAGGGAAAAGCTACTACATGTATCAGTTGTAGGACCTTGGAAGAATCCCTCCACAATGGTCAGTTTCTTTACAAAATAAAAATAATCTTTGCCCTATTTCATGATGTTTTTGAGAAAATCAAATTAGATAATGGATGTGAAGATGCCTTGTAACTTTCAAACAATGGGAAAAGATTAGATTTTTTCTTTTTTCCAGCCAAACAACAAGGTTATAAACTCCTAAGACTACCAATACAACAATGATTGCAACAATAAGGACAAAATGTATGTAACTGTCATTAGGGAAATGCAAATCAAAACCACAATAAGCTGCCATTTCATACTCACTAGGACAGCTAAAGTCAAACAGACAGACAATAACAAGTGTCAAAAGAATGGAGAAATTGGAACGCTCACAATATTCCCACTGCTAGAGGGAATGTAAAGTAGTCCAGCCACTTTGGAAAATAGTTTGGCAGTTCCTCCAATAGTTAAACATAAAGTTACCACATGACCTAGCAATTATACACTGGGTATATACCCAAAAGAAATTAAAATATATGTCTACACAAAAACTTGTACACCAGTGTTCATAATAGCACTATTTATAACAGCCAAAAAGTGGAAACAATCAAGATGTCTATCAACTAATGAATGGATAAACAAACAGTATGTCCATACAATGGGTTCTTATTCAGCCATAAAAAAGAGCAAAGTACTGATACATGGTTATAACATGGATGAACCCTGAAAACATTATACTAAGTGAAAGAAGCCAGTCACAAAAGACCACATATTGTAGGATTCCACTGATATGAAATGTCCAGAACAGGCAAATCCTTAAGACAGCAAGACTTGTGGTTGCCAGGGATGGAGGGGAGCGGGGAATGGGATGTGACTGCTAATGGGTACAGGGCTTATTCTGTGGGTGATAAAAATGCTCTGGAATTAGATAGTTGTGATAATCACACAACTTTGAATATACTAAAAATTACTGAGTTGTACAATTTAAGAGTTAATTTTATGATGTATAAATTACACCTCAAAAAAATGAAAAAAGTATGCAGACGAGAATGAAAGGAAATATACAAAAAAGAAGAGAAATATATTATGATAATATATTTTATTTAAATGTTATCGTTTCTTTTTTGAGAGAGGGTCTAGCTCTGTGTCACCCAGTCTGGAGTGCAGTGGCTTGATCACGGCTCACTACAGCCTTGACCTCCTGGGCTCAAGCGATCCTCCCACCTCAGCCTTCAGCGGAGTTGGTACTAAAGGCATATGCCACCATGCCCAGCTAATTTTTTGATTTTTTTGTAGAGACAGGGTCTCACTATGTTGCCCAGGCTGGTCTCAAACTCCTGGACTCAAGTGATCCTCCCACTTCGGCCTCCCAAAGTGCTAGGATTACAGGTGTGAGCCACCAAATTCATTGTAAGAACTAAGTTCCAGTGTTCTGTTGCACAGTAGAGTGAATATAGGTAACAATAATGTAACAAAATAAAATAGCTAGAAGAAAGGATTTTGAATGTTATCACCACGAAGAAACGACAAATGTTTGAGATGATGAATATGCTAATTGCCCTGACTCGATCATTACACATATAAAATGTATTGAAACATCACACTGTATCTCATAAATATGTACAATTGTTATGTGTCAATTAAAAATAAAAAATACATATAAGGCAAAAGAAAAAAGTAGAAGTAATACTCTGATATTAAATAATATCTTTAAAACATATGGAACTTGAAACTTTACAAAGTATCATGCTTTATTATTTCTCACATGATCCACAAAATACCCTTGGGAAGTGCACAGAATAGTTTTTATTGCCTTTTCACCAGAAAAAAATAAATACAAATTGGTTATTTGCCTAAAGTTACATACATGGATAGATAGTAAATGAGTGCAGACTAAAATCCATTATCTGTAGATTCCTAGTAAAAAATGGATTATAAGCGTTACCTCAATAGATTGGGAAATTAGGAGAAAGAGGGAAATATCAAAAGTATGCAAGTCTTCTCTCTATATAATTATGATACATGTCTCTTTATTGGTTACTTTGCCAGAATTATATAATGCAAAAATTAGTCACAAGTATCCTCATAATCTAATTCAGCATTTTAAAACTCTTTTAAATTACTGTCCCACCAGTCAAAAATAACGTCCAGTTTAACCTTCTGAGCTTATATGATGAAAACAACATTTTCAAAATTTTCCTCAACAGATGATTACACTATTGATAATAGTCTCGCTCTGTCGCCCAGGCTGGAGTGCAGCAGCGCGATCTCAGCTCACTGCAAGCTCCGCCTCCCGGGTTCACGTCATTCTCCTGCCTCAACCTCCCAAGTAGCTGGGACTACAGGCGCCCGCCACCACACCCGGCTAATTTTTCATATTTTTTAGTACAGATGAGGTTTCACCGTGTTAGCCAGGATGGTCTTGATCTCCTGACCTCGTGATCCACCCGCCTCGGCCTCCCAAAGTGCTGGGATTATAGGCGTGAGCCACCATGCCCGGCTGTTTTCTTTCTTTTTTTTTTTTTTTTTGAGACGAAATATCACTTTGTCGCCCAGGCTGGAGTACAGTGGCGTGATCTCAGCTCACTGCAACCTCTGTCTCCCAGGTTCAAGTCATTCTCCCGCCTCAACCTCCAAAGTAGCTGGGACTAGAGGCCTGTGTCACCACGCCTGGCTAATTTCTGTATTTTTAGTAGGGACAGGGCTTCACCATAGTAGCCATATTGGTCTTGAGCTCCCGACCTCAGGTGATCCACCCACCTCGGCCTCCCAAAGTGCTGGGATTACAGGCCTGAGCCACTGTGCCCAGCCAATAATTTCTTTTAGAAACAGCAAAGCCACCCTTCTCCCCTGAAATTCAAATATGTTCCACTTAAGGTATTGTGCCTCCTCAGTTGAGAATCACTGAAAGTTTAAGTCCCTGGTTTTACTGTGAAGAAACTCAGAACGAAAAAGGTTGAGAGATTTGTTCATGATGGCAAAACTAGTTAGTAGCAGAGGCAAGATTTGAACTCACAGGAGAGAAGTGTGCTCACTGGGAATACAGTGCACAATTCTTTAGATAATTCTTATTGTAAAGTAACAAAATGGTAACTACAAGTGTGGTTAGCAAAACATTCTCTGATACTACAGCAATTGTAAGTAGAGATGAAGGCCTTGGATCAAATAATATTAGAGGAAATAAAAGTGTAAGGATATTTTCTGCTACCAAAGACTTTTTTTTTTAACCAAAAACTTACAAAATTTCAATTACCTACAACAGAATTGTCGGGGGGCAGGGGGGTGGTTGTCTTGTTTTTGAGGCAGTATCTCACTCTGTTGCCCAGGCTGGAGTGCAGAGGCTCAAACATAGTTCACAGCAGCCTCAACCTCTTGGGCTCAAGCAATCCTCACGCCTCAGCCTCCCAAGTTGTTGGGACCACAGGCATGTGCCATTACACTCGGCTAATTTTTTAAAATTTTTTGTAGAGATGGGTCTTGCCATATTGCCCAGGCTGTTGGTTTTTTTTAACCATTTTTTTTCCCACACTTTTTGGACCTCATAAAATCATGAAACTGCTAACTGAGGTCTCAAACTGGCAGGATTAAGATGGGGCATACCGAACAAACTACACACATATATCGCCTCTGCTGGGTAATATCATCAAAGGTCAGTGGAAAACTTGAAATATTACTAGAAACAGATTTTCAAACTATAGGCTGTAGCCCATTAGTGGTTATAAAAGATAACATGGAAAATAGAGTGTATCACATGTAATAAGGTAAACATTGTACCATGAGACTTGTGTTACAATGTGTGTGTTTGTGTTTGCTGCAAAGAAGAGACCTAAATGTTTACAGGAGAAATATCTCTATCTCTCTCTCTCCTCCCCGCAATCCCCTGCCCTCTCTCTCCCTCTATATGTATATACACACATAAACAATTTTTAGGAAGGAACTACAAGAAAGACACAGCAAGAGAGTAAATAATACAAAATTACCTCTACAAGATGTCTCAGAACTTTCCATAGAATCTAACTTTAAAGCATCGAACACCTCAAAATCAGATTTCTTGACATGGATCAAATTGTTAATTGTGCCAAGCTGACTGGTAACCACAGGCTGAAACAGTGAATAGAAAAAATTATTGAATCTCTCTTTCAAATCCATCTCTTCCATCCAACCTTCCTCTTTTACTAAAATTTACACATGATTGTACTCAGCACCTCCACGTTTTATCAAGAGAGAAATCCTCCAGTGTAGGGGAGCAGCTGCCCATCAGTCTTGACAGAAATGACAGCTAAAATGAGACTGCTAAGTCAATGGTTACCCTTGGAGATCAAGGCCTTACCTCTGATGGATCATGAACCCACTGTCCATCCACAAAGAACTTGTATTGGTGCTCTCCCTCAGGGAGGTCCAGGATGGCAACAAAGTCATTATGGCTGCAGAAGAAAAAAAGAAAGGCAAACAGGCCAAGTTCCTTCTAGAAGACTGAATGTAAAAAACAAGTGGCAATCATAGTATCATATGAATAATTTCCCAGATTCCTAAGCCATTGTATCCCCTGGTGTAAAAAACAACGTATAAACCCATTCTCCTTTTCTGTATCATCTTGGACATGTATTTACTAGCTCCTCCCAACAACGTTAGTTCTTAACCAATATCTGGAAAAGAATAATAAAAACATTAATCCCCTCAAATGGTTCACCTTAGTATAACTATTTTGCTTCGGTAGAACAAGTTCCTCACCAGTGCAAATAAGATAGGTAGGTTCAGGACACAGAACTGCCTCAAGGTACTCTTTCTCTGTTTTGGTGAACCTTTTCTGGAAAATGAACTACCATACAAAGGGCCATTCTGACAACCAGTTAAATCATTCATTATTGCTTTGGAAGCAACAAATAACATGACTACCTAGAACTTCAAAATGTGTTTTGCTTTAGTGCAGAAGTCAGAGCAACAACACTCAGACAGTTACAAAAGACTTCTCACAAGCATAGACAGGACTTGTATGACATAGTCCTAAAGAATGTAGCCATAAAGCTATTATGAATCCCTTTGAGGCAATGAAATTCTAAGGGATAAAACATCTCTGACTCACTATGAGGTTAAAAAAGAATCCCACAGACATACTAAGTGGCCGCAGAAAAGGGCATGTTCTAAAGAGAGTCCATAGCAGGTGGAGAAAAGTAGTCCAGCTGGGTCTCTCTTCTGAGAAAAGAAATCAGGTCTCTATTCCTGGACCCTTAGATTCAACCAAGACACTTGTCACCTCTTAATCAGTGGAATCTTGGTGCTCCAATTGTTGAAGGACCCAGAGATGAAGACCTCCTTGCCTCCTTCAGACCAGCGGATAACAGTGGGCCGGGCCTGCTGTGTGGGCTTTACGGAGTCCTCCAAATCCTGCTGCCATGATACAAACTCTTTGTCCCCAGGGAGCTGTAAGAAGGAGTAGGTCATCCCTAGAATAAACTGTGACCCAAGAATTCTAAAAAGGTCACTCTCCTCCCTAGGGTAGAGAAGGGTGCTAAGCTTTGGCTAAGGATATAAACCCCAAAATTAGCAACTAAATCAGTTCGAACAAATTATAGAAAAAGAACTCATCTAGGACCAAAAATGGTCAAATGGCCTATGCTCGAGCACTGTCTAAATCATAGCCTAACTTTTGAGTCTACCTGTATCACTTACGCTTTCAGAGCCTTAGACTCTCCCTTCAAAAAAAAAGAAAAAAACTAACTCCCTACCACTAGTTTAACTCATAGGCAGGCAATTATGATATGCTTCTGAGTCTTTCTTAAGAGGAAAAAAAAATGAAAACAAAGTATGGTTCTGTAAAAGATAATTAAGTCAGCCATATATTTTTATAGGCAAATATGAATAGCTCTCAATTACCAGTTGTAATGGAAGTCAGATATATCAAAATTCATAAGTAATTCATAAACTCTATTTCAGCTAACAAGTTACAAAAAGAAGAAACATTAAAAATTCAAAAACCAGATCACTGATTTCTTAAAACTTGAGAAGTGGCTATGAAATCTTACTTATTACCCTATCCCAGGTTTATACTAATTATTTCAGAAGTAGGAATAAAAATTCTAGAACCTCAAGGAGCAAGAGATCAAAAATACAATTTCCTTTATCAAAAGTAGCTCTCTTATCAAATGAGGTTTGTGGGATTGTAAAAACAGTAATTCTTGTTTCTTTTCATTACTATCCTTTGGACCAAGAGTTGGCAGACAGCCAGTGAGCCAGATGCTTTTATCAAGTTTTATTTGAAAACAGCTCTCTCCATTTGTTTACCTATTATTTTATTGATTGATTGATTGAGAAAGGACCTTGCTCTGTCACCCAGGCTGGAATGCAGTGAGTGGTGTGATCATAGCTCACTGCAGCCTCGAACTCCTGGGCTCAAGCCATCTTCCCACCTCAGCTTCCAGAGAAGCTGAGACTAGAGGTGTGAACCAACATACCTGCCTTGCTTACCTATATTGTCTATAGCTGCTTACAGGCTGCAGTGGCAGAATTGCGTAGCTGTAACAGAGACTGTATGGTCTACAAACTCTAAACTATTTACTATCTGGCCCTTTACAGAAAGATTGCTGACCCCTGTTTTAGACTGGTTTAAGTGACTTTGGTAAATAAGACTGTATAGTATTAAGCCTAAATATTACTAAATTGAATAATGTGGGTTTTTCTAAAAAAAAGGACTAGCTTATTCATTTGGGCTTTCTTTTCAAAATGGTTGACATAGCTTCCCCTCCATACATTCTCTTGATATTCCTCAAAACTACAGTATAAGACATCAGTAGCAGGATAATCCTAAGTAAACAGAGAAAGAGAATTGAAAGGACTTTCACATAAGGAAATGACTTAAGAGAAAACTACATATTCTCAGAACATTGCACTCTTGCCTAACTGGCTGCGTTAGAATTACAAGAATTTGACATATGCCTAAGAATAACCCTCAGATTCGGATGTAAGATCTGGGAATCTATTTTTAAAAAGCTTTCTAGATAACACTGTGATTATGTTAAAATAAAGAAAAAAAGCCCAGATATACCGTGATTATGTTAAAATAACAAAGAAAAAACCCTCATCTTCAGAGGTACATCCTAAAATGTTACAGATAAAATAATACTTGATATAATATCTGGGAATTTGCTTCAAAATAACTAGTGGGGGAATAGTGGACTGGGGTATAGATGTTATATGTTCATTTAAGATCTGATCATTGTTCAAACTGGGTGGCACGTATATAGATGTCATTATACTGTTTCCCCGTACTTTGAAAATGTTTCAAATTTTCCAAAAAGTATTTAAAGAAATCTGAGGTGATTCTAATGTGCAAACAGGATTAAGAACCACTGAACTAGTCCACTGAAAAAGGCAGGCATTCAAAGCAAAGTAGGCCCCCCTGCCACTGTTTCTGTCAGTTACTTTTATGACAGGATTTTCAGTTTAGAATTTGAAAGCTACAAACTATTAATATGCCTAGCTTTGGAGGAAAGCCCTTCCACTTATGACATGACATTTCTGTAGTAGGAATGAATGCAGCTGACTAGCAGAAAGATTGTTTACTCCAAGTTACTCAGCAAAACTACCAGGAAAAGAGGCAAAACAATAATTAGAACTACAGTTTGACGTTTAAGTAAAATGTTGAGGTTAGAAGAGGGTAGATTGAGAACTATAAAATTTTAGATTTAAATGAGACCTTAGGAATTATCTGAACTAATTTTCAGACAATCTGAAAATTATATGAATAATTTTCTTAATTCACAAATGCCAAGACTGAGGTGAGAGATAAGAATAATACAAAACAGGCCCCAATTCAGACAGAGCAACCTGGCTTTTAATCAGGACACCAATTACTGCAGTCACAGTTCAGCAAATACACTGTATTTAAATCCTGAGTCATCAACATAGGAAATGGGTAAAAATATAATGAGGCAGATCACCTTTCGAAAGCTTTGAAGTAAATTCAGATGGCTTGTAGATAGCCCAAATAAGAATGGAGAATTGGAGAATAAACCCCAATAAGTGCTCCTTTTAATCACTCTCACTTCTCTGTGATTACGGTTGGTTTTTTTTTTTTGAGAGTCTCACTCTGTCGCCCAGGCTGGAGTGCAGTGGCTCCATCTGAACTCACTGCAACCACCACCTCCCGGGTTCAAGCGATTCTCCTGCCTCAGCCTCACGAGTAGCTGGGACTACAGGCATGCATCAGCATACCCGGCTACTTTTTTGTATTTTTAGTAGAGACGGGGTTTCACCATGTTGGTAAGGCTGGTCTGGAACTTCTGACCTCAAATGATCCAACCGCCTCGGCCTCCCAAAGTGTTGGGATTACAGGCGTGAGCCTCTGCGCCAGGCTGTGATGATGTTATCAATTGAGATCCAAGGAAATAAATAATGGAATCCAAATTCTATGTGCTACCAATATGGCAAATAATACTCTATTCACTCTCTAAAGCCCCAGTTCCCTGGGAAGTGATGAAATGATAGGAAACATCAAACACACCCGAATCTCCTCAAGCCCTCCATTTTTCTATCTCATCTAGTCAGTCTACCTGGAGGAATTACTTGTATTTTATGCTGACAGCTCTAAAAGCGATTAGAAACATTAGAATGGTAAACGCTGCTATCAGCTCCATCTGTCCTTTCTTACAGAGTGAAAACAAGTTGGTCTCTTCCTGAAAGTCCTTGGAATTGAGAGCAAGGTCTTCAGGGCAGCTGTGGGTTGTCGTTTTTTTAGCCACGCAACATTTTTAAGTACTACTGGGGAGTAAACAAGTCGTGGAATCATTGGCTCTTCCACCTGCGGAGCAGCAGCAGGGCGTGAAAGAGGCACAGCCTCAGCCACCACAACTATAAAGTATGGGACAAAAATTAAGCAGTCAACCAAATGATGTCCTTAACTGATCCCCAAGACTAGCAGAAAGTATTCAATAAGCAAGTAGTTGCTGCTTACAGCCCTGCTAAAAGGGAAGAGGATCACAAGTGCAGAGCTGCTAGAAGAGCAAAAATGATACTGATACACAGAAATTTTCAGAAAAATAATTTCATTTAGCCACCTCACGGCAAAGGTGAGAAACTACCACCTATGGTCAGCAACTCGTGCAACCTACCCTCTGAAGTTGTCCACCAGGGATTACAAACTACAAATTCGGCAACGCTATAGAAGAGAGCCATTCGTGCTCGGAGGATCGGGGATGGGGGGATGTCTATTGTCCCCATCCTAAAAATGTGGCCAACAGATTAGTCAGAACACCAGGAAAGCAAGAACTCCGCCTCTTTACCCTATTTTGAGGCGGCACTGCAAGAGGAATTACCATGCAACACCTCTGTCCCCGAAAAATCCCTTTAATTCAAAAAACCATAGCCCGGTTCGGCGCGGTAGAAAAGAACCAAGAAAGGGAAGAGGAGCCCGGAAATCAACCCGCTGCAGTACTGACACCAACTGCGGGCGTGGGACGCTTACCTTGGAGTCGGGGAGGCTGAACACGCTGGGGTCGTCCGTACTCCCCACCATGATCTTGTGCTCCTTCCCAGGGGCATGGCCGCCTGCGCCCTCGGAGCGTGCAGCCTTGGCGCCGTGGCGCTCCCCGGACACCCGGTCGCTGGTGGTGTTTCCCATGGCTGCAGCTCGTCGGGGACCACCTACCGCGGGGAACGACACCGGGGTGGGAACACCTCAGCCGCCGCGTCAGGGGCGCCCCCCGGCCCCGCCCCTGCGCCTTGGGACTGGGCAAGGGATTCCCCGCCCCAGGGAAGCCGAGCCCCGGAGCCCTCTCCCTCCTGGCCTGCGGGAACGCCTGCAAATACCCCGGTGCCCTCGCTGGCCCTAGCTCAGGAAACCCGCTAGCGGGACCTCCCCCGCGTCCCCGCGCTCACTGCCAGGGGCGCCCCCACTCCAGTCACCTCGGGCGATGCGCTCCCTCCTCCAAGGGCCACTGATGTGATGGCTGTTCTGCAGATCAGGCCACCAATAAAGTTATTGAAATTGAAGCCGCACCCCTCGCTGGCGATCAGCGATTCCTCCTAAAATGGCTACAAGGCCGGCGGCGCGGAGTCCGCCCCGTGCGCGTTCCCTGCGGCCGGCTGTCTCCGCGCCCGGGACCCGCCGGCCTCTCTAGCCGCCGCCGCCGCCTCGATGGTGGGCAGTCGCACGCAGCCTCCAGCGCCAGGAGGGGGCGCCAGGCAGGGCCTGTCCCGCCTGGGGAGACTGCGCTCGGGATCATAGGAGCGCTCGGCCTCTGAGACTACCCGGCAGAAGGGACGTCCCCAAATGACACTCGGAGGCCTCCTCCCTGGGTTCCGGTGCTCGGTGCCGGGAGGAGCGACGCGGCTTTCTACCCCGCCTCAGGTGCGCCAGCACGTTTTCTGGATAGCATCTGTGTGTTAGGCGACCGGAGAGGTGGGTTCCTTATAGGGAATAGGAAAACTGAAACTGACTTCCAACTGCAGGCAGAAGGAAGCAGTGGTCATTGCTGGAGGTTAAAACTGTTCTGACCGGGCGCGGTGGCTCACGCCTGTAATCCCAGCACTTTGGGAGGCCGAGGCGAGCGGATCATGAGGTTAGGAGATCAAAACCACCCTGGCCAACAAGGTGAAACCCGGTCTCTACTAAAAATACAAAAATTAGCTGGGCGTGGTGGCGCCCGCCGGAAGTCCCAGCTACTTGGGAGGATGAGGCAGAAGAATCGCTTGAACCCGGGAGGCGGAGGTTGCTGTGAGCCGAGATCGCGCCATTGCACTCCAGCCTGGCGACTCAGCGATGCTCCGTCCCCCTCCCCCCGCCCCAAGAAAAACCTGTTCAATGGGGAGCGACAAGGAAGGAGCTGTCAGCCCGACTGGGGTCGCAGGGAAGAATTCAAGATGGCGTGTTTAGGAGCTAGACCTTGACAAATTAGTAAAATGTTAGTCTTAGGAGAAGAACGAAAAGGCTCTCCTAGGCTAAGAAACAGCATACGCAGTGAGAAACCTCAGAAGAAATAAAATTCAAGGAAGATAGCAACAACGAAAACATCAGAAGGAACACTAAAGGTATAAAAAGGGCAAAGACAGCCCTAGGGTTGGGAGGGATCCAGGTTTTTTATGAAAATTAGTGGAATCCCTAAGGTACTTACCTTTGTATTATAAGTATTTGCATGTCTCCTTCTCTACTAGAAACGTTTATCACTCTGTGTTACACATACCAGCAGCATTGGCATCACCTGGGAGCCTGTTAGAAATGCAGAATCAGGCCCCATCCCCAGGGTTCAGAATCTGCATTTTAACAAGATCACATTAACATGTGTGAGACGCAATGCTTTGACAGCTGGCAGAGAGGAGATCCAGATTTGATACCTTTTTATATTCTGCATGTACCTTATACAGAGTAGGCTTTTGCATTTGCGGAATGAAGGATACAGGAATACTGTTTACTGTAATCCATTTCTAACCAGATATGCCACTTAGGCTTAAACACGGCCAATGATGGGGAACCCCAAGTTACATAGGCCACCCTTTCTGAGTGAGCAGCTCTATTTGCTGAAAAGTTCATTTTTATATTATGAAGTTGACAGCCCACTTAAGTACAACAAATTCACTACTCCCCCATTCTTTTCTCTGCCCCTTATAAACTCATTCTTTGGCTTATAAACCAAAGACAGTTTACAGGAACAACAACAAAAAAAGGCACGTTTTTACTGCAACTTCTTGCTCACCCCTCCAAAATCTTTACTGTCTGAGTACATCCTTTTTGGTTATCCCTACTTTTCTCCCTCCACCCCTCAATTCCTTACCATAGGACACTGAAGCAAGGCCCTTGAAAATATAATACATTAAACCTTGACTTGTGTAGTATTCAGTTTTCTGACCCCAAGGTGGTTTCACCATGCAAAATAATATGTCCTTGGTATGTATTTCCTTGCAGTAGTCAAATCAGCTTAGCAGAAACAAACTAAGTATGTTAGCCAATGGAAAACTGAAGGAGAGAAATAAACTGTTTTTGCACAGCTAAATGGAAATGACTTTTGAATTATCTGCTTTGGAAGATTATCCATGACACTGTTCTGCCCTGCTCTGCTCTGACAACATTTGTAAGTCACTCAACAGTTAATAATAAAAGTCAGTTTTGAATGTTGCATGTTTTAGACACAGAACAAATGTAATGTGACACTGTAGGAAGAATGAATTCTCCTTAGTCCCAAATTCCTTTTTTTTTTTCTTAGATTCAGGAATAAATAGGTAAAGATACAAGATCCTCTTAACCAGTATCAGTATAATTGTTCCCTTTAGATTTATTGCTGTCACCCCAATCCTCTTCTTTCTTTCTAGAGGGAAGGAAAAGAAGGAGGTAATAGGAAAAGTAATGGGTCGTCCTGATGTTACTGTATCTAGGATGTCATTGCCACTGGTCTCCTCAGATCAATCATTCTGCCTAATAAACAGAAAAATAACATGGGCAGCCTCACATGCAAGCTTTTACACACACTGCTAAAGAGATCTCGCTTCCTCTGAGAGGTGAGGATGTGAGAATGAGGGAAGAGTATATTGATTTTACAGAAGTGGATGACAGGTTAAATTGGGCATCTGGAGGTTTATATTCCCATCTCCACTCACCAAGTTTCATCCTCCATTTATGACCAAGGATAGGTATAACATCTGATCTTGATGGTTACTGTTTCAAAAAACTATCTGATGTTTTTTATAAAGTTAAACATTTACTTAATCATGCAGCATAGTAATTCCCACTCCTGGGTATTTATCCAAGTGACATAAAAACAAGTTCACACAAAGCCTGTAAACACATATATGTCTTTATTCATATAATAGAAAAAACACAAACCCTAAAATGGAAAAAACGTAATGTCCTTCACCTGGTGATATGGTTTGGTTTTTGTGTCCCCACCCAAATCTCATCTCAAATTGTAATACCCACGTGTTGAAGGAAGGACCTATAAGTTATCTCCACGTGTCAAGGGAGGGAAGTGATTGGATCATGGGGGCGGTTTCCCCCATGCTGTTCTTGTGATAGTGCATGAATTCTCACCAGAGCTGATGGTTTTAAAAGTGTTTGGCAGTTCTTCCTTCATTCACACACACTCACTGTCTCTCCCCTGTGCCACATAAGATGAGCTTGCTTCCCATTCTACCATAACTGTTAAGTTTCTGAAGGCCTCCCCAGCCATGCAGAACTATAAGTAAATTAAACCTCTTTTCTTTATAAATTACCTAGTCTGACGTATGTCTTTATAGCAGTGTGAAAATAGGCTAATACATCTGGTGAATCAATAATTAAAATGTAGCATAGCTATAAATGGAATACTACTCAGTAATAAAAAGGAATAACTCGATACATACAATAATATTGATGAATCTCAAATGCATTATGGGAAGTAAAAGAAGCCAGGCTCCACTTATGTGACATTCTCAAAAAAGGAAGACTATACGGTCAGAAAACAGATCAGTGTTTGCCAGGACTTGGGGTTGGGAGGTGGGGAGTGATTGACTACAAAAGGGCATGAAGAAATTTTGAAGGGGAGATATGGAACAGGTCTGTATCTTGACTATAGTGGAGTTATTGATAGTCACCAAACTGTACAATAAAAAGTAAGTTTTTATTGCATGAAAATTATGCCTAAATTAAAAACTATTAATAAAATCAGCATTAGCAAAATATACGAGTTTATACACAAGAGACTACTTAACCATTGGGTAAACTAATTATTTTTAAAACAAATACCATTGATTTTAATCTTTTTATAGTTTTTATACAGGCAGAGAAATAGTAGTGATTCTGCTCACCTAAAGGAAAATAGACCCAATTCAAAGGTACAGAATTTTCCCCAAATAGTATCATAATTTTTCCTTTCAGATTCCAAAGGATTTGCATGTAAATTCCATCATGTGATCCTCAGAACCACCCTATGAGGGTAAGCAGAACAGATGATCCATGATATTCCATTTTATAAATGAGGTGCAGGTTAAATATTTAGCCAGCATTTCTTGATAAGTATAGTCCATTTATTTCAACAAACCTTGATTGAGGGCCCCAATACTTCTTGAGCTTTTGCTGAGCCACCCCGGCTCTAGAGGAGCACACGCTCTGGAAATCTCTAAGGAAACTACTACAACTCTAAATAGATATGGTGTATAGTGATACTGTGACTAAATATTCACTGAAAATTTCCTCTAAAATTATAGATATACATTACTGGAATAATTAGTATCTCAATTAGCATCTTCATTAACTATGAATCTACTATGTATATATCATCACCATGTGAGTATTAATTTGGTACAAATAGGCTACCAACTCTAAAATTATTTGATGTAGGGCAAGTACTTCTATCTTTTTAGCCATAAATTTTCTCATCTGTAAAATGAGAGGAGTAGGCATGTGATCATTAAATCCTAGGTTAAGGTAGGAGGCATCAATATGAAATGTTTAGCTTAATATAGATACAGATGGGTAAATATAGAAATACTTAAAAATACATGTGGATTCATGTGTAATACATTACTATACACACATATATTTCCAAGTTCTGTCCTCCGAAGGCCTAGAAGCAATGACAAGCAGAAGCAAGGAGCACACCCAGCATCCAGTTCTTTGTTTCTAATACTGTTCTCCAACAAAGGGAACCAGAGCCCTTGAGAAAAATGCCTAATTCTAGGACTGGGGCAGGGGATATACAAGATGAGTCTGAAACATCTTATAGTGCCAGGAAATAAACAAGTGCTTTAAAAAGACACAAAAAACTGATGGTATATCAAAGTGACATAGGAGCCAACTAAAAGAGCTCCCAATGGCTAAAGCTAGAATAATTCAAAAAATAAGTAATTCAGCACTGGATTTAACCCAAATTATAAAATAAGATCCATGAGTTCCTACTGATAGAAGTAAATGATTGAAGAAACAAATAATTGGGAGATAATTCTCATATTAAAAAATTCCAAAAATTTATGTACTATACCCTCGAGAAGATGGAACATAATTCTCCACCCCATAAGCGTGAGTCGAGCCTAGTAAATGTTTTTCAAAGAGCCCAGTATGGAAAGGAGAAAGAACACTACCTCAACCAGCTGATGAGGGCTAACATCTCTAGTAATGTTATTAGTGGCATGTAACCTTGATATGATGAGAATAGCATTTGATCTTTGATCTCGGTTTCCTCCCCAAAACTCATTGCCCCAGCCTAATCATGAAGAAATATCAGACAATCTCAAATTAAGTACAAAATAATTAGCCAGTACTCTTCAGAACTATCAAGGCCACCAAAAACAAGGACAGTATAAGAAACTGCCACAGTCTAGAAGAGCCTGGTGATGACTAAATGTAATGTGGTATCCTGGATGGGATCCCAGGACAGAAAAAGAACATTAGGTTAAACTAAATCCAACTTGAGTATGAAACTTCTTTTTTTTTAAGTGCCTAAGTCCTGAATGACAACAAAAGACTGAGGAACTGACAAAGATTAGAGGACACTAGGGAGACTTAACAACTAAATGCAAAATGGGATCCTGAATCTGATCTTGGAACACAAAACTAAATTAGTAGAAAAGCGGTAAAATAGGAATGCAGTCCATGGTTTACTTAATCGTATGATATCAGTGTTCATTTTCTTATTTTGATAATTGTCATAATGTTGTGTGAAATCGTCTCTTTAGGGAGCCTGGTAAAGAATATATAAGAACTCTACTATTTTTGTAACTTTTGTGGAGGACTGAAATCATTTCTAAATAAATAGTCTTAAAAATCACTAAAGTAATAAAAATAAAGTACATGAGGAAGTCCAGTGTCATGTTCTATAGTCAGAAGATTCTTCAAATGGGAGAATTTGCACCCAGGAAAATAGAGAAAAAAGACTCTGAAAAGAACTTTGTTTGTTTGTTTGGTTTTTGTTTTTTGCTTTTTTTTGAGACAGAGTCTTGCTCTGTTGCCAGGCTGGAGTGCAGCGGCGTGATCTCAGCTCACTGCACCCTCCACCTCCCAGGTTCAAGCAATTCTCCTGCCTCAGCCTTCTGAGTAGCTGGGACCACAGGTGCGTGCCACCACACCCAGTCAATCTTTGTACTTTTTAGTAGAGATGGGGTTTCACCATTCCGGCCAGGATGGTCTCGATTTCTTGACCTTGTGATCCACCCGCCTTGGCCTCCCAAAGTGCTGGGACTACAGGCATGAGCCACTGCGTCCGGCCTGAAAAGAGCCGTAAAATAAGTTTATTTAAAATTCTCAGAAAAAGGAAGATGCCACTTTGAACACACCCCATCTCCATGCCATTTCTCACCCCTACCCACCCAATTTTCACAAGTCAGAAGCTATTGGTGCTAGCAGATAATAGAGTACAATAAAGGCCTAAGGATCAGAGAGGCCTGACAGAACAGATACAGGTCCACCTCTCCTTTTGACTAAATCAAACTTTACCATACATCCAAATTACCTAGAGGGTCAAATATGCAGATTGCTGGTCTATGTACCCAGAGTTTCTGATTCTGTAAGTCTGGAGTGGGGCCTGAGGACTTGTATCAAGTACAAGGCCGGTGTTTCCGCTTCAAGGACCACATTTTGAGAAACGCGGGCTAGACAAGGGTCTAGAGACCAGTATTCAAGATCCCCAGTAAAAGGCATTGTGCAGAAAGGAGTTAGCTGACTCTTAGAACCATAATAATGCTTTCCATACCTAAAAAATAAACAATTAAAATCAACTAGGATGTGGGGGAACAAATCTCTCATACAGAATTCCAAATAATTTATGTAGCTACTGCCCCCTCAAGGAATTAGAGCACAACTCCATGCTTGTGACTGCTTTAGCTTACAAGTTTGGCCCATGGATGGGATTTGGGAACTTGGATTTTGGGAGGTTTCTTACCACCTTAACTGATAAGAGTGGCTCACTTTTTTAAAACTGTTTGTACAAACAATGTGAGTTATGCTGAACACTTGCTTTTCTTCTGGGAGTCTGGAATTCTGATATGTGCTAAGCAGAGGGTGCCTATGTGACTAGCCCCAACTAAAAACCTCATCACAGAGTGAAGATATGTGAAAGTCTTTTGATTGTTTCCACTTTCTTAGAGGAAAAAAAGAGAAGATGATTAGCTGACTGTGAGGAAAGGAGACAACATATTTGAGGTTTGAGGAGATAGGTTATATGCAGTAATCAACTAGAAAGGTGGGACAGAGAATTGTCTAGAAAAATGAAGTATGATTGGCAGTAGCACTGAAGGCCTACCTATGTTCAGTGGTTATGAATTTCAGACAAAGCAAGTCACCATACAAGTATTTTTCTCTTGCCATGTTTAGCTATTTTAATGCAGGCACATAACCAAAGATGAAGTTTAGCTAAGCAAGTATGGAGGAGAGCAACAAAGGAATTGAGAGTGCGTGGTAGGATGTGATTATAATGTTGGACTATGCATTTTAAATGAGGTGGGCTGGGAAATGAAGACAGCGGGTTGATGGGCAGCCCAGTGGAGCCAAAGAACTGCTGGAGTTGGAGTACCAGAGTGAATGAACTGAAAAGGTAGAAGAGAGTTTTAAAGAGTGGGATGCTTGAAATTGAGACTTCAGTGGTGTTGCGGTTATTCACGACAATGTCTTAGATATGTCCATGTGGGTATAGGTAGTTGAGATGAGGCAGATTATAAAATCACTGGAGTAAGAAGATCACATAACTAAAGGGCCAGATAGCAGAGAGTGTTAGAGATCTACCTCAACATTCATTCTCTCTTCCTTCTTAATAACAGAACCTTGATTTTTTTCCTGAGATATTGCCTCTCTGTATAAAGACACATTTTGTTGTCTCCCCAGTAGCTAGATATGTAACTAAGTTCTTCCAATAAGACTAAGTGAAAATGTTATGTGGAACTTTTCTAAAGTCTCCTTAAAAGAAAAGGGTTGTGCCCTTGTTACATTTCTCCTTCCTTCTGTGTAGAATGTCCATATAATGGCTATAGCTACAGTGGGCCATCTTGGACCATGAAGTATAAGGTACATGCTGAAGATAGTGGAGCAGAAAGAGAAGCTGAAGAACTGTTATATCATCTCAGGACTATCTACTTCCAGACTTTTTTTAATATAAGAGGAAAATAAACTTAAATCTTATTTAAGTCATTGTTATTTGGGGTTTTTCTGTTAAATGTAGCTGAAGCTAATCCTGACTAAGATGTTGGATTGGTGAAAGTGTTACCTACATCAGTGTTAAAACCAACTACAGGAGTAGTTTTATATTATAGAGAGGCAGAGAGCTTGGTGCTAAAATCTTTACTGAATGAAGGGGAGTCAACAATTCTGCAAATAACTTCAATCAGAAGTTATGGGTGCTTCAAAGGAGCTGGGAAATTTGGGAAAGCAAGGCAGAATGGCAGTGAAATTAGGGCAGCATGAGGGTCAAGGATGACATATATATACCCTACCTTCTTTCTTGTACTAAGATCTTGGCTTCTTATGTCTTGTGTTTGATTGAGGAAATGAATTATAGATGAGGACATACCACTTGTGTTTTAAACCACAACTAAACATTAAAGATAACATACCAGGCTGGGCGCGGTGGCTCACACCTGTAATCCCTGCACTTTGGGAGGCTGAGGTGGGTGGTCAGGAGATCGAGACCATCCTGGCTAACACGATGAAACCCCATCTCTACTAAAAATACAAAAATTAGCCGGGCGTGGTGGCGGACGCCTGTAGTCCCAGCTACATGGGAGGCTAAGGCAGGAGAATGACGTGAAGCTGGGAGGCGGAGCTTGCAGTGAGCCGAGATGGCGTCATTGCACTCCAGCCTGGGCGACAGAGTGAGACTCCGTCTCAAAAAAACAACAACAACAAAAAAAAAGAGATAACATACTGATTCAGATCAATGACTCAGAACAGTTTTTGGAAGAACATGCTTGTCCTGCAGACATTTCAAAATGTTAATCACCCTTTAATCTCTTTCATCACTTTTTCTAAAAGAATTATTCACTGTTTGATTTAATCCTTTAAAAGTCATCTATTTACCTCCCATATTGAATATATTCATTTAATTAATTCATTCTTAACTTACTGAGGTCTTACTATGTTCCAGCCACTACATTAGGCAGTAGGAACACACAGATTAAGTACAAAATGTATTCCTTCGAGTTTTCTAGTTCAAGGAGGAAACAGGTGAGAGAACAAACTATTGTTATATATTATGATAAGGCTATTCATAAAATGTAATTGAGAAGAACACTAGTTGTAATGAGAGCACAGAGGAAGGTGACCTATTTCATACTGAGGGTCAGGAAGATATTCCCTGAAGAGATAACAGATGACCTGAATCTGGACGATGGTATAGGTGTTAGCCAGCTGGGCCAGTGGAGAATTTATAAAGAGGAAAGTACAGCACAAGAATGTGTATAAAAGCATGGAAAAACTTGGCACTCTGAGAAATTCCATTAGGCAGTCTGGAGGTTGTTTAAATGCTGTATTACTCCTAACAAAAGTAACAGGCCCAGTATTAAGTAAAATAATCTTATTTATGAATGTACATGACATCAGCATACCATAAATTTGCTAGTGGGGTCTGCTGGGTTAATGTGCGCAGCTTCAAGAAAGAACATATCTAAGTGATTTTAAGAAGTTGTGTATTTTGACTTTATATCACCATTTTACATTCTGTATAATTATAGTCTATACTTACTCAGCAAAGGAAGCAAAACTGCTGAATTAAGTTACATTATGCATTATTAAAGCAACTTAATTTGTGGAGAAATCATAGAAAAACATAGTAATTTGAATGATTTGTACTAACCAGTATTCCTCCTCTGAGAAAATTCTGCCAGACCATAGCTCTGGGTCAAATCCTGAGCCAAAAAATAATAATAATAACTCCACATTTCTTTTTATTTTTAAATTTTATAAGAGTTTTAGATTTAAGAAAAGTTGCAAAAATAGTACAGCATTCTCATATACCCCACATCCAATTTCCTTTATTGTTGACATTTTACATTCCTCTGGTACATTTGTCACAACTAATAAACCAATATTGATACATTATTAACCAAAATGCATACTTTATTAATATTCCCTTAATTTTTGCTTAAAGTTCTTTTTCTGTTGCAGGAGCCCATCCAGGATACTACATTACATTTAGATGTCACGTCTCCTTAGGCCCCTTTATTCCGGGACAATTTCTCAGACTTTCTTTGTTGATGATCTTGACAGTTTTGAGGTAGTCAGGTATTTGTAGAATATTCTTCAACTTGGGTTTGTCTGATGTTTTTCTCATGGTTAGACTGCATGATGGTTTTTGAGAGGAATACAACACAGAGGTAAAGTGGCCTTCTCATCACTTCATCTCAAAGGTACGTACTATCAATGTGACTTATTACTGTTAGTGTTAATCTTGATAACCTAGCCGAGATAGTGTTTATCAGATTTCTCCACTACAAAGTTATTTTCCTCCTTTTCATATGTAATTTTTGGAAGGAAGTCACTATTCAGCTCACACTGGAGAAGTAGGAAGTTCTGCTCCATATCCTTGAAGGCAGAGTTCATAAGTTATTTGGAATTCTTCTTCATGGGAGATTCATCTTTTCTACCCCATTTATTAATGTATTCAATCATTTATTTATATCAGCATGGACTCATGGGCATTTTTCATATTTTATGTTATAATTCAATACTAGGTTATTTTATTGCTCAAATTATTCTAGCTTTGGCCATTGGGACAACTTTGAGATGGCTCTTGTGTCCCTTTGACATATGCCATTGAGTTTGCTTTTTGAGCACTTCCTTATTTTCTGGCACTACAAAAAAATATATATTTTTTCGTAATCGACTTTAAAATAATTAGGAAAACGATAGAACATTTTGATATAAGAGCAAGATATGGTAAATTGATGAATATTATTAGACAGTATCAGTAACAAGAGCTTTGTATCTTAAGTTGTTTTGAGTTCAATTTCCTGTTCACATCTTACTTTTAGCTTGGTTGAGCTAAATAATCATTAACCAATGATTTTTTTTTGTAACCTTACATATAATATGTACAATGAGAGAATCAATTAATTTAGAATTACATACTCCTAATTTAAAAAACAAACTGGTGTACTTATTGCTGATAACTAGGAATTATATTATCAAAGGGCTGTTAATTCAACAAATTTACATGCTAAAAGAGAAACAAATTTATATGTTAAAAGAAATTAAAAGGAAGCAAGAGACATTCAATTTGCTTTTGATCTGCAGATTTAAAAATACTAGGTCCATTTTAATAGATGATAAATCTCCAGTATCACAAGGATTAGGGAAAGCAAAAGACCTGAAAAGTAATACCAGTTCTCAGTTCTCTAACTCTCAAAAGGCATTCCACAGGTAAATTCGGTGAAAGGGCCGGCAATTGTTCAAATGTTTACATAAGAAGAAGTTGTAGTTCTCACATTTCTGGTTCTCTTACAGGTGTTTGTATTTGGAAAGATAATACTCTCTAATGTTGTTCTTTTCCGTTGTTCAGGTTTATCCTGTTGTTAAGTAATAAGCAGGAATCCAAATACAAACATATTGTACAACAACTATTAATGAACATCACTTGAGTTCAGTGTGCCTGACAGCTGACACTGAGTTAATTTCTCCATGAAACAAGAACAGTGAAACTTCCACAGATGAGAAAACAGAATCATCAGTGGCACTGGGATGTAAACCCAAGTCCCTGCTTTGCATTTCCTTTGCCCTGTTTTTCAGAACTACACTTTATGACATGAGAAAAACTGGTATAAGCAGAATGTTCCTACATTTAGTTAATATCAATTCTAATTTAATACATAAATGACTTGTTCAAATACTTACTACTTAGACTCCATGTAAGGGAGGAGAAAAGGGGAGAAAATTAGAGTGGGGGAAGATGAATCAAATCACACTTGTAGACCACACTACAACAGTTGGAAGCTACTTATCATATTTCCTAAGATAAAGTTTTGTTGGAACCTAATATGGGAACAAAGAGATTTAAAAAGGTAGGACAGCTAATTTAAAATCCCAAAATTCTCAACCAAGTTGATCTCATTGGCAGATGGTAGATGATCTGAATGACTGAGCCTAGAAAGTTGAAAGTAATTTCTTTATTGAGAAAATAAAGACATGGTTCCTAAGGAAAAGGGCTAAAAATGACCATGTTTCAAGTACACTCGTGAATAGCAAGTGAAACAAAATGTCTTAAGCATCTATATGTCTTATCTTAGATACACACAACTATTGTAAGAACATTATTTCTCTTACCTCTCAGGAAACGTATTTAGTTATAATATGAAAAAAACTAAAATTCAGCTTCTAATAGAAAATCAAACCCTATCAGAAGAAGAGTTACGTGGAGTAAGCGATTTTATACAGATGCTGACTTACTCTCCCTACCATAAAATTTGATAAACAACAAACATTTATTAAGCACCTACCACATGTCAGGAACTCTGCTAGAGACATACAAAGATGACTAAAAGAGTACCTGAGCTCCCAGTCTGGGGATTACCACAAGGAAGAGTGATGGATCATGAGTGGAAGGGAGATGAGTTAATACAAATGGAAAACAGGTTTCATTGTAGGAAAAAGGAAAGTGAATTAATGCTTTCGAAAGAGACATTAAAGTAGATTTCTGGGCAATATGAAACTGAGAGTCAATCTCGTCAGATTCTGAAGGCATCTGTAGATAAGCTTCCCAATGAAAAACAGGGCAGTGACAATAGGACAACTAGAAATAAGCTATAATTATAGCAAAGAAGGCAAGAGCTAGCATAAACTTGCCTATTGTCATTGTTGAAGTCATAGAACTACTCCTTTCAACTACTCTTGTCATCAGAGGCTTCCTGATGCGATCATCTGTGGTGAGGATAGCTTTTCGAGCCCCATCCCACTTTCCAGGGCCCTGTACACGATACTGGATTGGAGTGCAGGGTCCCAGTAATAAGTGTAATGCCAGCTTGGGGTCAGTGAAGGCCAGAGACAGCAGATTGGGCCTGACCCCCACCAAATCAGCAAGCTCTTCCATGGTGTCTATGTAGTCTCCCTGAATGGTATGGCGTTGGCTCTCCACATACCTAAAGTAGAAAAGACAGAAACCATGGCCTGTCAATAATTCAGTCAGTCAGTCAGTCAATTACTGCCTTCTGAGTGCCTGCTATTGGCTCAATATCGGACTAGGAGCTGTGGAATATAGAGAAGAAAGATAAAACATTTGTCACTGTCCTTAAGGATCTTCGGATCTACCAAAGGAGATAAGACAGATAAACATGAAGCGAGACTTCTGAGTGGTTTCAGAATGCTAAATAGAAATGTAGAGAAGGGATAGTTAAAAGAGAGCTGTAATCGTTAGGTTCTTGAAGGATGTGAAAGATACAGATAAAATGAGGGGCAGGTATAGCACATCCAGAAACAAAGGACTCTGATGTTATGAGAAAGAGAAAACCCATCACAAAAATTCTCAAATATGGCATCCTCAATTATTTTATGAGGGCAGTGGTGACAGGGTCCACAGGGCAGGACTTCCCAGGGCCAATGTTAATTTGGAATCCTGAAAGGATGAGGGAGACTGACTTACTCCGCAACAGAAAGTTGCCCTCCAAATGGAGACAAATGAAATGATTACACCAAGTGCAGACTTAAAGATTTAAAAGGACTTTTTAGGGGGAAAATGTGGTTGATTAACAGTGATATCTGTGTGGTGGGGTGGGATTTGGTGAGCTAATGAGTGACTTTCACTTTTTACTTTCTGTAATGAAAAAGAAAGAACTGCAGGACAGAGAGGAAGAGAAAAGCCAAATCAAGCCAATTAAGATTGAAGAATCAAAGAACAGGGACAGGAAAAAAATGATAGAAAATAAATTTGAGGTAGAATTGGTGAGATGGAATTTCAGAGGACCTGATAGAGGGTCAAGTAGGAATTTATTGAAATGGGACTAGATTTAGGAGAGAAAAAGGTAAAACAGTAAAGAATTTGAGAGCTTTCCCTTATGAACAATATGTTGGCTCAAGAGTTTGTAGGCATGCATTTATTTATCCTATAATAGTAGGTCAAGATCTGTACTATTCATGAGGTTGGGCATGGTGTTTCATGCCTGTAATCCTAGCACTTTGGGAGGCCAAGGCAGGCAGATCACTTTGAGCTCAGGAGTTCAAGATCAGCCTGGGCAACATGGCGAAACCCCATCTTTACAGAAAACACAAAAATTAGCCGGGCATTGTTAGTGTGCCTGTAGTCCCAGCTACTCGGGAGGCTGAGGCGGGAGAATTGCTTGACCCCAGGAAGTGGAGGTTGCAGTGAGCCAAGATCACGCCACTTCACTCCAGCCTGGGTAACAGAGTGAGACTCCATATCAAAAAAAAAAAAAAAAAAAAAGAGCTATAGTATTCAAGAAGTTTTCACAAAAGAGGTTCACTAGCTCCTGCCTTGATTATACAGATTAAATAAACTCATATAAAACAATGTATACACATAGTCGGCCTTTAATAAAAGTTACATTATATCCTTGGGTTACTGACTACTCAGGGTCAGAAGGTGGTTAGACAAAAATAAGTCAAAGGAAAGAGAGGAGGAAAGTTAAAATAAGATACTTTAGAGCCAGAAAAGAAAGCACTCTAAGAAGGAAGAAATGTTTAAAAGCACCAAACTCAGTAGTGAGAAGAAGGAAAATGAAGTTGGTCACAGGTGACCTTTAAGAGAGCAGTTTATGGCCGGGCACGGTGGCTCATGCCTGTAATCCCAGCACTTTGGGAGGCTGAGGTGGGCAGATCATAAGGTCAGGAGTTTGAGACCAGCCTGGCCAACATGGAGAAATCTCATCTCTACTAAAAATACAAAAATTAGCTGGGTTTGGTGGCGTGCACCTGTAGTCCCAGCTACTCAGGAGGCTGAGGCAGGAGAATCGCTTGAACCCAGGAAGCGGAGGTTGCAGTGAGTGAAGATCGCGCCACTGACTCCAGCCTGAGTGACAGAGTGAGACTCTGTCTAAAAAAAAAAAAAAAAAAAAAGGCAGTTCAAGGAGTAAGGATGGAAGTTAACAATGCAGAAGGCTTAGGAGGGAGCAAAAGGTGAGAATTTAGAAAATTTAGTGCAGAAGTTCGGCAGTGAAAGGAAGGAGGAAAATAGGAGAGCACCTGGAAGTGGTAACGGAATTAAATAAAAAACTTACTTTCTCCTCCTCCCACACAAGGGAAAGTTATGCAAGTATAATCAGTTGAAGATAACCACCTCGTTAAGCCTGGAATGATTGTGTCTCTCAGTTTTCCACAGAAATTTAGAGACTTACCATCAATTTCCACTTTGTCCAAATAAAAAACACCCAGCGATTGAGCTTAAGTTCTGAAATTCAGACTGCTAAATGACTGTGTTCACCAAAACACTAAGGAGCTGGCTGTTACCATGTTCCCAACTCACATGGACTATTCATACCATGAGCCACTGTGACTTGAGTGTGCTGTCACATGAGCATTGCCAGCAAAGTGGCCACTGCAGACTTGTAAATCTACCTACAGATTTGTAATTCACCCATAGCTACCTCTTCATTCATTTACTGTCACTCTTCCTTCCTCTGGCAAGTCTACTAGCACTTCAAGTAATCCTCACAAAAATAATATACCTCTGCCTTCTGATTTTATTTCCATTGCGTTTTCCTATGTGACATTTTTTTAGGCATTAAACATATGATTTTAGACACCTACAACTTTTTTCTTACCCATATTTAGACTACTAGTGCTATTTCTCCATTCTATTGTCACAAACTATTTTTCCTTTTTTCTTCATAATAGACTCTAAATCCTTAAGCTAACATGAGGCAGTTAAGTACAGTACAATATTTCTTTTATTAAGAAATAAGTAGAAATGTAACCATATATCTTCCTGGGAGAGTTTCTTACCTTTTGTCAATTTCCTCTTGAGCTTTAGATATTTCTGCCATCATTTCACTCTGTGAGGGCAATGTCTTTAGCCCTAAAGATAAAAATTAAAATTTTAACTGTAAAATTACCTCAGTAGGAACAATAATCCTATATACAATTACTATGCTATGGAGAATTCAAAGAAATACAGGATAAGTTTCCTGTACTCAAGGAGGTTACAATTCACTTGATCGCCTTACCCTACCACCACCACAATATAATATTAACATCTGTAGCTTTCTCTACTTATTCTTCTTTGTCTTTGGAAGATATTTCCCCTATTCTGACTTCCAACCAATACCTGCCTCCTACTAATGTAGTCTTTCAGTTAGCAAATGAAATATGGACATGAGAAAATGGCCTTAAAGGTATATGGAAAATTAGTTACAAAGTTAAAGGGCAGGGGAGTGGGGAAACACAGCTGCACCTGTATTCTTGATAACAAAGGGGACTTATATCAACAGAAAGAGAATTAAGTAAAAATAAATTCATTTTTTTTTTTTTTTTTTTGAGACAGACTCTCGCTCTGTCACCCAGACTGGAGTGCAGTGGCGTGATCTCAGCTCACTGCAACCTACGCCTCCAGGTTCAAGCGATTCTCCTGCCTCAGCCTCCCGAGTAGCTGGGACTACAGGTGCACGTCACCAAACCCAGCTAAATTTTTTTTGTAGTTTTAGTAGAGACGAGGTTTCACCATATTGGTCGGGCTGGTCTCGAACTCCTGACCTCAGGTGATCCACCCGTCTCTGCCTCCCAAGGTGCTGGGATTACAGGCGTGAGCCACCACGCCTGGCCAAAATAAATCTTAATCACATTTTATGCGTAAAGTCCTGTGGAAGATAAGCCTCATCTTCTAAACATGTTTCTTTGATAAGAGTAGGGGTTAAGGCCAAGGGGAACTCATAATACCTAATATTGACTGATAAATTTAAGTATGATGCACAAACAGTTCCAGTTGTAGGAATTATACACCAAGGACAGGGCTAGACAAAGGCTTAATAGTATTTAAGTCAGTATGAATAATGCTAAGCTTAAACAATTAGTTGTACGCCCCTATAACTAGGGACGATGCCATGTAGAAGATATTGGCCACATCCAGTCCTAAGGTGTCACTCCATAAAATTGTGGAATATGGAATTTCAGAATGGCAATATATTTGACCTGATACAAATGTTCTTTCTACAAGTACTCTAACCTAGTGGTTATCTCATTCCTCTTTAAACATCTCTGGTGATGGGTATCTATAATAATTATATCTGAGGTGATTATATAATTATTTGACTGCTCTAGCTGCTGGAATATTACTATTTTTATTGACACCAAGATCTGACTCTTTGCATTTGCACCACTGGACCAAGCTCTGCCTTCTGGAGCCACAGAGTTTAATGTTAATACATGACAGCTCTTGAAACATTTGGAAATGATTGTCATAACTCCTTTAAGTCTTCTCATTATCAGGCTAAACAGTACAAGTTTCCCATATAACGGTTTTCACATTCTCTGCCATCTTGGTTGCCCTTCGCTAAGCATACTCTAATAACTATCCTGGTGTATCCCTCTTAAAATATGGAACTCAGAAGTTCATCACTCTCAAATAGCCTTCTGTGGTTTTCCATGTGTTTTTACATTTTAGCCATGGGAATTATTACTTATCTTCATAAATCAACTAGGAAACACTGAAATGCTTCATTTAAGATTAATCATAGGTCTCTTAGGATACTGAAAAAAAGCATTTTGAGGTCAATTTCCAAATTACTTCTACACAACCACAAGTTTTACTTCTATTAGCTAGAAACATGAAGGAGGAGGTATATTTCTTGATTGTGGGAGACATCCAATTCATAAAAGAAAGAAAAAAACAACAAAAAACCCTATCTATTTTTCTGTCTGTCTATATATAGATAGATAAAGAGGTATATACATCTTAGTCTAGAGCTCACGGGGTGAAAAAATTTTAAAAAATTAAAAAATTTTAAAAAGATGTATACATCTTTTTACCTGTATACCCTGTGGTACAGTTATGTCTTAATTCATAAATTGTGTTTTTGCAGTGTTTCCTTATTTAGACGCATTAGCTTTACCATATTTCTTATCTCCCTCCATGTCTTTGCTCCCCATCTTAGATTCCCAATTCCAATGAATGGCCTCAACACCTGAACAGATTCTTTTCTGTCTCTCTTCTCCAACATGCTTTCTGTCACCAAATTCTTCAGATTTGCCTGTGAAATTTCATTTAAGTCTGGCTCCTCCAATTCCTTTAGATTGTCATTACCTTGGTTTAAAGCCCTCATGCTGTCTTAGTGAGACTTTTACCAAAGGCTCTTACTGACCTATTTCCCATTTCACCCCCCTCTAACATATCTTCTAAACTGCAGATCTGATTTGACCCCTCTTCCGGTTAAAATCCTTCAGTGGTTCTCCACTTTATACCTTAAATGCAAACTCTTGATATTGCCTGTGAATATTTCTAGTTTCATTTTCCTTCATTCCTATAACAATTTAACAGCATTCTGAACTACTTGCAGTTCCCAGAACTCTATTTGTTCTGTCACTTTCATCTAACTTTGCATAAATAGTAGTGATTATTTCCCCTCCATAGTCAAGATTTCCTTGTCCTTTTAGTAAATTCCTATGTAGTTGTAGGGAGAATTGGGTACTTATTGCCCACTGCTCTCATGGCAGCTCTTCTCAACTGCTACTGGAGCACTTGTTTAGGATATAGTTAAATATCTGCTGAATGAACAAATCATTAAGTGTCTGTTTACTTGTCTGTCTTTGATATGGTTTGGCTGTGTCCCCACCCAAATCTTATCTTGAATTTTGGGTCTCACAATCCCCATGTGTCATGGGAGGGACCTGGTGGGAGGTGATTTAATCATGGGGTGGTTACCCTCACACTGCTCATGCTGTTCTCATGATAGTGAGTGAGTTCTCACGAGATCTGATGGTTTTATAAAGGGCTTCCCCTTTCACTCAGCACTCATTCTCTCTCCTGCCACCCTGTGAAGAGGTGCCTTCTGCCATGATTGTAAGTTTCCTGAGGCCTCCCCAGCCATTCAGAACTGTGAGTGAATTAAACCTCTTTCCTTTAGAAACTACTCCGCCTCAGGCAGTTCTTTATAGCAGCATGAGAATGGACTAACACAGTCTTCCTTGCTTGGCTCTGCATTCCAGAAAGATAGGGATTTTCTGTATGGTCATATTTGCTTCTCCAGCCCCTAGTAGAGGGCCTGGTACATACTAAGAGGTCAGTATATGTTATCTGAAGAATGTTGAAGAACAGTGAGGAACTGAAGTTCAGAGATCTTCCAAGGGTTCCAAGACAAGGTGAGAAGGAAGAGAGCCTGAATTATAGTTCTGTGGTAGTAGGCCTTCAGTCTGCTGTCAGCCTAAAGCAGGTTGTATCTGTGTAATCCTGACTTGCTCCTGCATATTTCAGTGTATATGTAATGTTACGAGAGAAAAGAGATCTAGCTCCCATTCTGCAATTTCAGTCCAGTTGAGGCTTTTAACATAACTGGAAATTGGCTAAGGTAGCCCATAAGCTGAGATCCTCAAATAAGAAGTTTCTGCTTCAGAATTTAGAATTTAATTTACCTCAAGGCTAAACTGGCATTTCTTAGAATAGACGTTTATGAGATACCTCTTATGTGCTAGGCACTGGTCTAGGCTTGCAATACAAAGGCAAATAAACATAAGTCCTTTACTTAAGGAGCTATCACTATACGACGAAGGGAGGGAAGAAATATGCATAGACTTTTCCTATACAAATAAAAAGTAAAAGGAGGGCATATCAAGAAGAAAGGACAGTGGAAACAAAAGCACAGGGTACAAGGGTACCTGCGGTGTTTGCTGCTTAGTGGGTACATCATCCAGTGCCTCTAGAGTATTGTAGGAAGTATGGTAAAGACTAGTGAAAGATGGGCCTGAGGCCTGGTGCAGTGGCTCATGCCTGTAATCCTAGCACTTTGGGAGGCTGAGGTGGGCAGATCACGAGGTCAAGAGATCGAGACCATCCTGGCTAACACGGTGAAACCCCATCTCTACTAAAAATACAAAAAAACTAGCCAGGCGTGGTGGCGGGCGCCTGTAGTCCCAGCTACTTGGGAGGCTGAGGCAGGAGAATGGCCTGAACCCGAGAGGTGGAGCTTGCAGTGGGCCGAGATAGCGCCACTGCACTCCAGCCTGGGCGACAGAGAGAGACTCTGTCACAAAAAAAAAAAAAAAAAAAGAAAGATGGGCCTGAAATTGGAGGTTGTATCCAATTTGTGGAGGAACTTGAATGCCAGGCTATGACATAATGCCTTCTTGTGATCCAGAGATTTGGTGTAACTTGATATAGTTTTCAAGGAAAGAAAGTTGCTGAGTGAAAAATAAAACACTTGCAAGGGCTGCAAAAGAGGCAATCAAAAAAGAAACTGTTTCATTTCAGTCAAGGCAAGGAAGTAAATTCAGTGTTGTAGAAAACAGTAGAATATTTTCTTGACAAGAGAACAATAATTCCAGAGAACAGAAGAAGAAGGAAAATGGGGCTTGGTAGGGGACACACAAGGAAGGAGGCAGGCTTTGTTGGGCAGACATGAAAAAAATGGGAAAAACAAGCTAATCCAAAGGTTTAAAATTGGCATAGTGAAGGGATAATTCAGGGAAGAGAAAGGCAAGAATGTGGGAGGCAGGCAGATTGGCCATGGACAGAATAAAAAACCCAGGGTTCCTGTTGGAAGTCTGGTAAAGTTATAGAATTCTGAATATTTCTTCCCTCCAGGTGTTAGAAAAAAGCTGGAGGAATTAGCACTAGGCTTCTGCTAGCGTAGGAAGCTGGGCTTTTTTTGTACATTTTCCCTAAGATCCCCTAATCTCATAGCCATAATGCAGACTCTTGCAAATACTCATTTTCTCTATTTCCTCTCAAGAATTCACTTGGTCTTGGAAAAGAGTCCCAGTTGCTTAAAGTATACTAAGATGCTGTGGCCTGTTTTAATGAACTGTTCTCCCCTTATGTAATTGACCCAACTAAAAGATCACTTTAATATGACTAGAATTAGGCCAACTTAATGGGCTATTTGCATTTGACTACTTGTATAGTGCTCTCGGGTAGTACATAATCTGCTGTTTAGGACTGGAAGTAATAGAAATTTGGGGAAATTTAGAAAGGTTGTTGAACTATCAACTCTAATACCATTGGTTCTTTTTTTCTCTGCAACTGGGAAGATTTTCACTAGGGAAAACAAAAAAGGTGTAATTCCAACAGGAACTCTGAGTAGTTTTAATTAAATGCTAGTAATAATAGCAAATTTTGTTACAACAACCATAGAATCAGTGAATTTCTTCTTTAGAAGGACCCTCAAACATCATCTTGTTTCTCTCTATCCTGAGGCTTGAATCTACTCCATACCTTCCCCCTCTCCTGCCCCGGCCCAATGAGCATTCAGTCATTTGGCATCCTTTTCCTATTCTGCTTAGAATTTCGGAGGCAGCCAGTTCCATCATGAAATGGCATTGGCTGATAGGAAAAAGGTTTTGGATTTTTTTCTTAATGGTAAGCTGATGTGTAACCCTCAAGATTTCACTCCTTGATTCTGGTTTGACCCTTTGAAGCTATACTGAGTAAATCTAATCCTTCTTCCATGGGCCTTCCCTTCATATATTTGAAGGAAATTCTCACATCTCTCCTGAAGTTTATCTTGTCCAGGCTAAATCTCTCTCCAGCTTTTTCAGTTGTACTTCAGATGGCATGTTTTCAAATCCCTTAAAAAATTTTTATCTCTCTCCTTATTAAATGCACTCCAGCTTCACTTTTAAAATGTATCATTAGGGGTGGTCTGGCCAGTTTAGAGAACAACAGTTTTAATGTTCTAGGACATTATAGTTTTTTAATGATGCTAGATTTAATTATTTCTTTGGAAGCTATATCATTCTACTGACTCATATGAAACCTATTCCCCCCCCTTTTTTTTTCATATATTGCTAGCCAAAACTGAAAGAGGGGACATAAAAGGAGAAAAGTGAGAATTTGGGAGATTGAATATCCTACAATATTGACTAGTCTCCAACCAGGTCTTTATTTTTGGCCAAAATCAAGTCATACTATTTCTATATTTTATTTTATCTATAATGAAAGAAGATAAAACTATTTTACTTCACAAATATATGCTAGTTGCCTAAAATCGAGATGAGTAAATTCTAATTTGGAGTACACATTGGAATTCATGGGGAATATTTTTCTCAAAGATATTATGACTGCCCCACCCCAGACTAACTAAATAAGCATCAGCAAGGATGGTGTCAAAGCATGCATAGCTTGGGAAAATTTCCCAGGTATGATGTATGTCCATGGTTATAAATTGCTACTTTAGATTCACTCAAAAATAAATTTTTCTGTACTAACTTTGTGCTAGGCACTGTTGTAATCATACATGCTATCTCTAGCTATTTAAAAACAAGTACCTAAACAGAGGTAAACATATCACCAAGTAATTAAGTAGTCTATTTGCATGGTCACTTACCTTTAAATACCTGAGTGGCCCAGCGTCCTTGGAGCTCTGAAATGGGCATAATGGCTCCTAAGGGCTGAATCAAGCCTATGATTGCAAGAGTTGGCCTTTCCAGGTTAGGAGGGAAGACCTTTTTATACAGGGATATCTTGTTTTTGACCACTTTGACGGAATCTTCCAGAAACGGAAAGGCAAAGCTATAGCCTGTGGCAAAGATAACAGCATCAATGTCATCCTCCCTGGAGCCATCCTCAAATATGGCAGCTGTCTCCGTGAATTCCTTCACATTTCCTTTCACTTTCACCAAGCCAGAAATGATACGATTTGGCAGGTCATCATTTATGGTTGGATGCTGACTCAGAGCTCTGTGAGTGGTGACAAAGATCAAGTGGAGAAATGAGAGAAAGAGAAATCAGTACCATATAAGTAAAATTTTGCTTTGGTGGAGGTAAACAGTATGCCAATAATCTTCCCCTTGGTCTATGCATGAAGTTTGGAAAGGTCTAATTTACACTAAGTTGGCACAGATCAAGATCAGATTTGAAGTTGGACCCTGGATGCACTGAAAGGGAGAGTGTTGGAGGAGTGAAGGAAGAGTGTTGTTTGAGGAATGCATATATGATTTCTCAAGTAACAGTAATATTCTGTGTGTGATATGATAAGGCCACAGGTCAATAGTTTGTATCCTCATATCAAGAAGTCTGACAGAACTAAGCTGTCAACATTCTGTTCAGTCTCATTTCCAGTTTCAAAGGCTCAAGAGCTAGGTTTAGGCCACTGTTTTCCAAACTGTATAATAAATTACATGTATGTAGCAATTTACAGTTTATAAATTGCTTTTACATGCATTAACTTGACTCTCACAAAACTCTACGAAGGAAGCAGAATAGGTGTCATTATCCAGGTTTTATAAATGAGGAAATTGAGGCCTAGAAAAGTTATGTGACTTGTCCAATGATACACAGCCTAGGATTTTAGAATTTATCTCAAAGTTGTTTTCAATGAATTATCTTGGTATACTTTGGGCTTGTTATTGTTTCCTAGGGACAGTGTAGGATACAGATACTGGAAACACTGGGTTGGTGCAAAAGTAATTGCTTATTTTTTTGCCATTACTTTTAATAATAATAAGGCTGGTTTCTAGTATCATGGATCTTTCTAAAAGGCAGTCTTTTTTTTTTTTTTTTTTTGAGACAGAGTCTCACTCTTTTGCCCAAGCTGGAGTGCAGTGGCACCATCTTGGCTCACTGCAACCTCCACCTCCCAGGTTAAAGCGATTCTCCTGTCTCAGCCTCCCGAGTAGCTTGGACTACAGGCACCTGCGACCATGCCTGGCTAATTTTTGTATTTTTAGTAGAGACGGGGTTTCACCATGTTGGCCAAGCTGGTCTCGAACTCCTGACCTCGTGATCCTCCCACTTCGGCCTCCCAAAGTGCTGGGATTACACACGTGAGCCACGGCACCTGGCCTAAAAAGCAGTCTTAATGCCTGAATACTATATTAACTCATCTTCAGACAGAGCTGTCCTGGCCTCAGGAATTTTATATGTTTAAATTACCACTACTGGTTTGTTGTATTTAGTTATGCTTTGACACTAGGTCGATTGTGTTCTGCATTCCAACCTCATGATTTCATCTTTTTCTCCAAACCTACTCCTTTTCACCAGCAATACCACCATCCATCCATATAGTTGCCCAACCCACAAAACCATGAGTTATATATCTGGTCACCAAGCCTTTTCCCTTTCTCCTCTTAACATCCCCAAATAGTTTTATCTACTCGTTATCTCAACCAGATGATACAATCGTCTTTAGGACGAATGTAGGTATTATTATGTTACTCACTTGCCTAAATCTTTGAATGGCTTTGGACTGTCTTCATTCCATATTTTTTATTTAGCAGACCAAAGGTTTTCTTTCGCTTTTTTTTTTTGACAGTAACAAAATGTTTATTATAACATCCAGCCAAGAATACAAACACAAAATACCTCTTAATTTAAGGAGAATAAGAAAACATCACGCGATTCGTAGAGTACTACTACAAATACAGCCTTCACCTACAGTAAAAATTAAGCTAATTTCAATCATTTGGGTCATCATCCCAGTCTTTCTTCCCACCTGGAGGCTTAGGCCCACCATCTGGTTTTGCCATGATGACCTGATCCACTCTAAGTACAGTGACTGCAGCATTAGTAGCGAGTTCTTATTCTTGTGCTTTGGCCATTATCCCTGCACTCCCATCCTGGGAACATACCTGTGTTTAGGCTTCAGGCCAAACATTTCATGGTCAAACCTTTGGTTTATCTTTTTTTCCAAATATTTGTTTGCTAATGATTGGCCACAGATCTTCCACATAAAATGCGTAAGTCGAGAAGAGAACAACACATCAAAAGGATATCCGTAGTCCCCTACACGATTCAGGATCCAAGCCCCTCTCCTGGTGCTGAGGAAAACCTGGGGCATGGAAGAAATTGTTTGCTTTTGTCACTCAGATTCGTAAACCTTCAAAAGCACCCCCATTTTCTTCAAGAATCATTTCAGGCCGGGCGCGGTGGCTCACGCCTGTAATCCCAGCACTTTGGGAGGCTGAGGCGGGTGGATCACGAGGTCAGGAGATCGAGACCATACTGGCTAACACAGTGAAACCCCATCTCTACTAAAAATACAAAAAATTAGCCGGGCGTGGTTGCAGGTGCCTGTAGTCCCAGCTACTCGGGAGGCTGAGGCAGGGGAATGGCGTCAACCTGGGAGGCGGAGCTTGCAGTGAGCCTCTGCACTCCAGCCTGGGCGACAGAGACTCTGTCTCAAAAAAAAAAAAAAAAAAAGATTTCAAACTCATTAGTCTGGCTTTTTAGCCCCGGCACAATCTTTGTGGGTTTTCATGTTTGTTTCCTGCCATTTTCCTTCCCAAGCACTAAACTTACAATTAAATTGGTGTATCTACTGTCCAAGAATATGTCCTACTCTAATACACCATTGTATTTCTGTTTAGTGCCATTATGCCTGCCTGAAATGCCTTCTTTCCTCTTAACTCTCCGAAGCCTGTTCATTTTTAAGACCCAGATCAAGATTGCCTCCTCCATGAAGAAACCACTGACTATTCAGGCTGACAATTTTCTCTCCATCCTCTGAATTTCTCTAGCACTTATCACCTGTAGAACTCATTAAAAATCATGTACTGGTAAAGTTGAAAGCAACTGGAGACCATTTAATCTAAAACCCTCATTCTTTTGCCATTGACATTGCTTGCATTATTTCAAAAACCCCTGCTATTTATCATTTTTATTGATATTAAACTTTCTACACTCCTAATTTCTCTCTTCAAATGTGTTTTCTCAAGGGTAGGAGATAAAGCCTACACATCCACAGCAGATTATCATTACTTCCATTTATTGGGATTTGTGACCTTTAAGTTATTGTGCTAGGTCCTTCATCTATATTACAACAACCTCTTGAGGAAAGTATTATTACACCCATGTTATAGATGATGGGCATGGAAAGGATGAATAACTTGCCTGAGATCACAGAGCTAGTAAGTGGCAGAGCTGAATTTCCAACCCAGGTCTGACTAACTCCAAAGCCTGTGCTTAAGAAATGTTTGATTGATTATTTAATGGAGAAAAATAAGATTGCTAGTAGAAAAACAGGAAGCTAGTCAGTCTTTCTGTGTCCTCCGCTGGCTAAAGTTCATGTTCAGAACTGACAAAGATTTGATATGCAGTTACCTGGCAAAAGAATCACTTTTCCTACATTATGAAACTCTCTGGAGATGGCTTCCAGATTGTAAGTTATATAAGCACATTGCTTCATAGTCTTTTTGTCTAAGATGACCTGTCTACAGAGGGATAATTGTTTACTTCACAAATCTTATCTCACCTAAAGTGACTGTAAGCACTGTGATAATTATGTACTTCTACAGTCACAGTTGAAAGAGCATATATGGTCTTAGAAACTGAACAATTTTGTGTGCCAGCTATATAACTTCTGATGAGTAATGAAAATGCTCAGAGCCCTAATTAAAAGGTTTCCTATTTATGAAATAGTAATAATAATAATACATACATCACAAGGCTGTTGTGATAATTAAGTAGTGTTTTTGTAAAAGGTGTGGTATATAGTAAACACTTGATAAGTGCTTAATGGCTGTCATATTTCTTATTTCAGTTTTCCATCTATACCTTGTTTTAAGCAAATAACATTTACCAATCAGATTTATAGGAACATTGTTTAATCAGTGGAATCTTATATGAAATTAATATTGAAAGAAAGGAATGTTTTCTCTTTACAAAAGCATCCACAAGAATTATATGAAAAACTTCCATGATATACTGAAATATATAGGTCCATTTAAAGTTTTTGATTTATAAACAAATCATCATGAATACAATTTACAAGTAAAGCAAAAAGTTAGAACTCGGCCATTGAGTTTCTTCAGCTTGCATTAGTGGTGTGACAGTATTGCCTCTGCTATGCAGACATAGTTTTCCTTTGCATTTTCCCAGGCTTTCTCACAGACACAGCCACCTTATCTGTACCCACACAGAAATGCTTTGTTATGTGGCAACCTGCAATTCCCCAGGGCAAGTAAGGCCAAGCTCCCTTAGAACTGCCCATTTGACAAGCCAATGATATTAAAGATGGCTCTCGCCATGGGTCCCCACTCCACATTTTGCACATTCTTCTACCATAACACCCACATACGTTTTAACCCTTGTTTATATAATTACTTTAATTATTTTTAATCCTTGTTTATATGATTATTTCCTGATAAATGTCTGTTGAATTAATTTATGAAGTATCATATGAAATAATTTTTGTGGTTATAGATGAGGATAGTAATGAGAAGAAGTGTTTTTCAAACAAAGTTGCTGAGTAAGTCATTTAACAGAATTGTAGCACTAAGCTTCTAATTAAAATAAAACAATTTAAAACATCTTTGTAGAGAAGCACGGCTTAATTAAAGTTACTAAAGAACAACCAAGACATTTACCTATTGCCAATAGAGTTTGATTCAATACAGACATTAATAACAAAATACAATATTGGTATGTCTTTTTCCAGGAATTTATAGTGAAGACACTTGCTTCTCAGTTCAAAGTCTGCTATACAAAAACCAAAACAAACCAAACAAAAAGCCAAGGAGATATAATTGCTTTAGAATGAATGTTATTCTGAGTTACCTAACTGTATGCAAAGGCTGGGGCAAGCTGCTTGCATGTGCTACAGTTTGGACGCTATACCGATACCCACATTGTCTTTGGGAAGATAAAATTGCTACTTTTTTCCATTTGGGGAGTGTAAAGGAAAATTCACGCACCATCCTATGAATGAAAAGTTTCCAATGATCACGCGTGCTTTCCTTTATGTAAGAACATAGCACTTCTGCTGGCCAATTGAAGATCCTCGCTCTCAATACTGCTCTCTAACAATCTCTCCCAGCAATTACTTGGTCTTGGCTTTGATAAAAAGCCAGAGGCACACTCTGAGAAGATGCCTGATTAGGATAATGAGCCCAGACTTTAGCCAATCCAGTTCCTTGGTGTGAGGCTAGCTGCACAATGGAACTCTAACTGGTAGCCTTAACTCCTCTATTAGCACCAATCACAATGTTGCCAACTGAGGTAATGAAACCAAGCCCTACATTTGCCACTGGCACGGAGGGGCTATGTGCAGGTATCCCTATTCTCTGTTGGGTCCACCTGCAGCTTCCTTGGAGAAACTGAAGCTAGAGTTAAGCAAAGTAAATAATTGAGTGATTCAAACCTGCTTGGCTGTTTGGCTAATCTCTACAGCCAGATCCCCTCCAGAATTCCCAATGCCAATTATAATGACTCTCTTTCCAGTGAATCCCTCTGGGTGCTTATAGTCTCGACTGTGGAAGTACTGCCCTTTGAACTTCTCAATTCCTGCAAGAGAAGGGAAAATAATTATTGGGTAATGGTTTACATGATAGATATCATTTGTCAAGTCATTTGGTCTTTTTGCAGACTTAAGTTTAAGCATATATTCTCCAAGTGTCCTCTTTACTCAGCTACTTTCTTGCCTTTCTCAGTATTTTTGCCTATTTTCTTTTCCCATAGCCTCAGAGTAGTACCTTGTCATATGTACTTTGCTTAACTCAGGATGCATTTGTATTTTGGATTTAGAGATATAAATACAAACTGCCTCAGAAAACCTCCATTCTCTTTTATCTTTTCATCCCCTTAAATACCTACTCCCATTTCACTTACAGCACATATATTCTTATATACTTTAGAGTATACAGAGTGCTTTTTTTTTTTTAATGAAAATCCAGGCCAAAGACTGAAATTCTTCAAGCTTTCATTCCTTCCTTAGAAACTCAATATTTCTGTTTATTGCTGAAAAATTCCTCATTCAACCTAATGCTCCTCAAGAACTCCACATTCTTCCTTTTGATACTCCAGTCATTTGATACAATGACTAAAGTCATTGTAAAACTAAATAGACCTCAAATTTTGCTCTAATCTCCAAAATTACAAAAATGGCAGTAATACAAGTTACCCCAACATCTTTCTGGGGAACAACAATAATTAGGATAAGTCTTACTTCATTCCAAAGTAGGAATTACTCAGACCACAATCCTCCCATTCCTCAGGGGTCAGGTCAGAGGCATGGGTCAAAGGTCTTCCTTCCTGGTAAGCTGCTCACCAGGGAAGCTTTCCAGAGGTAGATGAGCATTGGTGTGATGGCCAGTGCAAACCATGACTCCATCAAAGACATTCATCTCCTTTTTCCCTTCAGATTCAGTGACCACTTCCCATTGGCCTGAAGTTGAAAAATCAGGCTGCTTCTTCACACTGCACACAGTGGTCTGAAAAGAAAAGTGATAACCACAGGGGACATCCCTGACATGACTCTCCTTGCATAGTGTTACACAAAGGGCTGATATCACAGGCACTGTCACATAATAGGACCCATGCAGGGATATTTGATTTTCATACGCCACAAATAAGAACTGTTTTGGGCTGTGGTCAGAATGAGAAAACTTCGACAAGACAGAAAAAAATAACATAGTGTTGGCAGGCTAATGTACCCTCCTCTTCTAGAAAATTGCAAGTCACTAGGTCTCTTGGTCCAGGTCCTAAGGCACTGTAACACCTGAGTAAAGCCTGGGCTTCTCCTGAGCTTTTATGACACTCCATGCACTAAATGCCTATTCTTCTTCTGACCCCTATATGTCCTGAGACCTTCTGATGTCTTCTTACCCTAGGTTCTCTTCTCCTGGCTACCTTTAAATAAGTGACTGAGCTATAGGGCTCCTTTTCCTGGTAGGGTAGGAAAACACCTCAGTGGCTCTCATTTTATATAAATGAATCTCCCTTTGGCTCCCATAAATACCCATTTTACAAGGAACTATAAAGAAAGAGGCTGTGAAACAGGATAGTGTTATGATTTTTAGCTTTATAAAAAATAATAAATATGGGTTACCCTACTTAGGTTAAGGAAACACTATGTGCTTCTAAGGGCCCATGACCATAATGTCTTCATGGACTAATAGAGACATCACCCCTGGCCGGGTGCAGTGGCTCACGCATGTAATCCCAGCACTTTGGGAGGCTGAGCCAGGTGGATCACCTGAGGTCAGGAGTTCAAAACTCACCTGGCCAACATGGCGAAACCCCGTCTCTACTACAAATACAAAAATTAGCGGGTGTGGTGGCACATGCTTGTAATCCCAGCTACTCGGGAGGCTGAGGCGGGAGAATTGCTTGAACTTGGGAGGTGGAGGTTGCAGTGAGCTGAGATCGTGTCACTGTACTCCAGCCTGGGCAACAGAGCAAGACTCTTGTCTGAAAAAAAAAAAGAGAGAGAGACAAACCACCCCTGCATGTGCTGGCCATCCAGCACTATTTATAGTTCCTCTATCATGTTCTTTTACACAGGCTGGTGCCTCTGCCTAGATCACCCTTTATTCCTTATTTGGTAGACTCCTACTCACCCTTCAAGACTCAGCTTTAAGACAACTTTATCTTCTTTAAGAAAACTTCCCTGGAACCTGATACTTCATGTCCTGATGGGTTCGACATCTCTCCTCCGAGCTGCAACGTATAAATCTCTAGCATTTGTCCCCATGTAACTCTTTATTTTTATTAATTATATTTATAATAAAATTTTTCTTCATTTTTTATCCCCTTAACTAGACTATAAAGTTACTGATTTTTCTTTTTTGTCTTTGCATATTCAATGCTTAGTATGGTAGCAAACTTGTTCAATAAGTATTGTTTAAATAAATGAAAGAAGCACCACTGGAATGTAAATGACTTACTTTAGAAGTTCACTAGATGTTTTCATTTTCTTATTGTCATTAAGCAGAAAAAGGCATGACTTGGCAGGATGATCAGAAGGCAGAAGGTTTGGGCTTTTTGCCAACTGTCAGAAATATCTGACCATAAAATTCTTTTATGGTCATGATCAGAAATTATAGAAAAGTCCTAGAATACTTTAGAGCAGGAAGGAACCACAGAAGTGATCTCGTACAATCATCGTTTTACAAACAAGAAAATTTTTAAAAATTGAAATTGAGGAAATTGTTGTCTAACATCTAAGTTAGTGGTAGGGCAAGCACCAGAATTCAGGTTTTTATTCTGCAATTCCATGTTCTCCCCTCTACACCAGAGTCAACTACCCAACAACTATACTTTACTGGGTTTTTATGATGTTCATGTAAACAAATGTATTGGAAAGTACTTCAGAAAGTACAAAAGGGCTAAGCAGTAATGGGCAAGTTGTGGAACCAGAGAGTTTTAAAGTTCCCATACCTATCAGTTCCCTTCTGTAATGGGGAAAACATTTCCCTTCATCTGTTTATTGCAATCAAATAATGTGAAATGAAGGTAATGAAAACACTCTGCCAGGTGGCTTCCTGTATCTGCATCCAAATATATGAAAGAGAGACTGTCCCTTGAATATTTTTGAGGACCAAGGAGGACAAAGAATGGAGTTTTTGCCTGGGTAGGACAGATACATGTGCAAATCAAGCCAATCTTTAGAAGTAAACATTGGTAACTGAAACCACGTTATTCATTTACTTGGCAAACAACTTCAAACACAAAGATACCCACACAATTTTTCTACCTTAAATCGAATATACTTTAGAAGGTCAAATTCTTTGGCATACATCCTGAAATACTCCAGGACCTGGGCATTATGCATGAAGTTAGGATAATGATCTGGGATCGGATAGTCACTGAAGCACATCATCTCTTTAGAAGTATTGATGATCACTGATTTGTAAATACTGGCCCTTCCTTCTTCAGGATTTTCCTGCAATAAATAGAAAGTATTCATAGCAACTTGAGAATCATCTTCATGTTTTATAAATAGCCAATAAACATCTGAAAAAGTTTTCTGAAAGAAGTGTCAATTAAATCACACACACACACACACACACACACACACACCTTCCAGTATTTGTGCCCTTATGTAGTCCCTTCCCCTTGGATCTCAGTTATCTTTATGACTTGCTTTTGACCAACAGCATACAGTTGAAATGACACTGAATGGCTTCCAAGACCAAGTCATAAGTAGCCTTGCAGATTCTGCCTGGGTCTCAGAAAGCTCCCTCTGGTAGAAGCTAGCAGCCATATGAGAAATCCAACTACTACGAGACCACCAGAACATGAGGAAGTCCAGCCTCACCACATGAAGAGAATGTCTGGGACAGAAAATATGTGGCCAGTCCCCAGAAATTCTACCTATTCTATTTTATCCCAGCTGAAGTTCTAAACATGTGAAAAGAAAGTTACTAACACTGAGTAATAAATAGTGTTTTAAATGAGTAACAGTGAGGCAAAATGGGAAGATACACAGGAAAGAGTGTAACAGTTTCCATATACCAGAAAGAGTATAACATCTCCAGTGTTTTCTGGAGAGCAGTGTTAAAATGTATATGAAACTCCTTGCAATTTACCTAGCCTTTTAAAAAAATATTCAGCATCACTTAGGAAGATTTATGTTAAAGGATGTTAATACCAGCATTATCCATAATACAAAAATGAGACAAGCTAAATGCCCAACAAAACAACTGAAATTTAAGAACCACTGCTCTAGATCCTTACTACCAAAGTGTGGTCTGTAGACTAGCAGCTGGGGCTTCACTTGAGAGATTGTGTTATAAATGCAGACTCTCAGGCCCCACCTCAGACCTACTGAATCAGAACCTGCATCTTAGCAAAATCTTCACGTGATTCAGATGCTCATGCAAACTGAGATGCACTGCATTAGATGACATTAATCCCCAGTTCAGTGTTCTTTCCCCTACAACAAACTTCTTTGCATCCTCAAAAACTACCTATTGAGGCCGGGCGTGGTGGTTCATGCCTGTAATCCCAGCACTTTGGGAGGCTGAGGTGGGTAGATCATCTGAGGTTGGGAGTTCGAGACCAGCCTGACCAACATGGAGAAACCCTGTCTCTACTAAAAATACAAAATTAGCCGGGCGTGGTGGCACATGCCTGTAATCCCAGCTACTTGGGGGGTTGAGGCAGGAGAATCGCTTGAACCCGGGAGGCAGAGGTTGCGGTGACCGAGATCGCGTCATTACACTCCAGCCTGGGCAACAAGAGCAAAACTCCATCTCAAAAAAAAAAGAAAAAGAAAAAAAAAACCTTCCTATTAACTACCTTATAGCATTGTTGTGGTGATCACATAAAGTAATGCAATGATGCAATCTACCCAGCCTGTCACAGAGATTTCACAAATGAGGAGTTTTCAAATTTTTAGATTTTCAAAAATTGTTTTGACTATGGAAAATCATCTTAATCAATTTGGATCTCCTCTTCCCCTTTTATTCTAGAAATGAACAGATATTGAGATATTGAGTATTATGAAACATTAAATAGCCACAAAGGAGAGTGTTTGTTGGCTTTGTCCACCTTTAGGATTGTTTTTCTCCCATTTTTATTGCTTAATTATTCAATCTAGGAATCCTAAATTGATCATTCCCATTTCTCTGACCTATAATCCAACATCTCATTTCTTTAACTGCTAATAATATTTTCATAAGTCTCCTTTGAAGTCTCTTCTTCTAATCTATCCTACCTGTTTCAACCAAAGTGTTCTCTCTAAGGTGTGGCTGGACTATATCTCTGCCCTAATTAAAATTTTAGATGTTGCCCCATTTCCTGTAGAATAAAGTTCCTATTTCTCAGCTTAGGATTCAAAGACCTCCATAATGTTTTATAGTGTATTCCTTATCTCCCCAACTAGATTGTAAGCCCCTTGAATTGTACTAATGGTTTTCCCCACAGCATCCATAATGATAAATAGCACTCAATAAATGTTTAATGGATGCATATCAAATTCTATTGAGAAAGGGATATACAGAATGAGATGTAAGTTTCACAGAATGCATAACAAAACTAATAAAATACATTAACATTTATCTCAAAAAGAGTTCAATAAGATATATGTATCTCCCAAAATTTTGTCCTAAGAAAAATTGCAAAATAATATAAAGTCAAATGCATAAAGATACATTTTTGTATAACTTAAATAGCAATTAATTAGTAACAATGTTAAATGTTCCCAAAATAGATGAATGGTTTAGTAAATTATAGTATCTCAACATGCATAATTTTTTTTTTTTTTTTTTGAGACGGAGTCTCGCTCTGTCGCCAGGCTGGCATGCAGTAGCATGATCTCAGCTCCCTGCAACCTCTGCCTCCTGGGTTCAAGCAATTTTCCTGCCTCAGCCTCCTGAGTAGCTGGGCCTACAGGCGCACGCCACTATGCCTGGCTAATTTTTTGTGTGTTTTTAGTAGAGACGGGGTTTCACCATGTTAGCCAGGCTGGACTCAATCTCCTGACCTCATGATCTGCCCGCCTCAGCCTCCCAAAGTGCTGGGATTACAGGCGTGAGCCACTGCGCCCAGCCTCAACATGCAGAATTTATCTTCCATACCAACCTATGGGTATCCTGATAAATACAAAGTAGATCCTGCCACTCCACTGCTTAATAGTTTCTCTTGATTCCATATGGAAAACAAAATTCCTTATTTTGAAATTTAGCACATTTCACAATCTAGCCCGGTTTATCTTTTAATCTTCATCCAGTGTTGTCCTTATTTAATCTCAAATTTCTAAGTCATCAAATTGTTCCTGAAACACTCTAGGCTCTTGCACAATTTTAAACCTTTGTAAATATAACTATTTCTTCATCTGGAAAATTTCCTGTCCTTCAAGAGTTACATCAAATGTCATTTCCTTCAACAAGACTTTTCTAATTTCTCCAGAGAATTAGATTCCCCTATTCATCCTCCAAGCTCCCAAAACTCTCTGTTCATATTTCTATAAAGATAACTTAAACACACTATATTATCAGGCATTTGTTTCCATGACTGTGAGAAACCCGAGAGTAGTGATACCCTTCTTTAAATCTCTATTATCAGGACCTGGTGTGTATTGGATGTGCAATAAATGCTTTGAAATGAATTAGTTAATGAATTATGGAAAGTGAATTTGGAGACACCAAAAACTGTGATTTTGAAGTCTGTGCAGGAACATTAAAAATGGCGTATGATATAACTTGAAGTAAAAAGGGAACTGTAAAATTAAATTTACATTCTAATCACCAAATATGTAATATTATGTCTATCTACGGGTATATAATTATACTTGTATAATTTCTCCCTGTTAGACATATCTCTTTTGAGTATACTTTATTTATTTGAAATAGAAAAAATGTGAAAATACAGAAAACCAGTCGATTTATTAAGGCGGTAGGATTGCTTTCTTTTTCTTTTTTGTTAAAATGTTGTTTGTACAACACTCATTCATGATAAAAACTCTCAGCAAACTAGGAATGGAGAGAAACTTCCTCAATTTGATAAAGAACATCTACAAAATACCTAAGCCAACATCATACTTAACAGTGAGAAACTAGACACTTTTCCCCTAAGACTGGGAACAAGGTAAGGATGTCCTCTCTCACCACTCCTATGGAACATTGCACTAGAAGTCTTAGCTAGTACAATAATAGAAGAAAGAAAAGTAAAGAATATAAGGATTGGGAAGGAATAAAGATAACTTTTTTATTTGCAGATGACCTGTCTATGTAGAAAATCCCAAAGAATTTAAAAAAAAAAAAAAAAAAAAGAAAGAAAAAAAGAAAAAAACTCCTAGAGCCGGCCGGGCGCGGTGGCTCACGCCTCTAATCCCAGCACTTTGGGAGGCCGAGGCGGGTGGATCACGAGGTCAGGAGATCGAGACCATCCTGGCTAACACGGTGAAACCCCGTCTCTACTAAAAATACAAAAAATTAGCCGGGCGAGGTGGTGGGCGCCTGTAGTCCCAGCTACGCGGGAGGCTGAGGCAGGAGAATGGCGTGAACCCCGGGGGACCGAGCCTGCAGTGAGCCGAGATCGCGCCACTGCACTCCAGCCTGGGTGAAAGAGCGAGACTCCTTCTCAAAAAAAAAAAAAAACTCCTAGAGCCAACAAGTGAGTACAGCAAGGTTGCAGGATACATGGTTAACATATAAAAGTTAATTGCTTTTTTTTTTTTTTTTTGAGACAGAGTCTCGCTCTATTGCCCAGGCTGGAGTGCAGTGGCACAATCTCAGCTCACCACAACCCCTGCCTTCCGGGTGCAAGCAATTCTTCTGCCTCAGCCTCCTGAGTAGCTGGGACTACAGGCGCATGCCACCATGCCCAGCTAATTTTTTGTATTTTCAGTAGAGACAGGATTTCACTATGTTGGCCAGGCTAGTCTCGATCTCCTGACCTCGTGATCCACCCGCCTCGGCCTCCCAAAGTGCTGGGATTACAGGCATGAGCCACTGCACCTGGTCATTTGCTTTTTTATATACTAGAATGAACAACTGGAATTTGAAATTTTAAAAACTCCATCTATAGTAATACCCTCGAAATTATATACGTAGGTATAAACATAACAAAATATGTATAGGATTTATAAGCATGAATTACAAAACACAGATGAAGAAAGTCTAAGATTTAAATAAATGGAGAGATATTCTGATTCATAGACTGGAAGATTAAATATTGTTGAGATGTCAGTTCTTTCCAACTTGACCTATAGATACAATGCAATCTCAATCAACATCCCAGCAAGCTATTTTAGAATCCAAGCTAACACATGGATTCTAAAGTTCATATGGAAAGACAGAAGGCCTAGAATAGAAGACTTTGTCCTTAATTGTGGGCTGTGCATAGTGACTTTGTTCCAAAGAGTATAGTATGGCAATGGAGAAAAAAGGAGCAACTTTACAGTGTGGCAAAAACTGACAAACACTATTTCAAGCCAGGACATCAAGGTTAACATCAATAGTGATATTATCTAGGGTTTTTATAGTTTTAGGTTTTACATTTAACTTTTTAATCCATGTTGAGTTGATTTTCATATATGGCAAAAGGAAGGGATCCAGTGTCAATCTTCTGCATATGGCTAGCAGTTATCCCAGCCCCATACAATTCATCCTTGTAACAAACTTTCATATGTACCCCCTGAACCTAAAATAACAGTTGGAAAATGAAAAATAGAAAACTGGAACAAACTTACACTTCAACAAAGATATATTGTGGCATATATTGAATGCTAATTTCTTACTTATAATAACATAAAATGAGTTTTAAGTTTCAAAAAAAAAAAAAAACAGTGGGTATAATGTCGATAGTATGTACCCTTGACGGGAGGTGAGGAGAATGGCACTTTATAATATTCCTCCCCAAAATTCATAACCCCGATTTAACCATGAGAAAAAAATTAGATAAATCCTAACTGAGGGATATTCTACAACATACCTGACCAGTAATCCTCAAAACTATCAAGGGCATCAAAAACAAGGAAAGTCTAAGAAATTTCATAGCCAAAAAGAGCCTAAGGAGATATGACTATTAAATGTAATACGGTATCCTGGATGGGATCCTGGAACAGAAAAAGGCCGTTAGGAAAAACTGAGTAAATCTCAATAAAGTATAGACTTCAGTTAATAATAATGTATCAGTATTGGTTCATTAATTATTTAAAAATGTATCATACTAATGTAAAATGGGGTAACTGGACATGAGGTGTACTGTAATTCTCTGTATTATCTTCCCAATAAATTTTGTAAGTCTAAAACTGTTCTAAAATTAAAAGCTTATTTAAACACGTTTGTACATAAGTATATATATTTTTTAATTAAGGTAAATTAATGAATGACAAGGTCATTTTGGAATTAAGATGTTTGTTGTATGGAGAGCAGGGGAGGCACGTTCCTAACTTCTGAATTTCATTTCATTTATTCATTCAAGAGATATTTATAAAGTCCCTCTGTAATAAAATACTTTATGAGGTACTGATAAATGCAAGTCTGTACGTGTATTCCAAAAGTTCAAAGTTTACAAAGAGTAGAGCCATGCTTTCCACAGCAGGTCTGTTGGGATCACTGAGGGAAATGAATGACAGATCTCACCTCTTTGCGGTACTCATATATTTCAACTCTTTTTCAAATCACTAACCACAACAAGTGTTATCCTGTGTCAACAACATCCTTCAAGTCCTTCAAACCACCTGATTGGACCTTAGCTAAGGTTTACCACTGTGCCAAATCCACTGCTTTCAAAAAGAGTGAGCACAGAGCAGTATTGGGTTAGTGAGTAGAAGAAAAAGAAGCTTCTGCTCCTGCATTTTACAATTTCCTACCATTGATGAATAAATCTTCCCTCTACAAATTCTATACACTGATTATATTTCCTACCTAGGCACAAGGCTCACACATTTGAGCAGGAAGTCTATGTAAGAAAAGAGAGGCCAGGCACGGTGGCTCATGCCTGTAATCCCCACACCTTGGGAGGCCAAGGTGAGCGGATCACTTGAGGTGAGGAGTTCAAGAATAGCCTGGCCAACATGGTGAAACCCCATCTTTACTAAAAATAAAAGAATTAGCAAGACATGGTAGTGCGTGTATAATTTCAGCTACTTGAGAGGCTGAGGCATGAGAATCACTTGAACCCAGGAGGCAGAGGTTGCAGTGAGCTGAGATCATGCCACTGTACTCCAGCCTGGGTAACAGAGTGAGACTCTGCCTAAAAAAAAAAAGAGAGAGAGAGCAGGGGATGGAAATTGGGGTAATTGGAACTGATGGGATTGGAAGAAGTAATAAGGACAGAAGAAAGGAGAAAAAATTAAATGGGAGGAATGAGGACAGTTTGGGGCTTCTGTTCCTGTCAGATTTTCAAAATCCCACGGAATAGAAACTCTCTCTGAACTGTTGTCTGCACATTGGAATCATCTGGGGAGCTTTAAAAAATGGAGATAGTAGAATACATGCTTGGCTCTAGAAATATAATGGTGAACCACACAGGTGTGGTCTGTCATAACAGAAGTCAGAGCATTATGATGAAACACAGCTTATTTATTTTCAAGGAAGCAGTTTATAAAGTGTTAAAATTTTGCCAAGTGGATAATCAGAAGAAAAACTTCTACATTAAGTCTTTAGCAGAGAATAAGTTTAAACCACATTGGAGATAAAAACCAGAAACTTGATAATCAGACAGAATGATGGATGCCCTCCCAACCTCCTCCCATCCTCAGTTGATTTCATGCCTTTTCAGTAACTGCCAAAACTGGCTAAGATGCTTAGTAAAGACACCACATGTGTGAGTCCCATCCTAGGCCTACTGAATAATAACCAACATGTAGCACTATGTTCCTGGCACTGTTGTGATTGGCATAATTATCCATTCACTTACTCCTGACAATAACTCTATAAAGTGGATACTATTATTATCCACTTCTTAAAGATGAAGAAACACAGGTACAGAGAGGCTTAATGATGTGCCCAAGGTCACACTGCTAGTAGGTGACAGAAATAAGGTTTGAGCCTAAGACTGCGTTCTTAACCTCCATACCATATTGTGGCCGGATTTTAAGAGCAGAATTTTCTGCTGTTTACTAAAAACAACAGGCTTTTAGCCCATGTCCAAGACTGATGATGATACAGGTATGCAGGTCAGCTAAGGGGATCCACTCCAGATCTGAATAAGGACCATTGTCACATAAAATCAGTCCCCAAAACAGAGTCAGGGTGCAAAAGGATTGTATTTCTGTTCAACTAAGAAATGCTATAAAGCCACTTTTATGTAGCTGGCCAACACTGTGTTCGTTTTTATGAAATAAGAAATGTAAAACTTATCTAGGGCACCTCAATACTATTAAATGTTCAGAAAACTAGCTTAAAAGCAAACCCGTTCTCCTCTAGAAACCCAAGATGCCAATAGGAAAGAAGGCTAAGGTAAAGAAGGCGGCCCCCGCCCCTGCTATCAGTGAAGAAGCAGGAAGCCAAAAAAGTTGCGAATCCTCTGTTTGAGAAAAAGCCTAAGAATTTTGGCATTGGACAGGACATACAGCCCCAAAGGGACCTCGCCCTCTTTGTCAAAAGGCCCCCCTATATCAGGTTGCAGCAGCAAAGAGCTATCCTTTTATAAGCTGCTGAAAGCACTTCCTGCCATTAACCAGTTCACCCAGGCTTTGCATTGCCAAACAGCTACTGACTGCTTACGCGGGCCCACAAGCACAGACCAGAGACAAAACAAGAGAAGAAGCAGAGACTGTTGTCCTGGACTGAGAAGAAAGCTGCTAGCAAAGGGGATATCCCCACCCAGACACCACCCGTCTTTCCAGCAGGGGTTAACACAATCACCACCTTGGTGGAGAACAAGAAGACTCAGCTGGTGGTGATTGCACACGATGCGGATCCCATCGAGCTGGTTGTCTTCCTGCCTGCTCTGTGTCCCAAAATGGGGGTCCCTTACTGCATTATCAAGGGGGAGGTAAGATTAGGGTGTCTAGTCCACAAGAAGACCTGCACGACGTTGCCTTCACACAGGTTCACTAGGAAGACAAAGGAGGTGTGGCTAAGTTGGTGGCAGTTTTCAGAACCAGTTACATGGACAGATATGATGAAATTCGCTGCCACTGGGGAGGCAATGTCCTGGCTCCTAAATCTGTGGGTTAATCACCGAACTGGAAAAGGGAAAGGTTAAAGAAGGTGCCACTAAACTGGGTTAAATGTACACTGCTGAATTTTCTGTAAATAAAAAGAATAAAAATTCTCCTTCAAAAAATGAAAAAATAAAAATAAAAGCAAACTCAGCAAACCCAATGCATGTCAGTTTGGAGATCAATAAAGGTGGCTGGTGTTCTTTGGAATATAATAAGTTTAACTATCTTTTTTAAATTTTTTTCCTTGAGATGGAGTCTCGCTCTGTCACCCAGGCTGGAGTGCAGTGGCGCGATCTCGGCTCACTGCAAGCTCTGCCTCCCGGGTTCACCCCGTTCTCCTGCCTTAGCCTCCCGAGTAGCTGGGACTACAGGCACTCGCCACCACGCCCGGCTAATTTTTTTGTATTTTTAGTAGAGACGAGGTTTCATCGTGTTAGCCAGGATGGTCTCGATCTCCTGACCTCGTGATCCGCCCGCCTCGGCCTCCCAAAGTGCTAGGATTAAAGGCGTGAGCCAACCGCGCCCGGCCACCTGACACTGTTAAGATAAACTGTCGTATGCACCTAGTTGCAGGGAGGGTTTCAAGTATTAAGGGACTAGGAGATGTATGTACCTGGAACCTCCAGAGCCCTCCGATGTCATCAGTCCTTTCAAAGCAGACAGGTTCCAAGCCTTCTTCTACGCAGCACTTGATGGAAGAGAGCCCGCTCACTCCTCCCCCAATCACAGCAATTCTTTTCTTAGTCATGGTCTCCCGAGATCTTCACCTGTCAATGTCGCCTGTCCTAAAGAAAGGATGACAAAAGACAAAAAGCACACATCGGTTAACATTTTTCAAGGAAGACCTTGGCCATGGCATTCGAATAAATTCTGTACAAGAGGTGCCTTGAGAAGGACAGATTCGACGGCCCTCTTCACCAGAGGAAATCGTTCTGCTGGCATGGGGAGCCCTGAGCCTGCAAGACCCAGAGCTGAGAGTGCTCTGCTGCGGTACCCGATCTCACCGCCTTTCCTGAAGCGCTCAACAGATCCTTCAGCTGCGATCTGGAGGCTACTCAACAGGCAGCTGTTGTCAAATTAGTATAAACCAACAACGTACAAACAGCAAGAGCCAACGGGGAGGGGCTGTAGCACTCCACCTCTTTTCAGGGACCACTCCCCCGCCCACTCAGCGGCACCCATTCTCCCTCCCTCGATGGAAATAAAACGTGCGCTGAAGCTGCTTTGGGAGAAAAAGTTAATCCTACAACTTCTCTATATTTCAGCTGCTGTTGCCAGCACTCTCAACTACTTTCTCTGAAAACAGAGTGCCCCCTAGCCCCATCTGTGCTCACTTCTGCGTCCACTTTTAACTTCCTGGTTTTTGCCTTAAAGTGACAAACACTTCCTAGTGAAGGGAAAACTGTCAACAACCCCAAAGCAAGTTCTACCCCAAATGCTTAAGTAAACACCTACCCTTCAAGTGATCTGTCCAAACAGATTGTAGCAGGATGAGCCACAGACAAAACTCCTCAGACACCAAATTAAAGAAGGAAGAGGTTTTTATTCGGCCGGGAGCGTCGGCAGACTCGCGTCTTAAGAGCCCAGATCCCTGAAAAAGAAATTCTTGGCCTTTTTAAAGGCTTACAACTTTAAGGGGTCCACGTGAAAGGGTCGTGATACATCAAGCAAGCGTGGGAAACATGACTGGGGGCTACAGGCATCAGCTAACAGAACAAAAAGTTTTACAATGCTTTTTTCATACAGTGTCTGGAATTCACAGATAACACAAGTAGTTTAGGTCAGGGGTTGATGTTATTATTATTACTCTTTTTAACTCCTAGGGCGGGGTGGTGGTGCCAAGGTTGTCTGGCTATTTATCTTACTTTTTTTTTTTTTTTTTTTTCCAACTTTTTGCTTTTTCTCTCCTCCTGTCTTGTGAACTAGGCAAGGTGGGGGGAGGAGGGCAGCAGGAGCAGTAGTGGTCTCCTTCCTTAAGATGATCCTGCCCCCGCTTCCACCCCCGCCTCACCTATACCTCTCTCCTCCCCTCCTCACAATCTGGATCTAAGAATCTATTTACTTTTAAATCCCCATGCACTGAGCTGAGTGCTGGAGTATAGTGAGGAATGTACTGTTTCCTACTCAGAGGGGCTTACAGATTAGTGGAGGAGACCAAAACATAAACAGGTAATTTTAACGAAATAAAAGTATTTTTAATAGTGCTTTCACACAGTTATATTAGTAACCAAAAATACAAAATATACCACTTCTAAAATGTAACTTTTCAAATATAAAGTCATGTAGAACCACCAATATAACAGATACAAGATTCCAGGCACTGGGTTAGAACAAGGGCCCATCCAGACAAGGGTTCTATTTGACAGATGTGAGGGGTTGTAAGAGGCATGGATTGTGGCTCATGCCTTGGATCCTTGCTCTCCTTCTACCACTCCCTGAGTCAGTTTTGCTCTTCCAATCTGCACCTGCTAATCTTGGACTTTTACATGAGAGGCAACTGATATTTTGTTTGTGCCATTGAATTTTTTGTTGTATTTATAGCAACTTAGCAGACTCTAACATTAATATGTTTTGGAACAGTCAAACTCTTTTTTTTTTTTTTTTTGAAACAGGGCACTTGGGCTGGAGTGCAGTGGTGCAATCATGGCTCACTGCAGCCTCTATCTCCTGGGCTCAAGCAATCCTCCCACCTCAGCCTCCTGAGTAGGGACTACAGCTGTGTGCCACCACACCTGGTAATTTTTATATTTTTTGTAGAAATGAGGTTTCACTATGTTGCTCAAGCTGGTCTTGAACTCCTGGGCTCAAGTGATCCACCTGCCTTGGCCTCCCAAAGTGCTGGGATTACAGGCATGAGCCAACAAGGCCAGCCTGTAAAATATTTTAAAGACTAATATCTTTCACAAAAGCATTCAACTATAAATGCGAATTTATACTAAAATAGTATCTTTTAAAAATAAAATTCTGAAGACAGTGTTTCAACACAACCATTTTATATGCTAGAAGTTAACTTAAAATGAATTATTTGTAAATTGGATAATTTTGAATGCACTAGAAGAAATGCCTAAAGGAAAACATGAATACTTTTATCAACTGAGTATTAATTTCCTCCTACTGAATTAGTTTTACAAATAATGCAAGAATTACTTTTAAAATCTAGTTAACAATGTAATTTCATTTTAATGTCCCCCTACTTCAATTGCGTCTTAGAATTAATTGCTTTTGAATATAGCAAATATGTTTTGTGTTGTTTTAAAATTACTTATACAATGTTTTAAACCTTGACTCAAAATTTCTCTCTCTTGGCTAGCTGACAATTTGCAAGTGAGTCAATTTCTTCATTGAAAAATAACTTGATACATCCAAATTAATATACACTCAACTCAGTTACTCATGCTATTACAAGACAGCAATATTATGAGTGAGAAATAATGACTAATTCCAAGATAACATATGACACTTTTGAAGGAGTGTATGTGTATGGATGCACATGCATGTAGAACTGGGTTTGCAGAGTTTCTGCAAAGGTCCAACCCAGAAAGAGCTTTCAAACACTACGGTCTCACCTCTACTCAGATGCTATCCTGTGTTCTAACTCTTTCTATTACGTTTGCATTTTGCCTATATTCATTCAGCAGTCTCTTTTGAAGGCCCCCCCTTTTTTTTTTTGAGACGGAGTCTCACTGTGTCGCCCAGGCTGCAGTGCAAGTGGTGCCACCTTGGCTCACTGCAAGCTCCATGCAGGCTACTTTTTTTTTTTTATTATTATACTTTAAGTTTTAGGGTACATGTGCACAACGTGCAAGTTAGTTACATATGTATACATGTGCCATGTTGGTGTGCTGCACCCATTAACTCGTCATTTAACATTAGCTATATCTCCTAATGCTATCCCTCCCTCAGCCCCCCACCCTACAATAGGCCCCAGTGTGTGATGTTCCCCTTCCTGTGTCCATGTGTTCTCCTTGTTCAATTCCCACCTATGAGTGAGAATATACGGTGTTTGGTTTTTTGTCCTTGCAATAGTTTGCTGAGAATGATGGTTTCCAGCTTCATCCATGTCCCTACAAAGGACATGAACTCATCATTTTTTATGGCTGCATAGTATTCCATGGTGTATATGTGCCACATTTTCTTAATCCAGTCTATCATTGTTGGACATTTAGCTTGGTTCCAAATGTTTGCTACTGTAAATACTACCACAATAAACACACATGTGCATGTGTCTTCATAGCAGCATGATTTATAATCTTTGGGTATATACCCAGTAATGGGATGGCTGGGTCAAAGGGTATTTCTAGTTCTAGATCCCTGAGGAATCGCCACACTGACTTCCACAATGGTTGAACTAGTTTACAGTCCCACCAACAGTGTAAAAGTGTTCCTAGTTCTCCACATCCTCTCCAGCACCTGTTGTTTCCTGACTTTTTAATGATGGCCATTCTAACTGGTGTGAGATGGTATCTCACTGTTGTTTTGATTTGCATTTCTCTGATAGCCAGTGATGATGATCATTTTTTCATGTGTTTTTGTCTGCATAAATGTCTTCTTTTGAGAAGTGTCTCTTCATATCCTTTGCCCACTTTTTGATGGGGTTGTTTGTTTTTTTCTTCTAAATCTGTTTGAGCTCACTATAGATTCTGGATATTAGCCCTTTGTCAGATGAGTAGATTGCAAAAATTTTCTCCCATTCTATAGGTTGCCTGTTCACTCTGATGGTAGTTTCTTTTGCTGTGCAGAAGCTCCTTAGTTTAATTAGATCCCATTTGTCAATTTTGGCTTTTGTTGCCATTGCTTTTGCTGTTTTAGACATGAAGTCCTTGCCCACGCCTATGTCCTGAATGGTATTGCCTAGGTTTTCTTCTAGGGTTTTTATGGTTTTAGGTCTAACATTCAAGTCTTTAATCCATCTTGAATTAATTTTTGTATAAGGTATAAGGAAGGGATCCAGTTTCAGCCTTCTACATATGGCTAGCCAGTTTTCCCAACACCATTTATTAAATAGGGAATCCTTTCCCCATTTCTTCTTTTTGTCAGGTTTGTCAAAGCTCAGCTGGTTGTAGATAGGCGACACTATTTCTGAGGGCTCTGTTCTGTTCCATTGGTCTATATCTCTGTTTTGGTACCAGTACCATGCTGTTTTGGTTACTGTAGCCTTGTAGTATAGTTTGAGGTCAGGTAGCATGATGCCTCCAGCTTTGTTCTTTTGGCTTAGGATTGATGTGGCAATGCGGGCTCTTTTTTGATTCCATATGAACTTTAAAGTAGTTTTTTCCACCTATGTGAAGAAAGTCATTGGTAGCTTGATGGGGATGGCATTGAATCCATAAATTACCTTGGGCAGTAGGGCCATTTTCACGATATTGATTCTTCCTACCCATGAGCATGGAATGTTCTTCCATTTGTTTGTGTCCTCTTTTATTTCATTGAGCAGTGGTTTGTAGTTCTCCTTGAAGAGGTCCTTCACGTCCCTTGTAAGTTGGATTCCTAGGTACCTCATTCTCTTTGAAGCAATTGTGAATAGGAGTTCACTCATGATTTGGCTCTCTGTTTGCCTGTGTATAAGAATGCTTGTGATTTTTGCACATTGATTTTGTATCCTGAGACTCTGCTGAAGTTGCTTATCAGCTTAAGGAGATTTTGGGCTGAGATGATGGGGTTTTCTAGATATACAATCATGTCATCTGCAAACAGGGACAATTTGACTTTCTCTTTTCCTAATTGAATACCCTTTATTTCCTTCTCCTGCCTGATTGCCCTGGCCAGAACTTCCAACACTATGTTGAATAGGAGTGGTGAGGGAGGGCATCCCTGTCTTGTGCCAGTTTTCAAAGGGAATGCTTCCAGTTTTTGCCCATTCAGTATGATATTGGCTGTGGGTTTGTCATAGAAAGCTCTTATTATTTCGAGATACGTCCCATCAATACCTAATTTATTGAGAGTTTTTAGCATGAAGCGTTGTTGAATTTTGTCAAAGGCCTTTTCTGCATCTATTGAGATAATCATATGGTTTTTGTCTTTGGTTCTGTTTATATGCTGGATTACACTGATTGATTTGCATATGTTGAACCAGCCTTGCATCCCAGGGATGAAGCCCACTTGATCATGGTGGATAAGTTTTTGATGTGCTGCTGGATTTGGTTTGCCAGTATTTTATTGAGGATTTTTGCATCGATGTTCATCAGGGCTATTGGTATAAAATTCTCTTATTTTGTTGTGTCTCTGCCAGGCTTTGGTATCAGGATGATGCTGGCCTCATAAAATGAGTTAGGGAGGATTTCCTCTTTTTCTATTGATTGGAATAGTTTCAGAAGGAATGGTACCAGCACCTCCTTGTACCTCTGATAGAATTTGGCTGTGAATCCATCTGGTCCTGGACTTTTTTTGGTTGGTAAGCTGTTAATTATTGCCTCAATTTCAGAGCCTGTTATCGGTCTATTCAGAGATTCAAATTCTTCCTGGTTTAGTCTTGGGAGGATGTATGTGTCAAGGAATTTATCCATTTCTTCTAGATTTTCTAGTTTATTTGTGTAGAGGTGTTTATGGTATTCTCTGACGGTAGATTGTATTTCTGTGGGATCGGTGGTGATATCCCCTTTATCATTTTTATTGCATCTATTTGATTCTCCTCTCATTTCTTCTTTATTAGTCTCGCTAGTGGTCTATCAATATTGTTGATCTTTTCAAAAAACCAGCTCCTGGATTCATTGATTTTTTGAAGGTTTTTTTGTGTCTCTATTTCCTTCAGTTCTGCTCTGATCTTAGTTATTTCTTGCCTTCTGCTAGCTTTTGAATGTGTTTGCGCTTGCTTCTCTGGTTCTTTTAATTGTGATGTTAGGGTGTCAATTTTAGATCTTTCCTGCTTTCTCTTGTGGGCATTTAGTGCTATAAATTTCCCTCTACACACTGCTCTGAATGTGTCCTAGAGATTCTGGTATGTTGTGTCTTTGTTCTCGTTGGTTTCAAAGAACATCTTTATTTCTACCTTCATTTAGTTATGTACCCAGTAGTCATTCAGGAGCAGGTTGTTCAGTTTCCATGTAGTTGAGCAGTTTTGAGTGAGTTTCTTAATCCTGAGTTCTAGTTTGATTGCACTGTGGTCTGAGAGACAGTGTGTTATAATTTCTGTTCTTTTACATTTGCTGAGGAGAGCTTTAATTCCAACTATGTGGTCAATTTTGGAATAGGTGTGGTGTGGTGCTGAAAAGAATGTATATTCTGTTGATTTGGGGTGGAGTGTTCTGTAGGTGTCTATTAAGTCTGCTTGGTGCAGAGCTGAGTTCAATTCTTGGATATCCTTGTTAATTTTGTGTCATGTTGATCTGTCTAATGTTGACAGTGGGGTGTTAAAGTCTCCCATTATTATTGTGTGGGAGGCTAAGTCTCTTTGTAGGTCTCTAAGGACTTCCTTTATGAATCTGAGTGCTCCTGTATTGGGTGTATATATATTTAGGATAGTTAGCTGTTTTTGTTGAATTGATCCTTTTACTAATATGTAATGGCGTTCTTTGTCTCTTTCGATCTTTGTTGGTTTAAAGTCTGTTTTATCAGAGACTAGGATTGCAATCCCTGCCTTTTTTTTGTTTTCCATTTACTTGGTAGATCTTCCTCCATCCCTTTATTTTGAGCCTATATGTGTCTCTGCACATGAGATCGGTTTCCTGAATACAGCACATTGATGGGTCTTGACTCTTTATCCAATTTGCCAGTCTGTGTCTTTTAATTGGAGCATTTAGCCCATTTACATTTAGGGTTAATATTGTTATGTGTGAATTTGATCCTGTCATTATGATGTTAGCTGGTTATTTTGCTCGTGAGTTGATGCAGTTTCTATCTAGCCTCGATGATCTTTACAATTTGGCATGTTTTTGCAGTGGCTTCTACCGGGTGTTCCTTTCCATGTTTAGTGCTTCCTTCGGGAGCTCTTTCAGAGCAGGCTTGGTGGTGACAAAATCTCTCAGCATTTGCTTGTCTGTAAAGTATTTTATTTCTCCTTCACTTATGAAGCTCAGTTTGGCTGGATATGAAATTCTGGGTTGAGCATTCTTTTCTTTAAGAATGTTGAATATTGGCCCCCACTCTCTTCTGACTTGTAGAGTTTCTGCCAAGAGATCCACTGTTAGTCTGATGGGCTTCCCTTTGTGGGTAACCCGACCTTCCTCTCTGGCTGTCCTTAACATTTTTTCCTTCATTTCAGCTTTGGTGAATCTGACAATTATGTGTCTTGGAGTTGCTCTTCTCAAGGAGTATCTTTGTGGCATTCTCTGTATTTCCTGAATTTGAATGTTGGCCTGCCTTGCTAGATTGGGGAAGTTCTCCTGGATAATATCCTGCATAGTGTTCTCCAACTTGGTTCCATTCTCCCCGTCACTTTCAGGTCCACCAATCAGACGTAGATTTGGTCTTTTCACATAGTCCCATATTTCTTGGAGGCTTTGTTCATTTCTTTTTATTCTTTTTTCTCTAAACTTCTCTTCTCACTTCATTTCATTCATTTGATCTTCCATCACTAATACACTTTCTTCCAGTTGATCGAATTGGCTACTGAGGCTTGTGCGTTCATCATGTAGTTCTTGTGACTTGGTTTTCAGCTCCATCAGGTCCTTTAAGGACTTCTCTGCATTGGTTATTCTAGTTAGCCATTCTTCTAATTTTTTTTCAAGGTTTTTAACTTCTTTGCCATGAGTTCAAACTTCCTCCTTTAGCTCGGAGTAGTTTGATCATCTGAAGCCTTCTTCTTTCTACTTGTCAAAGTCATTCTCCGTCCAGCTTTGTTCCGTTGCTGGTGAGGAGCTGTGTTCCTTTGGAGGAGGAGAGGCGCTCTGATTGCTACAGTTTCCAGTTTTTCTGCTCTGTTTTTTCCCCATCTTTGTGGTTTTATCTACCTTCGTTCTTTGATGATGGTGACGTACAGATGGGGTTTTGGTGTGGATGTTCTTTCTGTTTGTTAGTTTTCCTTCTAACAGTCAGGACCCTCTGCTGCAGGTCTGTTCGAGTTTGCTGGAGGTCCACTACAGACCCTGTTTGCCTGGGTATCAGCAGCAGGGGCTGCAGAACAGCAGATATTGGTGAATAGCAAATGTTGCTGCCTGATGGTTCCTCTGGAAGTTTTGTCTCAGAGGAGTACCCGGCCATGTGAGGTGTCAGTCTGCCCCTACTGGGGGGTGCCTCCCAGTTAGGCTACTCAGGGGTCAGGGACCCACTTGAGGAGGCAGTCTGTTCGTTCTCAGATCTCAAGCATGCTGGGAGAACCACTACTCTCTTCAAAGCTGTCAGACAGGGACATTTAAGTCTGCAGAGGATTCTGCTGCCTTTTGTTTCACTATGCCCTGCCCCCAGAGGTGGAGTCTACAGGGGCAGGCAGGCCTCCTTGAGCTGTGGTGGGCTCCTCCCAGTTTGAGCTTCCCGGCTGCTTTGTTTACCTACTCAAGCCTAAGCAATGGCGGGCACCCCTCCCCCAGCCTCGCTGCTGCCTTGCAGTTTGATCTGACTGCTGTGCTAGCAATGAGCGAGGCTCCGTGGGTGTAGGACCCTCAGAGCCAGGCACAGGATATAATCTCCTGGTGTGCCATTTGCTAAGACCATTGGAAACCGCAGTATTAGGGTGGGAGTGACCCGATTTTCCAGGTGCTGTCTGTTGCCCCTTTCTTTGACTAGGAAAGGGAATTCCCTGACCTCTTGTGCTTCCCGGGTGAGGCGATGCCTTGCCCTGCTTCGGCTCACGCTCAGTGCACTGCACCCACTGTCCTGCACTCACTTTCCGACACTCCCCAGTGAGATGAACCCGGTACCTCAGTTGGAAATGCAGAAATCACCCGTCTTCTGCTTCGCTCACACTGGGAGCTGTAGACTTGAGCTGTTCCTATTCGGCCATCTTGGCTCCACCCGCTGGAGGCCACTTTTAAATGGCATCTTTGTAAGATAGAATAGGCTTGAATCTTCTTTGAGGGAGAGCTGCAAAGGAAAGGTGCCTGACAAGCATTGGACTGTGACATGAGTGAGAAATATACTTTTTGCTGAATTAAAATGTGGAGAGCTTTGTTCAGTAGTAAGCCTTAATAAGTCAATCCTGACTAGTGCAAGAGTCATTTCTAGCACAGTGTCTGTTGGGAAAAAGCTGAGTGTTGGGAAGAAAGCTGAGGTGGGGCTTGCATGTCTGACATAATGTCCTCTGGAATGTGTGTAGACTTGCTGGCTCCTTGCTTCTAGCCCTCCAAGCTCCTAGATCGGTTGTATTCCTATTATCTCAAGTGGAAGAACATGTTCCATATAAATGCTAAACCGTCACAGCTGTAGATCATGAACCTGCCCTTTTGACCCCCACATTCTCACCACCTGTTTCTCTGTTGGATTACCAATAAATAGTGTGGGCTCCCAGAGCTCGGAGCCTTTGCAGCCTCCACAGTTGTGATGGCCCCCTGGTCCCACTTTACTTCTCAAACTGTTTTTCTCAGTCCTTTGACTCTGCCGGACTTCATCAACCCCATGATCTGGTGTTGGGTCTGATCGCCCCAACAGCATCCATTCTATGCTTGCTATGTGCTAGGTACTTTGTTACCCAGAGAGGAGGAAAGGAAAATGCATATCTAAAAAAGATGAGGAGATAAATCACAGCCATCATGGTAGGCTGAAAACATGCTCCCCAAAGATATATCCATGTCCTAAGCCGCAGAACCTATGGATGTTATAAGATAACATATGTAAAGTGCCCACACATGGCCTGGCATGTAGTTGGAGTTCAAGTGTTAGTCAGCATTAATTGTAAAAAATTATTTTATTTTCTAACTTAAAAATGTTTTCACTAATTTATTTTGAACTGACAAATAACAATTGTTTATATTTATGGAGTAATTGTGAAAAATTTGAAACGACTTCATAAACGTTCATCAAGATGCGGAAGGACTATATTGCATATTATATGTAATGAGATGCATTTATACTGACATGAAAAAATTATGAAAGATTTTAACCAGCATGGCCCTTATTTCATTTGTATAGTTTCCATGGCAGAGGGTAGGAACAATCTGGGCAAGCACATTTAAAGCTTAAACTTATATTCTAGGGTAAATCACATCCACTCATATTCCACTGTCCAAGGCAAATCACAGGGGTTCTTCCTATTAGGAAGCACTGCAAGTCACATGGCTAAGGGCATAAATGTATAATCATCTTATGGGGAGAAAGTGGATAGTTAGGAACAGTAATGCAATCTATCAAAGCTGGCTAGAGCCCACCATGGAGTAGATATACCACACTGTGTGTGTGTGTGTGTGTATGTGTGTGTGTATTTCTGTTTACTTTTATGACCCCTATCTGTGGGCCACACATATGGGGAAAACACGATGCCTGTAGACACCCCAAGCAAATGAGATTACCATGGGACCTCAATAATGAGGGATAACTTCCAATTTCTTAAGTCTCCACTGATGAGATGTGGATACTTGAGTGATCCCCAGGCTCATTCCCAAGTGAAGTTTTTTCATCCTTTGTAATACCTTGGACATTCAAATTTGTATTTAGTTTCTTGTGAAAAAAAGTTTCATTTAATTTTTACAACAGCATTATAGGATAGCTACTATTATCCTCATAATTTACTATGCATTATGGGCCTTTCAGAAGCACTCTGATTGTTAAAACCCTCTAATTAGGAAGACTAATTAGACATTCCATTTTTGAGCAATTTGAGGGGATAGAGGTGGGGGAACCCCCTTGCATCAAAGTTATAACTGTGCCTCAGGGATAGATACATGTGCAACAGAACCCAGAACAGGTATGCTCATTTTTCAAAACTAAAACCCAGGCTTTGTAGGGTTAGGGTAAAAAAATGGCTTTGGATTCTTGTCAATCAGAGGAGGAAGAAGGTCATAGAGAGTTCTTAGGGTCATAATTTTACATTGTCTAAAAATATTTTAGAGTAGGCTGAATCATGAGAAACATTTTGGCTTTGTATGGTTATATTATTGAGACAACCTGTCCCCTACATGGAAATATTGTCACGGGATTCTTGGGGTGTTGCTTTGTCAGACGGAAACCTCTGTGGCCATTGGTGCTTTTGCACAAGTTTTGCTCGAGCTTGTTGGGCTCGTTTGGTCCATTCAGCCTGGCAGGCTGCACATGGCTCATGCTACCAGCCTGGATCCCATGCCTGCCAAGGGCCAGCCAGATGCAGAGCAGAGAGGGGTGTGTGAGCAAATAGGAGGTCCAGCCACTACACACAGCCAAGCATGCCAGCTGCGGCAAGGCGGGCAGCTCCAGGTGCCAGTATGGGCACTGACTCCCTGTGAGGCTGCAGCTGGACCAGGGGTACCACAAGCAGGTTTCATGGCTGGCACTGGGGAATGCAGTGGTGCCTGGAAGCTTGGAGATGCCAAGAGCTAAAGAGCCCCAAAGAGGGTGTAACAGCCCTGGCTCAGTGAGCTCCTAGGTCTGGGCTTCCCAAAGGGCTGCAGCTCCTCTCTCCTTCTCCCTTCTCTCCTTCTTGTTGCCCACAATGTGGCAAGCAATGGGCATGTTTCAGCCCTGTTTGTGTTACAACTCTTTTAGCTCCACCATTTGGTGGGTCCTGAGTTCTTGTCCTGCATCCAGATAGAATGATGTAAGTTGACAAGTGGAGGGTGAGCAAGGTGAAAAGAAAGTTTATTGAGTTGACAGAACAGCTCAGAGGAGACCCACATTGGGTAGTTCCTCTCCACAGGCAGGTTGTCCCATTGAGTGTTCAGTTCTCAGCAGAGAGGAGACCCTGGAGTGGGTAGCTCCTCTCTGCAGCTGGTTGTACCAATGTCTGCTCAGCTCTCACTGAGAGGAGACCCTGGAGTAAGCAGCTCCTCTCCACAGCTGGCAGGTCATCATTGTCAACTCAGCTCTTAGCAGAGAGTAGACCCTGGGGTGGGTAGCTCCTCTCTGCAGCTGGTTATCCCACTGTCTCAAGTCTGGCTGAGTCTGGGGCTTTTACAGGCCTCAGAGGAGAGGAAGTGTGCACCAACTGGTCCATAGGCACCCAGATAAAACACCACAAGTTCTCACTCTGGTCTTTGGGACCAGCAGCCCAGCCTCCAGGCTTCAGGCCCTCCCCAGCTTGAGGGTAGGTCTTCACCGGTGACCTGCTCCCTTCCACCCAGGAGCCTGCCTTCTGCTGCCATTCATGGCACCCAAACTGTTTGTGCAAAGGGGCACCTGCAGGCAAGCACAGAGGCTGAGCTGCCCCCAGCACCCCCTCAGCCTCCCTCCCATGCTGGCACCCAAAGTCCTGAGGGGGCCAAAGCCACGTGTCAGTGTTGCCTGGAGTGGGCGCACACCCAGCCAGGCTGCAATAGCACCCAGCCTCAGCTCCAACCTTGCTTGGGGAATGGAGCAGGTGCTGGGTGCAGGAAGAAGCCAGGCAATGGGAGGAGACACTTCTTAGCCTGCAGGAACGGGGTGGGGGGCCTACCAGGGCCCCCAAGAGGGCAGAGATGCCCAGGTCTGCAGCTGTGGCTTGAGCAGCTATAGCTGCACCCAGGAGGGTGGGGCTCCTGCCTGCTCCAGGCCCCCAAGAGCACAGGGAGGCCCAGTTGGTGGACATGACTCCGGCAGCTGCAGCTGTGCCTGAGAGGGTAGGGCTCCTGCCTGCTTTTAGCCCCAAAGAGCACAGGGATGCCCAGGTCTGCAGCTGCAGCTGGGCAGCCACAGCTGCGCCTGGGGAGCAGGAAGCTCCTGCCCTGCCAACTCAGAAGGAGGCAGGGCCTCCACCTGTTCCTGGTTCCGTCAGCTCCATGGAGCTGGCAGCCCTGGTGTGCCACCCCCATTGCAAGTGGCATCATGAGAGCAGCTGCTCTAGATAGGCCATCACTGCCGTCAATATGTCACAAAAGTTAAATTTCCAGTTTGGCAAACTCAAAAGCCTTCTGGGACTAGCTAGGCAGATTGCATAAACGTTACACTGCTGGTTGGAGAACATAAAGAATGAAATTCTGGGTGACCAATGTGATGGCATGGCATGACAGTCTAAAGGTATCCAGTTAAAAAGGAAAACACTGTCATTTCAAGCAAAAAGACCGTGGGCAAATTTTGATGCCTACAATTTCTAAACTGTACTTGATAATATTCCTGTTTTACAACCTTACCTTTGATAGTAAAAGGGAGTGGCAATTCTCTGAGAAGACTGGGCAAGAGTCCTATGAAACCAACTTACTTTTTTTCTATACTTCTATACTGTGGTATATTTTCCCTGGCTTTCTGGGTTCTAAATTTATTACATGTTATTTCGTGACAAAGAGGTATACTGGCATCAAAAGTCAAAATACAGTTTTTCATTTCTTGCAAGAAAGAAAACCCAAGTCTTTTTCATCCCAGCACAAAAATTTTCCACCCATGGGCACGGACCTAATTCTAACCTAAGTCCAAAGTTCCAAGTTCATTTACTCAAGAGGTCTGAATACATGTTTACTTTGGTCACAGCTTTTATGCAATTCCCATACCTGACTCACTAGGTGCTTCTAACTGGTGCCCTGATGTTACCTAACAGAGCAAGGACACAACAAACAGCAAACATAATTTCTTTCTTAAGCTGTGCTTATTTCACGCTTGTTTTGGTAATGTTTGCACATGCTAAGTCCCACTGACAGTGTTAGTTGGTTAGCACTAATCTTGTGGAGCTGTTGTTGCCAAAGGACGTATCCTTTCTGTGGAGGCATAAAACAATTAACAAAAACAGCATGATTGATAACCTGAACAATGAATGAAAAATGAGTTGAGGCTAAATTTTATTCTGGGAGTTAATCATGACTCACTAGAAAACACTGGACCAGCTTCCTAAACTTTCTGTGCCTTGGTTTGCCCATCTGTGAAATGCACTCTCTGTACTTCAAAGTTATAACAATCATATGCCCTAGATTTTAAAATTGTTCCACAGGCACCTCATTCAAACATTCAACAATGTTTATTGAGTGCATACTATTGTAATGCCTAACCTTGTTTTTACTAACCCTGTTTTTAGTAAAAACCTCCCTTTCCTTTAATCACCTAGCCTTGTTTCCACCTGAATTGACTGTCCCTTAGCTAAGAGAGCCAGACAGACTCCATCTTGGCTCTTTCACTGGCAGCCCCTTCCTCAAAGACTTAACTTGTGCAGGCTGACTCCTAGAACATCCAAGAATGCAATTAACTGATAAAATACTGTGGTGAGCTATATCCGCAGTTCCCAGGAATTCGTCCGATTGATAATGCCCAAAGCCCCACGTCTATCACTTTGTAATAGTCTTAAAGCTGCTGCACCTAGAACTGTTTACTTTCCTGTAACCATTTATCCTTTTAACTTTTTGCCCACTTTACTTCTGTAAAATTGTTTTAACTAGACCCCTCCCCTTTCTAAACCAAAGTATTTCTTTCTAAACCAAAGAAAATCTAGCCCCTTCTTCAGGGCCGAGAGAACTTTGAGCGTTAGCCGTCTCTCAGCCGCCGGCTAAATAAACAGACTCTTAATTCGTCTCAAAGTGTGGTGTTTTCTCTAACTCGCTCAAGTACAACACTATGTGCCCAGCACCGTTTGTACAAATCCAACACATCCCCGCAGTTGCTCGGGCCACATCCCTGAAACCAACCTTTGCTTTTGCATTTCTCCCAGATGCTCAATCAGTGAATCCTATAGGCTCTATCTTTTCAATAGATCTAGTAGCAGACCACTACTCACCACTCCACTATCACCATGCTGGCCCCAAAACTATCAACTCTTGCCCAGACTACTGCAATAGTTTCCAAACTACCTCCTTGCTTCCATCCTGATCATCTACAGATCTCTTCATACAGTATCCAGAGCAAAACTTTTCTATGTGTCACCTCATTGGCAGACCTGGAGTCTCTCAGCTACCTTTCTTAGCTGTATTTTAGGTACCAGACTTAGTATACCAACAGTCTACTTGGCTTACAGCAAGGACTGTATCATCTGGTATTCTGTTACAACAAATGTACTTTAAGTTAAAAATAATAAACAGGCTTATATTTAAGTGGCAAGTGCTTGATATGGCTGCTTTAGCAGATAAGTCTACTGGTAGAATCTAGAGGGGAGGAAATAAGTCAAACATGGAGACCAAGATGCAAAAACCACTCATGAGCAGACACATAGGACAGAGGTCCTTCTGGAGAAGCCACCAAAGGATATAAATCTGTCTTCAGGTTTGTTTTGGAAAACATCCAAGCAGGAAAGCTGCTGTACAAAATTACTATTGCCCCATTATGTCACTGTGTTTTACTTTCGTCTTAGCATTAATCCTACCTTGTGGGGAAAAGAGAGATCAGACCGTTACTGTGTCTGTGTAGAAAGAAGTAGACATAAGAGACTCCATTTTGTTCTGTACTAAGAAAAATTCTTCTGCCTTGAGATGCTGTTAATCTGTAACCCTACTCCCAACCCTGTGCTCCCTGAAACATGTGCTGTGTCTGCTCAGGGTTAAACCGATTAAGGGCTGTGCAGGATGTGCTTTGTTAAACAAATGCTTGAAGGCAGCATGCTTGTTAAGAGTCATCACCAATCCCTAATCTCAAGTACCCAGAGACACAATACACTGCAGAAGGCCCCAGGGACCTCTGCCTAGGAAAGCCAGGTATTGTCCAAGGTTTCTCCCCATGTGATAGTCTGAAATATGGCCTCATGGGAAGAGAAAGACCTGACCTTCCCCCAGCCTGACACCTGTAAAGGGTCTGTGCTGAGGAGGATTAGTAAAAGAGGAAGGAAGGCCTCTTTGCAGTTGAGATAAGAGGAAGGCATCTGTCTCCTGCTCGTCCCTGGGCAATGGAATGTCTCGGTGTAAAGCCCGATTGTATATTCCATCTACTGAGATAGGAGAGAACTGCCTTAGGGCTGGAGGTGGGACATGCGGGCAGCAATACTGCTCTTGAAGGCATTGAGATGTTTATGTATATGCACATCAAAAGCAGAACACTTTTTTCTTTACCTTGTTTATGATGCAGAGACATTTGTTCACATGTTTTCCTGCTATCTCTCCACTATTACCCTATTGTCCCGCCACATCCCACTCTCTGAGAAATGCCCGATAATGATCAATAAATACTAAGGGAACTCAGAGGCCAGTGCCAGCGCAGGTCCTCCGTATGCTGAACGCCGGTCCCCTGGGCCCACTTTTCTTTCTCTGTACTTTGTCTCTGTGTCTCTTTCTTTTCTTAAGTCTCTCGTTCCACCCGACGAGAAACGCCCACAAGTGTGGAGGGGCAGGCCACCCCCTCACTACCTGATTTTTATTTATTGCTTGTCTCCTCCTTTTAAAATATAAGATCCAGGAGATTAGTGGCCTCTATCTTCAGTACCATAAAGAGTGCTTGGCACATAGTACGTGATTCAGTCAGTATTTATGAATGACTCAAGACACAACAATAGCTTCATAAAACAGTGCTTTGCTTGAGTTTTTATGAATAAACCAATCTGAAGTCATCCCTTTTGTAGCTCAGAACAAATTTCTCCCTTTTATTTTAGGGGAAGATGAGAATAATGGAGGGTGCAAATTTAACATGAGTTTACTGAAGAAGGAAGCATCAAGATTAACCTAAATGAGAATACTATTCTAATGACATTAGCCAGAGAATAATATCGTTCCTGTTCCAGCACTGCCAATTGCCATTACAAGTCACAATATCTTCATTTACAATGTGGGGACAATTATAACACCTAATTACTGGTTATTGTGAGGGTTAAATAAGAAAATATACTTAAAGCCCTTAGGACACCACCCAGAACTTAATAAATAAATGCAGCTATTTTGTTAATATCATATTTATATTAGTGGTATACTACATCATAAATCCACTCAAAGCTGATGTTGAGTCATGGTGACCCCTAACTGAACACATTGCCTCAATCTGCTCCCCATAATGCACTTGAGATACCCACTGCAACAATGACGTCTTTGGTGATTTTAATTTACTACTATTCAGAGGTTCCCAATTTTGGCCTACAGGTCACAGGCAGTAAGAAAGGGATTTCAGGGACTAAACCAATTTATCACTATGTAAACCGAACAAGGACAGTTCGATATTAGGGTGAATCACTGGAGGGCACGGAACAAGTCTTACTTCTACAACCCCCAGGGCCCAGCGGAGTATCTGACACGATAGTCGATGTTGATTAAACAATAAATGAATGATGAAAACATGCCACCTCCTTGACGGGCAGTTCAGGCAATCAGACGTCCTGTGCGTGATCAGACGCCTAGCGCTTCAGAAGCACGATTAGTGAGAACTGGGCAGCCCTTCTACGCTCCGCACTGCAAGAACTGCCTGTCCCGAAGGGTGACTGCACCAGCTCCGCTCCGGATATCTTGGCAGGACGCGCCCTCTGGCGGCGCCTCGCTCGTAGGTGGGCCCCAGCGCGCAATCGCCCGCCCCCGCGCGTTGGGAAGTTGGGAGGGAGCTGTGCGCTTGGCCGCGCGGGGCGGGGCCTTTACCGGCCCGATGGAGCGCGCGGGCGCTACCAGCCGCGGGGGCCAAGCGCCTGGCTTCTTATTGCGGCTTCATACTGAGGGCCGAGCCGAGGCGGCGCGGGCGCGGGTGCAGGAGCAGGACTTACGGCAGTGGGGGCTGACAGGTGAGCGGGCTCCGGGCGGACTTCGGCCAGGCGGGCCAACCTGTTGGGACTGCCTCTTGCGGGCCGGGGGTGCAGCGGGTGGGCCGCCTGGTGGGCAGTTTAGCCGCCGGCGCCAGGGCCTTCCTTCGCTCCTGCGGTGGTCGGAGAGAAACCGCGCCCGGGCTTGGTGGCCACGGCACCCGCCTGCGCGGCGCGAGGGGCCGGCGGACGCCAGATGAATGAGGTCGCGGGCCCGGGAGCCAGGCCTGGCCCCTGGCCTGTGGAGGGGAAACGTGGTGAGATCAGCGCCACCTGCAGGCCTCCGCTGAAGAGTTGGACGGCCTGGTGCACCAACGATGTAGGTTTCCAGTTGCTGTTCCGGTGGGTTTAGGTCCTGGCCTGGGGAGTTTATTGGTTGCTTCTATAAAACGATCAACTCATCTCCCAGCTTCAGCTTCTCCGTTTACTGTGCGTGCGCAGTTATTGGAGAATTCGCCACTGATTAATTCTCTCCCAATCGAGTTACGTGCGGTAGTGAGCGGACAAACTCAAGCAAAGCACTGTTTTATGAAGCTATTTTTGTGTCTTGAGTCATTCATATATACTGACTGAACCACGTACTATACACCAACTTAGCTTGTCCGCTCACCACCGCACGTAACTCGATTTACTGACACTAGCCCTTACGGAGAGTCTGCAAAGCGCGAACCTTGCATGCCTCCCAGCCCTGCCGCTGCATGGCTGACCGTACTTCCTGCAGCTCCGAGACCCCGCTCTCCTCCTGGGTCTGCGCTGACTCGCTGCTGAACCGCCCCAGCCTCGTTTTCCTTACTTACAAGTTGGGAACGTAGTGTGTGCTTTGACTGTATTGACAGAATCATGCATCAGTAATAATAATACAGTCGTTTATTCGTTACTTATTGAATGCTACTGGGAGCGTATTTTTAGGCATTGGCTACAGAGATGAGCAAAACAAATATGGACCCTTCCTATCTGGAGTTTTAGACTAGGAGAGTGCATTTAAAAGTATAAACAATAATTTATTTAAGTGCTCAATACCACGAAAGAGTGAGGTTTGTCATTCTAGGAATGAAACAAAAGGTGCAATTATGTGTTCAGCTTAGAAGAGAGAAAGATGAAGTTGAATGGAGAGGATGCAGATGTGAAAGAGAAAGACCTCTCTCCTTGCTGCCCTGAGTCTGTAAGAATGTGTGGCTGTAAGGAGTATGTATCCAGTTTTTTTTTTTTTTTTTTTTTTGAGACGGAGTCTCGGTCTGTCGCCCAGGCCGGAGTGCAGTGGCCCGATCTTGGCTCACTGCAAGCTTCGCCTCCCAGGTTCATGCCATTCTCCTGCCTCAGCCTCCCGAGTAGCTGGGACTACAGGCGCCCGCTACCACGCCCGGCTAATTTTCTGTATTTTTAGTAGAGACGGAGTTTCACCTTGTTAGCCAGGATGGTCTCGATCTCCCGACCTCGTGATCCGCCCGCCTCGGCCTCCCAAAGTGCTGGGATTACCGGCGTGAGCCACCGCGCCTAGCCTGTATCCAGTTTTAAGTATGAGCTTGTAGACTGGTCTTTTTATGTTTGGCTTTATCTTAACTAAAGTTTATGTTTGTGGGTTTGCCTATTTCCTTGCAAGTGTTGGTAATGGTTCTTTAAGAACTTGCGCGAGAGAGGGCTCAGAAAAGTGTGCCAGCTGATACTTAGCTGTGGATAATATGCCAGGAGAAACGTACATATCGGCAGGTGTTTTAGTGAAAACGAGGAGACAAGAGGTTGCAAGTTCGAGTGGATGGAATGGAGTGAGTAAATTCAGAATTAAGTAGGCAAATGTGGCGACTTGGATAAATTGGTAGTGGAGAGAAGGAAAATAGAAAAGCAGAGTCAAAGGAATAGCTACTGAATATTATAACTTGTAATTTCTATTTCTGTTTACCAGAATGAAATAGTATTATGAGAAACTATTCTTCATGAGTTGGTTAAAAAAATTCTTACTGCTTTTTTTTTTTTCTTTTGGGTACAGAAGTAGTACATATTTTCAGTAAAACATTCAGGGAAATAGCCTATGCATAAAGAAAATAAATATTAATCTCCATAATCGCCTTACTGTTAACATGTTCTCTATCCTGTATAATTTCCTTTACTTTCTGGTGGAGGGGGAAGGTGCAAAAATGGAGTTTCATGTACATGCTTTTGGGAAATCATAACTTTTTTTCCTTATCATTCAGTCTTCTTCAACATCATTTTTAATGATTACAGTGTTTCAGTATATGGATGTACCATAGTTTAGACAGTCCCTCTTCTTGGTATTTAGGTTCTTTTTTTTGCTATTGTAAGTAACATAAATATCCTTGTAACCAAATATTTAGTATAGCTATGGATGTTTAATTCCTGAAAGGTACCATTTCTAGAATAAAGAGTATGCAAAATTTTTGCTCATTTCTCTATACTCTAGCAACACTGGTATTTTCTAATTTGAGAAGTTAATATGCTATTGTATTGTTTAATGTTTATTTGGTTACCAATATTGATGGACATTTGGATATTCATCTTTGGATCATGAAGTTACCTTAGGACCTTTTTGTTTCTGGAATATGCAGACCTATTACTTCTTGCTGTTTTGATTGCTTTTTCACTACTTGTCATCTCCCTGACAGAAGGGCAAAAGAATCTACATCTGGAGGTTAAAAAACTAAAGACTACCTTTCCCAGACCCCACTGTAGTTTGGTTGTAAATGTGACTTGGCTTTAGCCAGGCACATGACTGTGGGAGATTTGGAAGGGGAAAGTGAGGGAAAGGACACAGAGGGGTTTGGATTTTCCGCTTCCCTCTTGGCTACTACCTCATGGGTCTCTGGGAGGGTACACAGCATTCATTTTGTTATCATGGATTGTGGCTGCGTTGATAGGTTCCTGGGGCTGACAGTACCGTGGCCTCCTGGTTGGTTCCTGGCTTCCAGGTCATGGAGGTAGATACTTCCTTGGTGTGCCCGTACTGTGGTGCTTGATTTAGCAGTTGTACCCAGAAGATCAGCCTAGATGTTACTCCTCCAGCCCTTTCGACAATCTTGTGGTGATCTAATTCCCTGTATTACATCCCTTTCTGCCTAACCTACCAAGGGTAATTTCTGGCTTTTGCTGTTGACTCCTAGGTGTTAAGTATTGTTATCTTTATGGATATAATTCCATATTATTTTTGAAAATTCAACTTTTTTTTTTTTTGAGATAGGGTTTCACTCTGTTGCCCAGACTGGAGTGCAGTGGCCCATTGCAGCCTCGACCTGGTGGGCTTAAGTGATCCTCCCACCTCAGCCTTCTGAGTAGCTGGGACTACAGGCATGAGTCACCAGTTGTAAGAAATAATACAGAAAGATCCCATGTAACCTTTACCCAGTTTCCTCTCGTGGTCACATCTTGCAATGTGGTACATTATCACATTGTGTACACTTGCAACGATGGTACACTATCACAACGGGATATTGACATTGGTACAGTCAAGATCCAGAACATTTTCCATCTCCACAAGGATCCCTCAACTTGCACTTTGATAGCTACACTCACCTCCCTTCTACCTCACCAATTCCTTAACCCCTGGCAACTACTAATCTGTTCTCCATTTCTATAATTTTGTCATTTTGAAAATGATATGTGAGTAAAATCATACAATATGTAGCCTTTGGAGACTGGCTTTTTTTCGCTCAGCGTAATTCTCTGGAGATTCATCCAGGTCGTTGCATGTATCAGTAGTTTCTTTTTATTGCTGAGTAGTACTCCAACAGCACAGTATACCACAGTGTGTTTCACCACTCACCCACTGAAGGATATCTGAGTTGTTTATAGTTTGTGGCTATTGCCAAAAAAGAAAAGAAAGATATTGTAAACATTTGTACACAGATTTTATATGAAAATAAATCTTCATTTCTCTGTAATAAATGCCTAGGAGTGCTGTGAGTGGGTTATATGGTAGTTGCCTGTTTAGTTTTTAAAGAAATTGCCAAACTGTTTCCAGAGTAGGTGTACTATTTTACATTCCCACCAGCAATGTATGACTGAGTTTGGATTCTCTGCATCCTTGCCAGCATTTGATAGTGCCACTTTTTCATATTGACTATTCTAATGTATGTGAAATGCTATTTCACTGTGGCTTAGATATGAATTTCCCTATTGGCTAATGAAATATGTAACTCTTTGGTAAAATGTCTTTTTCTGTCTTTTGCCCATTTTAAAATAGGATCCTTTGTTGTTGTTTTTTCACTGTTGAGTTTTGACATACTCTAGTCTTTATATACTCTAGATACTAGTATTTTCTCAGATATATGTCTTGCAAAAGTTTTCAATTTTGGCTAAAATTTATCAGTTTATCAGTTTTTTCTCTTATGGATAGTTTTCTTGTTGTTTGGTGTCAAATATAAGAACTCATTGCCTACTCCCAGATCCTAAAGAGTTTTTTCCTAAAAGTTTTACAGCTTCTTATTTAAGTCCATGATCTACTTTGAGTTAATTTTTGTTGCACAAATTTTGATATGTTGTATTTTCATTTTTATTTAGTTCAGTGTATTTATTTCCCTGGAGACTTCCTCTTTTGATGGACTGTTTAGAAAGAAGTGTGTTGTCTAGTTTCCAAGTGTTGGGAGATTTGCCTCTAATGTTTCTGTTCATGAATTCTAATTTTATTACATTGTGGTCAGAGAACATACTCTGTACAATTTCAGTTCTTTTAAATGTGTTGGGGTTTTCTGGCCCTGCTTTAGTTTGGATATGGATTATCTGTCCCCACCAAATATCATGTTGAAATTTGATCCCCAGTGTTGGAGGTGGGGCCTAATGAAAGGTGTTGAGGTCATGGGGGCAAATCCTTCCTGAACAGATTAATGCTCTCCCTGAGCGGGGAGCAGAGAGAGTGACTGACTTCTTACTTACTAGCTTCCAGAAAGCTGGTTGTTAAAAAGAGCCTGGCATCCCCCACCCCTTTCTTCCTCTCTCACCATGTGATCTCTGTACATGCCACCCCCACTTCCCCTTCCGCCATTAGTGGAAACAGTCTGAAGCCCTCACCTGAAGCAGATGTTGGTGCCATGCTTCTTGTACAATCTGTAGAACCATGAGCCAAATAAACCTCTTTTTATTTATAAATTATCCAACCTTGAGTATTCCATAGCAACACTAAATGGACTAAGACAGGCCCTGAATATGTTGTATGGTCCATGGCACTTGAAAAGAATGTGTATTGTCCTGTCCTTGGGTATCAGCAGAGCTGCATTCCTTTCTGGAGGCTCTAGGGGAGACTATATTTCCCAGCATCCAGAGGCTGCCCACATCACTTGACTCCTGGCCCCTTTCCTCCAACTTCAAAGCCAGAAACATTGCATCTCTTTGATCCTTCTGTAGCCAGCTTCCTCTCTAACCACAGCTGTTAGTTTCTCCGAATGATGCATGTGATTAGATTGTATGTCCATTGCGTTATCCAGGCCCACCTGGATAATTCAGGGTACTCTTCCATCTCAAGCCCCTTAACATTAATTATATGTTCAGAATGCCTTTTGCCATATAAGGTAACATACTCACTGATGCCAGGATCAGGGCTTGGACATCTTTGTGAGGGCCACTACTTTGTCTACCACTTCTTCCTTTTACTTTTCACTTACTTAATTATTTTTGGGTTGAATTTCTTGTAGACAATTTATAATTGGGTTATGTTTAAAATCCACTCTGGAAGTCTTTTTTTTGAGATGGAGTTTCGCTCTTGTTGTCCAGGCTGGAGTGCAATGGCGTGATCTCAGCTCACCGCAACCTCCTGCCTCCCAGGTTCAAGTGATTCTCCCGCCTCAGCTTCCTGAGTAGCTGGGATTACAGGCAAGAGCCACCATACCTGGCTAATTCTGTATTTTTAGTAGAGACGGGGTTTCTCCACGTTGGTCAGGCTGGTCTTGAACTCCCTACCTCAGGAGATCCTCCCGCCTCAGTCTTCCAAAGTGCTGGGATTACAGGTGTGAGCCACTGTGCCTGGCCAAGTCTTTGTCTTTTAATTAGTGTACTTACACCATTTATATTTCAAGTAATTATCACTATGTTTGAGCTTAACTCTGCCATCTTATTTTTATTGTTTTTGGTTTATCTCTGTTTCTTTTTCTTGCCTTCCTGTGAATTATTTGAACATTTTTTAGAATTTTATTTTTGTTTATTTACAGTGTTTTTTAGTTTATCTCTTTGTATAGCTTTTTAGTGGTCGTTACGGGTATTGTATGTAAATGTACGTGTGTGTGTATAAAATCACAGACTACTGATATTGTCATTTTACCTATTTGAGTAAAGTATGGAGACATTACTTCCCTTTATATAAACATTACTTCCCTATATATCTATCTTCCCTTTATATTTATAGCTTTACTTTCTGTTTATAATTGTCTTAAATATTTCCTTAATATACCTTTAGAACCACATCAGACACTGTTATAATCTTTGCTTCAACAGTCAAACGTAATTTAAAAACTCAAGAAAAGGAAAACCTATTGTATTTACAGATATTTTTGAATGCTGCATTCTCACCTTGATGTTCCAAGGTTCCATCTTTTATCGTTTCCTTCTTTTCCAAGGGCTTCCTTTAGCCATTCTTTGAGGGTAGGTTTGTTGATGATAAATTCTCTTTGTTTTCCTTCATCTGAGAATTTCCTCTTCATTCCTGAATACTATTTTTCTTGATTACAGGAGACTGGATTGACAGTTCTTTTCTTTCGATATTTGAAACATATTGTGGCATTTCTTTCTGGCCTTTAAGATTTCTGACAAGAAATCTGCTTGCATTTGAATAGTTTTTCCTCTTTAAGTAAGGTGGTGTTTGGTTTTTTTTTTTTTTGGCTGCATGTAAGATATTTTCTTTGTCTTTTGTTTTCAGCATTTTAATAATTACATATCTTGGTGTGTGTGTTTTTTTTTTTTGAGATAGAGTCTCTCTCTGTCACCAGGCTGGAGTGCAGTGGTGCTATCTCGGCTCACTGCAACCTCCGCCTCCTGGGTTCAAGCAATTTTCCTGCCTCAGCCTCCCGAGTAGCTGGGACTACAGGCACCCGCCACCACACCCAGCTAATTTTTGTATTTTTAGTAGAGACAGAGTTTCACCATGCTGGCCAGGATGGTCTCAATCTCTTGACCTCGTGATCTGCCTGCCTCGGCCTCCCAAAGTGCTGGGATTACAGGCGTGAGTCACCACGCCTGGCAATGTTTTGTTATGTTTGCGGTTTACTCAGTTTCTTGAAACTGTAGCTCTTTAGCCAGATTTGGGAAGTTTTCAGCTATTATTTATTCAAGTACTTTTTCAGCCCTATCCTCCTTCACCTGTTTTTATTGGACAACATTGAACAGATGTTAGATCTTTTGTGGTAGTCCTGAAGGTCCCTGAGGTGCACTTGTTTTCAGTCTGCTTTCTCTCTTCTGATTGTAATCTCTCTATAACTTTTATTCTGTAGAGTTCACTGATTGTTTCCTCACTTCCTTCCATTCTGCTGTTGATCCCATCAACAGCATCAGTAGTAGCCTTTTATTTTGGTTATCGTATTTTTCAGTTTTTAAAATTTCCCTTTGGTCTTTCTTTATATCTTTTATTTCTTTGCTGAGATTTCTGTTTCTTACCTGAGGTTTTCTGTTTTTTTTCAATTGTTCAAGTGCATTCATAACTACTTGTTGAAGCATTTTATCATTATTGCCTTAAGGTCTTTGTCAGATAATTCTACCGTCTGTGTCATCTGCGTGTTGGCACCTATTGATTATCTTTTTTAGTCCAGTTTGAAATCTTCCCAGTTCTTAATGAATGATTTTTATAATAATTGGAGCCAGGCATGTTTTTTAAATCATGTTTACACCTCCTGTTTGACTGTCTTTGTCTGATGCTGCTCTGGCAGGGGAAGAGGGTCTGCTGCCTTGTTAGTGCCAGGTGGGGATAGAAGTCCAGGCTCCCCCTTCAGCCTCTGTCCACATATGGGGATTGGGAAGGGGCTCCTCCATCCTGCTGGGTGAGGGTGGGAGTTGTGGCTCCCTCCTGAGTCTCTACTGATCCTGCAGGGGAAGGCTAAGGGGTAGGGCCTCGTTACTGGTTGGTGGGGATAAAAATCCCAGCTCCTACTTGGCCTTCTTTTATACCATCCTGGCTGGGGTGCTGGGGCACTCGTTGTAGCTGTACGTAGAAGTCTATGCTTTCCACGTAGCCTTTGCTGGTGGGAACACACAGGTTTATTCCTGTGGTGTTTACTAGAATAGAGCAGTTATTATCTAAAAGTTTCCTGTCTTGCTAGGCTGCCATTTTCTAGCAGGAGCAGGCTCGTGAGGGGTGGGGGTGGTATGGTTTGGCTGTGTCCCCAACCGCATCTCACCTTGAATTGTAATAATCTCCACGTGTCAAGGGTGGTGCCAGGTGGAGATAATTGAATCATGGGGTCAGTTCCCCCATCTTATTCTCGTGGTAGTAAATAAATCTCACAAGAACTGATGGTTTTATAAATGGGAGTTCCCTGCACAAGCTGTCTTGCCCGCTGCCATCTAAGATGTGACTTTGCCCCTCATTTGCCTTCCACCATGATTGTGAGGCCTCTCCATCCATGTGGAACTGTGAGTCAATTAAACCTCTTTCCTTTATAAATTACCCAATCTCAGGTATTATTAGCAGCATGAGAAGAGACTAATATTGGGAGGTGTTCTCATTTGTTTTGGTTTTGGTTTACATCAGTTGGTGTTTCCAGTTTGCTGATTTCTTGACCTGTCATACTGGGATATATAAAGCAAAAATAAATTCCAGGGAACTTACTACCCTGCCTTCCTCAGGTCCCAAGGTCCCTAGCCAGTCTGCTTCTTCACTACACCTTTCAGAGTTTTATGCTTGCTTTCTGTAGCATGTCTAGGGTTTTTATTTGTACTTAGCAAGAGGAATAAGGGAAAGTAAGTATACTCCCATCAGAAATAGAAATCTCTGAATTTTCTGATTATAAAACAGGGATAATATACCTACTCCATAGAATCATTATAAGCATTAAATGAGATACTGTAATTTATTTATTTATTTATTTTTATTATTATTGTTTTTTTGAGACAGTCTCGCTCTGTTGCCAAGGCTGTAGTGCAGTGGCACGATCTCGGCTCCACTACAACCTCTGCCTCTCGAGTTCAAGCAATTCCCCCTGCCTCAGCCTCCCAAGTAGCTAGGATTACAGGTGCCCGCCACCACACTCAACTAATTTTTGTATTATTTATTAGAGACAGGGTTTTACCATGTTGGCCAGGCTGGTCTTGATCTCCTGACGCCAGGTGATCTGCCTGCCTCAGCCTCCCAAAGTGCTGGGATTAACAGGCGTGAGCCTCTGCACCTGACCTGAGATACTGTAATTTATGTAAAGTGTTGACTACTACTCTGGTATTTGTAAGTGCCTAAGAAAAATTATTTTTTAAATTTTGTACAATTATTATGTATTTTGAAGATTTTTTTAAAGGTATAAGTTAAACCAGAAAGTTATGTTTTTGTTAATAGTTCTTATATAAAGTATGTTTAAGGTCTTTCACCTTCCCAAGATATGGCTATTCTTTGAAATTGGATTTTTTTCACCAAGGGAAAGAGAAAAGAGAGTCAGTAAGTTCCATATTAATTTCACACGTTTTCTGCCATCCCTGTACACAGTTAAACACCCTTTGTGAAACATCATTTCCATTCTTAAAAACAGCGCTTCTGTGTTGAAGCATTATTCAGTGTAGTCCTAAGTTTTTTCCTTTAGCATTGATGGCATATTTAAATGGGTGCAATTAAACAAGCAGACACATGTACAATCCATGTGTTGTTGCTCTTTGTTAAGTTGCATCAGTAATGCCTCATTTCCTAGAATGGACACTGTTGTGAGTCTCAGGCAGTATAGAGGCCAGATCCCAAGTTGACTTACTCGTCTATCAAGTGAATCAGGTAACAATGACAGGCTACTTTGGGGCTTTGAATACAAAGGTGAGTAAGTCTGCTCAAAAAGTAATTTGGAAGTCAGCAAATGTTTAGATATCCATAACTCCTCAGCAAAAGATATGGCCAGTGAGGTTTAGGGCTATGTGAATTTAGACCGTGTTCCTCATTCAAACTCTTAGAACATTGCCTCTGCATGTGCTGAAATGTCTGCTCTTTGGATTTGCTGTATTTTTTGTTTCTAGGGATTCACCTACGCTCTTATCAGCTGGAGGGAGTAAACTGGCTCGCCCACCGCTTCCATTGTCAGAATGGCTGTATCCTGGGAGATGAGATGGGCCTGGGGAAGACCTGCCAGGTGTGTTACTATGCCACGAGTACTGCTCACTGCCACTGCAATGCCTCCTTATAACTCATTCTGGAGCTGAGAGCTCTGGAGCTGAAACAAAGCTCAGTTTCACAAATGTCCCTGGGATCCAGGCTAACTGGCTCTTGCACCGGGAAAGGGCCTTCCCTGTAGTCTTCTCTGCCTCAGTCATTGCATTTGCCCTACTGACTTTATTCAGGGCCAGCAAATGCTACTTTTCCTTTCCTCGGATGTTCACATAGCTCTGCTTTAAGCTCTCTAAAAAGATATCACCTCCAAATTTGTTTTGCTAAAATTTTGTTTAGACTTTTTGCATCTATGTTCTTGAAAGACATTGGTCTGTAATTTTCTTGTAGTGTCATTATCTAATTTTAGTATTGGGGTAAAGCTGGCCTTGTAGAATGAGTTGAGAAGTATGCCCTTCTCTTCCATTTTCTGGAAGAGTTTATATAGAATTGCTGTTAATTTCTTCCTTAAATTCTTGCTAGAATTCACTAGTGACTCCACACTTGTTTTGTAGACACATCTGGTTTATAGTAATAAAAGATAAACTTTCTCTAAATTGCATCCACAGGGAAAGCTAGACTGAATGGTTTTAATTCATTAAGTCACTTATTAAAGAATGGTTCCTGGCACAGTTTGGGCTGAGAAGCCATAGATAATTTAAAAAGAAAATTATTTCTGTTATAAAAACTAACTACCGCCCTGTAATCAAGCACTCTAACCATAACCATGAGTTGCAGTGTGTGTTTTGCATGATTGAGCTTTTGTTTTGTTTTTGAGACAGAGTCTTGCTGTGTCACGCAGGCTGGAATGCAGTGGCATGATCTTGGCTCACTGCGACCTCTGCCTCCCAGGCTCAAGGAATCCTCAGTCTCCTGAGTAGCTGGGACTACAGGCGCATGCCACCATGCACAGCTGATTTTTAAATTTTTTGTAGAGATGAGGTCCCACTATGTTGCCTAGGCTGGCCTTGAACTTATGGGCTCAAGTGATCCTCCTGCCTTGGCCTCCCAAAGTGCTGGGATTACAGGCGTGAGCCACTGCACTCAGCCCATGGTTGAAATTATAGTGTGTATATAGTTTATATTTTGTTAATCTAACAGTGTCACTGTAATTTTTTACTTTGTTATATTCTTCACAGTCATTATCAACATTGCATAATATTCCATCAATGGAATTTATAATTTACTTAAATGTTCTACAGATGAGAAATGGTGATTCCTCCCCTTTTTGTGCTGTTTAATCTCTTGATAGGAACATCTTTATGCTTGTAGCTTTCTCAGGATTTTGAATTATATCCTTAGGACAGATTTTTCTCAGAAATAGCTCAGCATTTGAAGATGGAGTCTCTTGACACATTTTTGTTTTAAAATAGGTTATTTTCTCTGTATATTACAGCAACATTCAAGTCATAAGTGTGTACTAGAATCTTCTGAAGTATGCCCATTTGCCTTTACCAATATTTCCATTTTATACCCTTCCTTAAGCTTAGGATCGTGTATTGTCTGTTTTCCCCGTTAGAACGTGTCCTCCAGGAGGGCTGGGCGTTTTGTCTGTTCTGTTCACTGTTGTGTAACTGGAGCATAGGACAGTGCCTAGCAAATAGAAGACACCCTGTAAATACATATGGAAGAAAGGAAGACAGTAGGGGAAGGTGGGAGGAAGTGAGGGAGGAAGGAAAGCATCCTCCCTGGGGAAAGCCTGGCAGGCAGCAGAGGGCCACCATGCGATTGGCCATTTTTACAGTCATATCTTGGCACTTCTTGCTTAATGTTTTCAGAGTATTGCAGATCTTGGCCATCAGGTGGATTTTCATTGATTTCTATTGTCTTTCCTGACTTTTTCTTTACAGTAGAGGTTCAATTACCTAAACATTGAGCTTCATTGCTTATTAACTACTGAAGTAATTGAGTTCCATAAATTTCCGTGGCAAGTATATTGTGGCTTACATGATTTCACTCTACGAATGGATTACTCCCCTAATGTGAGGAAGATTGTACAATATTTCTTTGTAAAACAAGTCTTATACAAGAGTGTGTGTTCCCTACAGAGTTGTGGGAACTTCATGGTTGTTTCTCATGGGGAAATGTGATCAAAACTGCCTTTCTTTTTCTGTGTTCCAGACTATTGCTTTCTTCATTTATTTGGCAGGAAGATTAAATGATGAAGGGCCATTTCTGATTCTTTGTCCCTTGTCTGTTTTGAGCAACTGGAAAGAAGAAATGCAGAGGTACAGAGTAGATGTAGCTGAAATTTTATTGTTTATCTTGATTAAGATGTTTTTTTCTGGACGATGTATAAAATATGATAAAACAACCTATTGTCGTAATTAGTAAGTTTATTCCAGAAAACTTTGAACTGATAGAGTGTAGGTAGACACTGAGGATATAATAGGGGAAGAGTAATATTATTACTATATGGCAATTTAAAGGTCAGCAATCATTTATAGTAAGTATTGATGAACTTAGTAGAAGCCATTGTTTTTTGTTTGTTTGTTTTGAGACAGAGTTTTGCTCCTGTTGCCCAGGCTGGAGTGCAATGGCACGATCTTGGCTCACCGCAACCTCCGCCTCCCGGGTTCAAGTGATTCTCCTGCCTCAGCCTCCCAAGTAGCTGAGATTACAGGCCTGTGCCACCACGCCTGGCTAATTTTATATTTTTAATAGAGACTGGGTTTCTCCATGTTGGTCAGGCTGGTCTCGAACTCCCAACCTCATGTGATCTGCCTGCCTCAGCCTCCCAAAGTGCTGGGATTACAGGTGTGAGCCACCGTGCCCGGCCTATTTTTCATAGTGACGTAGGAAGTAACTCATGTGGAAGAGATCGTTTTATTTTTAGAGTCAGCACAAGACCTTTTTAGATCTGATCCCTCTACCTGTTCACATAGGAACTCGCTCTGAGGTTCAACCATTACTTTAGATAAGATTCAGAGCCCTAAGACTCTAGTTGTAGGACCTCATGAGGTCTGCACATTGCTTCCTCCCATGAAATGTAATTTTCCGGATATGCACATCCTGTCACATGGATCTAGTATTTATGTTTATCTACTTCTTTTCTTGGATTCAGATTTGCTCCAGGTCTTTCCTGTGTAACATATGCAGGCGACAAGGAGGAAAGAGCCTGCCTTCAGCAAGACCTGAAACAGGAGTCCCGTTTTCATGTGCTACTGACTACCTATGAGGTATTCGTTCGTTTCTCTATAGCAAGAACTCCTAACCTGTGACCTTAGAAGTTGTAGAGTCTGCTGAAATTATATTTAAGTTTTGTTGAGAGCACACACTTTTCTGGGCAGGGAGTCTGCCTTCATCAGATTCTCAAAAGAGGGCTGCGACCAAAAGAAGTGAAGGATCATTGTGCTTCAAATTAGTTCGATCTTTTCCTTTCTTGGTGGATCAAGGGGGAAGGCTTCTCAAGGAAGTGGCACTTGAGCTGCCTCTTGGTTGATGAACAGAAGTCAGGCAGGCAGGCAGGGGAAAGGGTTTTGTGGACTGAACAATCATGTCTGTTACTGGAGGACAGGAATGGGAGACAGCTCTGGCCTTATTTTAAATCCTTGTATTTCAGTCTAAGACAGTGTGTGCCACTGACCTTCCACTTAATCAGGCTTTTCTCTTTGTTTTTAAGATGGCGCTACTTAGAAATTATTCTCAGAACTTTTTTTACTTAGTGAACAAATGAGACTTAGATAAATCCTGTAGTTTAAGAGAGTTCACAGAAAACTAGCTTATCAATATCAGAGTTTATCAATGCCAGCCTTTATAATATGTCTTCCTAATTTTTCAGATTTGCTTGAAAGATGCATCATTTCTAAAATCGTGAGTAGGTTGTACTATTTAAGAACTTGGGTTGAATGTATCGTGAATGTCATGTCTTTCCTTCACGTTTTAGTACTTTGCCTCTCCTGGCATGTCTGGTATGTCTTCTATGAGTTCTGTCTATGGGTAGGCGGCATGGTGGGAGTCCTGTGTTACAGTCCTCTAGTCATTAGCTGTGTGTCCTTGGGTTAGTTATTTAATTTCCATGAACTTCAGCTTCTTCATCTGTAAAATGGGGATAATTGTTTCTTACCTCAAATAGCTGTTATGAAAATTAAATGAGATTAAATATATTTTGTGTGGTTAATAGATATTAGGCTCTTTACATGCAACTTGCATAGACCCCTTTCAGTACTACCATTTGGAGAGTTTGCTGTAATATAGAAGGAGAACCATTTGAGCTGTTTGCTGGAAATAACCTAAAGTAGCAATCAGTGCCATGGAATTAACTTTTTAGAAAGGGAGTTTTAAGTGTACCTCTAATTAGTTAACCTCATATTGGCCCATGAAATCGGAAACTCAGATTTAACTCTCAATACTACCTAATAATGGGAATGATAGGATCATGTCAAGATAACAGTTACAATGCAAATTAAACAAGGGCTAGAGTTTAGGTAAGAAAGATATGTTGACAGGGTTTCATTCTCTATAACCTCGGTAGTTATTACATGGTTAGGTGGATATTCTGTATTTTAATATTCAAAAATTTTTGTTTTCGAAGTATTTTATCAATATTTTAAATGTTATTTCTCATCCAGGTTCCTGTGAATTGGATTTCTATTTTCATGTTATTTTGAAATACTAGAGGCTAGGTCATAGATTTCATGACTTCTATCCAGTATTTCATTTAAGTGAGCACATTATCTTATTTTTCTTAAGATACACATTCCCTCTCTTTTTATTAATATTTAAGTTAAATATTTGTTGAAAGTCACTCACTGGAAAGACATTGTTCTGAGAGTCACTGGCAGTATCAGGAAAGTAAATCATAGAGCTACCCTAAGAAGACATAAACTCTAGTGGAGGGATAAGTGTACAGATAACCATAATACATAGCAATATATGGGAAGTCTCAAAAGACAATAAAATTGGGACATAAATGTTGTTGGGTACTTTACATAAATTATCCCATTTAATCTTCATGAAAACCCTATGAGGCAGCTATTACCCATTTTACGGGTGAGGAAAGTAAGAGATTTGGTAACCCATCCAAGGTTACATTGCTGATGATAAATAGCAAAGCAGACATTTAAACCCAGCATTTGGTGCTGTGGAGCCTCTTTTTAAGAGAACTTCTCAAAATAGCTAGTTGTACTGGAGTTTTACATTATTCAGCAGAAATAGAATCTTTCTATTTCAGATCATCTGTTTTCAATGCATTTTCAGGTAGATTTAAGAACCTAAGTAACAGAGGGACATTTATAATGCTGTCTTGTAGTATGAATCCCAACAACATAGATACATTCTTTCAATATATTTGGAAGGTTATATTGCTTATTACTGTATTGTACATTCTGAGAATAGCAGGGAAGTGTAATATCATCTCTGCCCTAAAGAGATTTATTATGGAGAGTTAAGGCTGTGCATGTTACAAATATGAACAATTTGAAATGTTTTGGACAATAGACTTGTAAAACTCTTTGGATCAAGAAGATTAGAAGTTACCTCATCTGACTTTCCATTCAGTGCTGGATTTCCCCCATCTTTTCCTCTTCAGGGAACATCATTTAGAGTATCCTTTGATGAGTGATTTGACCCACTTCCTTTCATGAGCCAAAATCCACCTCTCTGTAGCCTGTTTCACTGAACAAGCATTTTTTGGACACCTAAGTGTCTAGTTCTTCACAAGGGAATAGGACATAATCTGTTTTGAAAGCTAATTCAAACAGAGCCAGGCACCATCCTAGAGAAACTTCCATACCTTATCTCATGACCACTGTGCAACTTCATCTGGACCCTTGTTTCTTGTCGTCCTTAAATGCATCCTCTGCTCATGCCACCCAACCTTCTCCTTTGACTTCCTGCACTCTCTTTGGACCCTCAGTCCCCCTCTACTCGCTCCTCTCAGTAGGTGAATGGTAGTGTAGTAGGCACCTCTGTTCCTCCGCCTGTCCTCTGGAGTTTCTCTGTAGCCTCAGGAAGAGGGCCTCCTCCTTGTAAGGTGAACCTCTGCTCAAGATCTTTCTCTAATTTTGGAGGAATTTTCCTTTCCATACCTACTATTTTTCCAGTGTTCTGTTTTATCTGTATATAAATTTAGTTTTTTAAATATGAAAATAATGTAATGGGATTCCAGAATGTTTATAATCAAAATAAAAAGTTGAACATCTTATAATTTTCACTTTATTATCTTTTGCATGGCTTTCACATTTGTAAAAGAGGATACATGATATTTATATCTTTTTTATTATTCTATAGGCCTTTTAAATTGCAACACAATCATATTTATTATTTAAAATGCCATGTAATATTTTACTACCTATTATTGGACATTTAGGTTATTTTCCACTTTTTGCTGTTTTAAATAATACAACTTGAAACATTCCCAAGTATATCTTTTTCTGTATTTTGAATTTTTCTTAAATAGCTTCTCAGTAGTATTTGTCAAAGTATTTGCTTTTATGACTGAAACTTCTTGAGAAATTGCTGATGTGACACAGTATGCTGCAAAATGTGCTCTGGCAACAGCCACTAATGACTTCCATGTCAACAAATTCAGTGGATATATCTTCCTGGACATCTCTGTGAGATTTGACTCTGCTCACCACTTACCCATTTTAAAGTCACACTTCTTAAGTTCCTACAACACCACTGTCTCTTGATTTTTTTCTTCTGTGTTTGAACATCAGCTCTGTCTTTATGACCTTCACCAAGTCACCTAACCTTTCTGAGCTTTAGTGTCTTTATTAGTAAAATGAGCACAATTGTCTGCTTGCTATACTCTTTTAGACTAAATAACACATAAAGCCCTGAGGTCAGTGTCTGGCACAAAGTAGGAGATCATAAATGTTTCCTTTTCCTTTCTGTCTCTGGCTTCTTCCTTTCTGCATAGGTCTTTCCCATTTTGTTAAAAAAAAAAAATTCCTTGGTTTTACTACCTTATCCAGATATTGTATTACGCACATGTAGCCTCTCAGATAGGAAGGTAATTTGGTGGCATTTGTAATAGAAGGGGCTTACTGTTAGTCTTTTTAACAACAGTCACAGTTTTGTAGTAAGACTTTTGATTGTGAAATATGTGTTTAAATTACACAAAACTGAAAGCTTGGGTTTTCTCTCACAGATTCCCTTGGAGTGTTCTTGTTGTGGATGAAGCTCACAGGTTGAAAAACCAAAGCTCCCTGCTGCATAAGACCTTGTCAGAGGTAAACTTAGAGTGTAGCCTTAGTTTTTATATAACCCCTTCTTTTTAAATAGACATTATATTTTAGAGTAATTTTAGATTCACAACAAAATTGAACAGAAACTACAGATGTTTTCCATGCATATGTCCCCACACATGTACAGCTGTCCCCTGTCCCCACACTTGTACAGCTTCACCCATTATCAACATACCCCACCAGAGTGGCGCAGTTGTTGCAACTGATGAACCTACATTGATGCATTGCTATCACCCAAAGTCCATAGTTTACATTCGGGTTCACTCTTGGTGGTGTGCATTCTGTAGGTTGGGACAAATGTACAATACCATGATATCTACTGTTACAGTATCATACAGAGTAGTTTCACTGCCCTAAAAATCCTCTGTGCTCCACATATTCATCTTTTCTTCATAACTCTGTTTAAAAAATGCTAGTTTAGGCCTATATACAGTCAATTAAATTGAAACCTTTTTTCGAGTTCGATTTCTGCAGGGCTAAATGAACATTTTTTGGAAGACAGAAGTAGTGCTGAATATGGCCTAACTTCTTCTTTCTTTTATATTGGAGATAGGTTTACTAATATCTGGTGAATAAGAACCCTACCCCAATAGAATGCATTTTATTTCAGAAATGTTTCAACTCTCTTTTGATCATCTTCAAAGGGACAATTTCTCTTAAAAAATCTTACTATAATTCTTCTTTGCGCAATAGTAGATATATCAGACATGTTGTACCCCTCCCCCCAATTTACCTGTTGAAAAAATTTGATAGTTCACCTGGGTTCATGAAGAGACCAATTACATGCTATTGAATATTACCTCCAGTTTGTCTTGTCTTTGTCCTACTTTTGAGCATAATACACTTGCTTTTATTCCTTTCTCTGGATCTCTTGCATCATTCTGGCAAAGTAGATGAGAAATATCACTGTACCCTAGATTGGCCTTTTTTTCTGAGGGGTCAGTGTGATGTGAAATACCCTTTTTATTGACTTGGTAAAGGTTTGTTCATTGATGAGACCACATATGTTAATTTCTGTGATGATAATTGAAGTTTGGTCCTTGTCCTATAATAAACCAATTAATAAATTTAGAGTCATTTGGAGGAAAGTCTTAGATATGAATTCTATTTTTACTGGTCTAAAAGTTGCAGTTTTTAGAGTCTTAATGTAGATATGATCACTCTGTATTATTAGCCCAGTCTCAAAGGTCGCTGTCCCCTGGTGGGGCCCCCTCTATCCCTGGTGTCCTTTGCCTTCTTTGTAGGGATTTTTAACAGTATCTCCTTCTGAGAGCTTGTCTTGGTCTGTTTTTCACAGACTGGGTAATTCATATGAGCAGAAATTTATTTATCACCGTTCTAGAGGCTGGGAAGTCCAAGATCAAGGTGCCAGCATTTGGCAAGAGCCTTCTTAACTGCATCCTCACATGATAGAAGGTGGACGGGCAAGAGGGAGCAGAAGAGCAAGCTGTCCAAATGCTGCATGACACTTTTTTTTTTTATATATATAAAGGCCTTAATCTTATTCACGAGGGAAAAGTTCTTATGAACTAACCACCTCTTAAAGGCGCTACCTCTTAATACTATCACATTGACAACACCTGAATTTTGAAGGAAACACATTCAATCCATAGGAGTTGTCATATCCTGGCATCTAACGTTATGAAAGATGGCTTCATAAACTACTGTGCCAGTTTACTAATTTAAAATGGGAGGAGAGAAGCAGGCATAGTAAAAGAACCTGGATTTGGAGTGGGAAAGCTAAGTTCTGTTGCTGGCCCCAGAGCGTTTTCTTGTTATTCATAAGGAAACTAAGGCTCAGAGGGATTAAGTGAAGAAATGGTTCTGGGTCATCTAAGCATTCCTTTTTAGTGAGGCTTGAGTTGCAGATAACTGGTTGGAAAGAAAATACATTTATTTACTGGGCTGACAGATGGGGAGTGGGATACTGCCGTTTTTTTTTTTTTTTTCCCCTAATATTGCTTTCAGTTTATAAAAGTTGGACGCAACCAGCTGGGCTCAGTGGCTCACGCCTGTAATCCCAGCACTTTGGGAGGCCAAGATGTGCGGATCATGAGGTCAGGAGATCGAGACCATCCTGGCTAACGTGGTGAAACCCTGTCTCTACTAAAAAATTCAAAAAAATTAGCTGGGCGTGATGGTGGGCGCCTGTAGTCCCAGCTACTCGGGAGGCTGAGGCAGGAGAATGGCATGAACCCAGGAGATGGAGCTGGCAGTGAGCCGAGATCACGCCACTGCACTCCAACCTGGGCGACAGAGCGAGACTCTGTCTCAAAAAAAAAAAGAAGTTGGAAGCAACCTAAATGTAAAATATAGGGAATTGTTTGTACAATTTATGTGACATTCACACAGTGCATTTGCAAAATGTAAGGCTACCAAGAACAATTATGTAGAAGAATATTTAATAACATGGAAAATGTTTGCAAAGTATTTTATACACACACAAAAAAGCTTACAAAATACTATTTACAAACAGAGACGGTCTCTGAATCTTTACCCAGTTATAAATTTTGATCCCAAAATGGACCTAACTGAATCAAAATGTTAATTTGTGTCATAGGGTAAGTTACCTGTAGCGACTAGCAGCCTTGGTTTCCTTTGTGACCTCACAGCCTTCATTCACCTCTGCTCTTTACTTGGTGAACACATATTGTAAGAATGTGAATTGATTATTGGAAACATTACTTTTGACAAGTTCCCATACTTGAAATACTACAAAAACATCACCTAACAAGCAGAACAACCATGAATGGGTAGACATTGATTAGACATTTAAAAAGAAACAAATAAAAAAGGGAGATGGCAAAAAAAAATTGTTTACATCTGTTTTCATTGATTGTGTTATTCATTTATCTTTTTTTGTATTATAAAAGCAGTGTCTTCCTATGACCCCCCCTCCAAATCAAAATATAGAAAGACAAGAAGAAAAGAAAACATCCCAGTAATCCTACTCCTACATTAACACTTTAATGGTTTAATGGTGTATGTGCTGCCATAATCTTTGCTGTGTGTATACACCCAAAAAGTAATGTATATGTGCATATATATTATTTAAAAAGTCAAAATGTATATTATTTTAAATATGAAAATATTGTGTATATATACACATACGTATATGTACGTTTACATACTATGTTTTGACATTTAAAACAGGCTGGGTGCTGTGGCTCACACCTGTAATCCTAGCACTTTGGGAGGCCGAGGCAGGAAGATCACTTGAACCCAGGAGTTCAAGAGCAGCCTGGGCAACATAGTGAAACCCTGTCTCTACAAAAAAATTTAAGAAATTAGCTGAATGTGGTGGTGAGTGCCTGTAGCTCCAGCTACTGGGGAGGCTGAAGTGGGAAGATCACTTGAACTGGGAGGAGGAGGTTACAGTGAGCTGAGATCCTGCCACTGTACTCCAGCCTGGGTGATAGAGCAAGACCCTGTCTCAAAAAAAAAAAAAAAAAAAAAGATATACATACACAAGATGTCAAGATATGGCTTCCCCATTTTGACGTATTATTTAATTCTGCTAGTGGAAATTCTTGTGAATGTCAGTTTAGAGAATATCTTTTGCTTGACCTAATATCTTTTCGTCTTTTTCCTAACCTTCTACTTCATGTCTCTCTTATTCTTGGTGTTCTTCTCTGTTGTTCAAAATTTAAGGACATTTTTTTTCCATTTGAGATTCTCTGTGATCCTATGTCCAGAAACATCCAGAAATCTTGACATCTTGCATCTTGGTGTTCTTTGTTGTTGAAAATTTAAGGAAATTTTTTTTCCATTTGAGATTCTCTGTGGTCCTATGTCCAGAAACATCCAGAAATCTTGACACCTTGCATCTGATGCACCATTAAATTTCATAAAAGGACAGTCTCCTATTATAAATCTTGCTTATTGCTTGCAGTGGTGGGGCCCGATGCTGTATCGTTGGATTCTCAAACTGCATGAGCATGTGCTTTGTGTCTCAGATACCTCAGTAGACTCCCCCACACAGGCAGTAACACATAGTTTGAATCCCCATCTGAATTGAATAATAACAGCCATATTAAATCCTCATGCAATACTTCGGAGTTCACAAAGTGTTACTACATCCTTATATAACAGTGTTTTCTTCACAGGGTTATTATCCCCTTCTTATAGTTGAAACTGAAGAGGTATTATTTCCTGCATCAAACAGCTAGTTTGCAGCTTGAACCTGAGCCATCTGATTTCATGTCCCCTCGGTATTTCCATTAAATCATGCCTCTCTCTGTGTGGGTAAAGGTTGTGATGAGTAACTCAGCCTTGCATTCCAGTGTTATGGAATTTTTATTTTATTTATTTATGTATTTGAGTTCTCAGTAGTCTTCAGTCTCCTGTTGACCGGAACTCCCATCCAGAACAGCCTCCAAGAGCTCCACTCCCTCCTCACTTTTGTGGAGCCTGATCTCTTTTCCAAGGAAGAGGTGGGAGACTTTATTCAGCGCTACCAGGATATTGAGAAAGAGTCTGAGTCAGGCAAGTTCCTTTCCTACAAATCATCCCCAAAAAGCCTTGACACAGAAACCATCCTCATGCATAATGGTTATAGGTAGAAAAGAAGGAGAATTGATGACCAGAGGACACCTTCCAGGGAGACAGAGCCACTGATATTAGGGAGATGTTAGGTCACACATGTTGTTCCCAGTTGTCTGCTGTTCATGACTCTGTTAATTGTTTGCTATGTGATTCTGCAGTAGGGCTTCTTTAGTTCATTTTTGGAAGAAATAGAAAGTGCCTGCTGATTTGCAGACTTTTTTTTCCAACTTGTAATTTCTATAAAGACTTTGTTAACTTTATAAGTCACTTCCTGAGGGAGAAAAGTATGTGGGTGCTGTAGTCCCAAACTACTGTTCAGCATTCTACAGCACTGGTATTTCTTTTAATGCTGCACCAAAACCAGAATTCTGGGATGGGAACCCTTTCTCATTCATACAGCCAAGAGTTGTAGTCTTCTGTCCCTGTATCTTTGCCCCTCTGTGTTGTAGGATTATCTATCTATCCCTGTGATATTATCCTAGGATGATTTTTCAAAACAGATGGGAGGTATGCCAACTAGTGAGTTTGTATGTGCTGGATAAGTATGAGTTTGGGGGGGGCTTCTCACAGCAAAAATCTCCAGACCATAGACTGAAGATTACCTGGCGAACCTGCTCTGATTACTCCCATGTTTTGGGTTACCTGACAAAATATAAGACTTCTAGTCAAATGCATGACACACTTGTATTACATGGGACACACTTGTGTTAAAAAGTTGTTCATTATTTATTTGAAATTCAAATTTAACTGGGCACCTGTATTTCCATTTGCACATCTGGCAATCCTACAGGTAGTATAATTCTAATTTAGAATAATTTTTGAAATTCAAGACACCTGGGGAAAGATTAAGGGATTTTTAAGTCAAAGAGCCAAATTTGAATGCTGGCCACATTCACATCCAGCTGTGTGACTTTGGATAAGTTGCCTAATTTCTGAGCCTCACTTAACTTAGCTATAAAAATGGGGACAGTATTCCTCACTTGAAATTTCTAAGCTGTTATGCTGATCAGTGAGATTAAATGCAAAAATTCTGGAAACAAAAGAAGTTATTTGAGTGTTCCTCGTTCTTGGGCTAAGAACAAGTCATGATTCCGGAAAAAAAATGATCCCAATGAAGGAAGAAATACTGTAAAAAATGACTATAGTGGCCAAGAATGCAAAATAAGCGTGAAATGAGAAACAAAAATAAATTTCTTTAAGTTCTCTAGGGTTCATTGCCTTGGTTCTACTTTTGTCCCACACTTCTTGTATTTTTTTTTTGTTATGTAGCAAGTGAATTGCACAAACTCTTGCAGCCGTTTCTGCTGAGGCGAGTGAAAGCTGAGGTAGCTACAGAGCTTCCCAAGAAGACAGAAGTAGTGATATACCATGGCATGTCAGCATTGCAGAAGAAATACTACAAGGCCATTTTGATGAAAGACCTAGGTAATCAGAGGGCACTTGTCCATTCAGAAACTGAATGAGGATGTGATTTCATGTAGTAAAATATTTTATAATCACACTCATTTGTATGATCCCAATAATATGGGATGGAATTTTGTATTCTGAATAATTCTGGTCGGCTACAGTGGGACTGTGGCGAGCATCTTAAAGGTAACTCAGCCTTGGTTGTTGCAGTTGTGAAATTTCCTTTTCTCCCCTCACTCAGTTTTTCTTAGTGCCTGTAATTAAGCAAACACTTCCAGTTGTCCCAATCATGTCTTTCATCCTCCCCCACTGTCAGATATGGTAGTCCACCCTCATTCGCAGTTCTGCTTTCCAGGGTTTCAGTTCTGCACTGAACTGCAGTCTGAAAATGTTAAATGAAGATTCCAAAAATAATTCATAAATTTTAAATCAAACCCTGTTGTTAGTAGCATGATGAAATCTCACTCTGTTCCACCCAGGACATGAATCCTCCTTTTGTTCTGTGTATCCACGCCGTCAGCGTTAGTAGCCTGTTCTGTCATCAGTCCAATAGTCATGGTATCACAGTGCTTTTGTTCAACTGACTTTTATTTTACTTAAAAATGGCCCCAAAGCACAAGAGTAGTGATGCCTGCATTTTGGATATGCTAAAGAAGCCATGAAGTGCTTCCTTTAAGCAAAAAAGGTTAAAGTTCTCAATAAAAAAATGAAAAACAATTATATGCTGAGATTGCTAAGAACAAATCTTCTGTCTGTGACATTGTGGATAGTATTTTGTTATAATTGTTGTATTTTATTATGAGTCGTTAATATTTTACTGTGCCAAATTAAACTTTATCATAGGTATGTATGTATGGGAAAAAACACAGAATACATACAGGGTTTGGTACTATCCATGGTTTCCGATATCCACTGGGGGTTTTGGAACATATTCCCCATGGGTAAGGGGGAACTGCTGTATTTAAGAGAGTGCAAAACTTTTTTGTTGAATCAAATTCACTGGGAGGAATTGGAAGTGACAAGGGAAAGATAGGAGTGAAATAATTTCTCAAATTGCACTTTTTTGTCCCTTGACTCCACAACGACAGTTAAAGAAAATTTAGAATTTGCAAAAGAGTAACAGTACTCCTGAGTTCAGTTTATAGTTGAGGGTCTTTCTTAAAACAAAATGGTTAAGAAAATTTTATGTGAACATGCTGTTAATTCTCAATACAATTCAGTGAAATTTGGGAGGTTAGTATAGGTTCAAAGGATATAACTGAAATGATTAAGGTTACTTATAAAAACTCAGGGTTTTGGTTTTTGTTTTGTTCAGTAGGCCATCTCTTTCTCTCTGTCTCTGTCTCTTTTTTTTTTTTAATTTCAGATGCATTTGAAAATGAGATGGCAAAGAAAGTTAAACTACAGAACATTTTGTCCCAGCTTCGAAAGTGTGTGGATCACCCATATTTGTTTGATGGTGAGACAGTGCCTTTTCCCCCCACATTATTCTTTGGTAGTGTTTCTGTGGCCAAATCATATCAAAATTCTTCAAAATAATTGCATATACTTACTTTGTCTACTTTGTTTATTCTCAATTTCTCTGTATTGGTGTTAACTCATATATTGTTCATGTTCAGATATCTTCAGCTGTCCCGGTAATATCCCTTCTGGCTATGTTTTTCTTTTTTTGTTAAATCCACGATCCAGTCCTAGATCCTGCAGACCCTGCATTGCATTTGCCATGTCTCTTTATTCTTCTATAATCTAGAAACTTTCTTCAGTGGTTTTTTTTTTGCCCTTTTTTTTTCTTTCATGACATGAAGAGTCAAGACCGGTGGTTTTGTGGAATGCATGATAATCTGGGTTTTTAAAAATCATTTCTTCATGATTAGATTTCCCATTGTCTTGAATTGACTCAGTCAGCCTTTCCTCACTGCTATTCCAGGTTCACTAATGATCTCCCTGTTGCCCAACCAATGGTTATTTGTTAGTTCACGTTGCAGTTACCCTCTCAGAAGCCTTTGGCACAGCTGATCACCTCTTTCTTGAAGCACTTTCCTCCCTCAGCTTCTGGGATATACTTTCTCTTCTCCATCTGCTCCTTCTCAGTCTCCTTTGTTGCTTCCCCTTCATCATACAGACCTCTGTAGATTTTCCCCTGGGCACCGCTTTAGCTGCATCCTAGGAATTTTGGTGTGTGGTGTTTTTGTTTTTCTTCAGACTGGGGCTTTTTTGATTCCCTGATTGGTAACCCTTGGAGCAAGCACTGCTGTGGCCATGGAGACTCTAGATAGGATCAGTACAGAGGGCTTGCTGCAGTCATTTCAAGGGAATCTCTGCCAAGTAGTGCTACGAACTGTTTAAAGATTGCACAAAATCTCAAGTAGGTGCATATGAGAACTTTTTTAAGAGGAGGGGGTGTTGGGAACACATAGGTTTTGAAAGAAGTCCTCCAGGTTATTCTGACTGTCATTTTGACTTATTTTATAGAGTGAGTCTCAAGATTTCAGTTTTGGGTCTCCTTGACCTTTAGCATCTTCTTCTGCCTCAGTTTCCTGAAAAGTGGTTTTATTCCTTAGATAGATGTTTATTAGGCTTGTTGGATGTGCCAGGCTCTGTAATTGGTATTAAGCAGGACTGAGATCATCATGCAAACAACTACTTATATGAGGAGCTTTTGGCTTTTCTTCTTGTAGCCGAGCTATTGGCTTCTGCCCTTACTGAGGGCACATTACTGGGAGTGGGTTCTTTCTTTTCTAGGTGTGGAACCGGAGCCTTTTGAAGTTGGAGACCACCTGATTGAGGCTAGTGGGAAGCTTCACCTGCTGGATAAGCTACTAGCATTCCTGTATTCTGGGTAGGTGGCAGGTTCACATTTGCTGCTCTGAGCTAATGACTGTTAAGACCTGACTATTGAGGAACTCAGTGAGTTGTTCAGGCCAGTTCCAGTTTTCTTTTTTTTTCTTAACACTGATTCAGGTTCTGCCTTCTCTGTGACTACACTCCCACCCCATTCTATCCCATCCCACCCCACCCCTTCCACAATCATTCTTTCCTTTCCTGAATTTCTACAGCACTTATGATCCTAATCCAGCACTTGGCAATGTGCTGCCTTAATCTGCTGTCTGGTTAACTGGTGTATGTTTACCATATCACTCCAACTATATATTGTTTGGCTCCACAAGGACAGAGGCAACACTGAGCATTTCTTTTATAGTTGCCTGCTAGTAACTTGGCATTGAATTGACACATAATGGAGGCTCAGTAAACATTCATTTTTGTTAACCTGTGGGGTTTGATTTAAACTCAAGGGGAACTTGAAGGACTCTTTCTCAGGGACATGAGTTGTGCATTAGAAGACGATGTTCAGAGCCAGGCGCTGTGGCTCATGCCTGTAATCCCAGCACTTTGGGAGGCTGAGGTGGGCGGATCATGAAGTCAAGAGATCGAGACCATCTTGGCCAATATGGTGAAACCCTGTCTCGACTAAAAATTCAACAATTAGCCGGGTGTGGTGGTGGGCGCCTGTAGTCCCAGCTACTCGGGAGACTGAGGCAGGAGAATCACTGGAACCCAGGAGGCAGAGGTTGCAGTGAGCCGAGATCATGCCACTGCACTCTAGCCTGGTGACAGAGCGAGGCTCCATCTCAAAAAAAAAAAAAAAAAAAAGACCAGGTTCAGTTAGTGTTCAATAGCCATGTGTTCAGCTTATACCTAATCCTCCTAGTCACCAGAGTTCTCTCTTTCTAGAGGAGTCTAGGAAAAGCCCAGATTCCCATGGGTTTCAAAATTATCCCTTTGGAATGACTGTCTTAGGTATGGCCTGAACTAATCTAAAACTTCAGATTTGGCAAAATTGCTCAACTTTAGGAATGTGCAAGTTAAATAATTTCATATCTTACTGTATTTCATTGGTTCTCATATATCTGCCATAAGTATGTTAGAGTTGGAGAAGGACCTATAAATGCCTTCTGGCCAGTTTTTTATTTCACAGACCCAGAAAGGTTATATGACTTGCCCAAGGTCACACAGCCAACAAATGGCAGAAATGAGATTAGAATTGAGGTTTTCAAGTTCATTGCTTTCTCTACCCATTTGGGGCTTGAATCTTGAAAGAGTTCCCCATAATTGTTCCTCTTACACTTGTTGCAAGCTTAGATTAAATAAGTTTTTATAATGAGAATATTGTTTTGACAGTGCTGTGCTTCTTTGTTTATGCAAATTTAAAATAACAGCCAGTAACAAGGGACTCTAGGCTTGACTTTGTTCTTGACTTACTCCATCATTTTGCCTCCTCCTTTCTTCCCTCCTCTCACTATACAAAAATTTTCTCATGTGTTATGGAAGATGAGACATCACTTACCCCTTGCTTCTCTAAAGTAATGCTCCTCAGACTTTTCAACCCATATAGCTGTAGATTGAGAGGATAGTGACTTTACACCCCCAAACAGGGAATAGTTGTAGATGACTGACCACAGGCTTTCTTCAGAGTCTCCAGTTTTTCTTTTCTTTTTTGTGTGTGTGTGTGCGTATTTGAATTTTGCATTTTATTCTTGACATATCTGTATTTATTTTGCCACTAAAATGAAAGCTTATATTTCTTTCCATTGAGCAAATTGACATTCCAGAAAGAGGCACCTTGTTTATTCCAGGGCTTATATCCCCTGTTGCATTGACATGTCCCCTGGGAATAATCTCCACTCTAGTTTGAGGATGACTGCTCTGAGGGATACAGCTACCTGTGGAGGTGTATTCTCACAGAAAGCATTTGGAGTTTCTGAGGCAGTCTATAAATCATATGACATTTATATTTCTACTTTGGTATTTATTTATAAACTTGTATTGTTTGGTAAATTTTGCCTGAGGGAAATTGACCTTAAATACCACTAGACTTGGCAGTGTTTCCTTTTCTTTCTCTTGCCAGGGGCCATCGGGTTTTACTTTTCTCCCAAATGACCCAGATGTTGGATATTCTCCAAGACTATATGGATTACAGAGGTGACACCTTTTGGCCACTACATTACCTAAGGCTCTGTTAGACTTAACAGTCTAGATAGGTCCATGAAGAATAATATGGGATATGAGAATATTACAAAGGAAAGCAGGGTGAGAACATTATTCAGAAACAAAAAATCAAAAGGCGAGAGGAGAGTGATGTGTGAAGGCAAGGATGGACAGCAGAGGAGAGGCACATGGGCAGAAATAAACACCCACGTTCCCATCAGTTACATGATTTAAAATTATGGGCCGTGGAGCAAATGTTGTGGAAATGTTTTTGAAAATGTATGATAAAGTTTCGGTGACTAGAGCTTTTAGTGTCTTGTAACATTCACTTCAACAGTTGAGCACTTATTCATGATCAGTGAAAAGGTGAATATTGAAATTACAGAGATACCAAATAAGCCAGGGGAAAAGTAAGAGCAACTTTTTCTACATAGGCAATAAAGAATGTAGGTTATTACCTGGGAAGTCTGTTTAGTATGTAATAAGATTTGTGTGAGATGATGAGAAAAGGCTGTAACATGAGTTGATCTTGAGCCCAGTGTTGAGCAGCTCCCGATCTTACAATTTAAAAAAGTAGTTCAGACCGGGTGTCTGAGTTCCGCAGTATACGTGGTCCGGTGGACACTTGCAGAAATGCCGTTGGCACATGCCACTGGCCATTGAGGGGTCCCCAGATGCACAAACAGCCTGATCTTGTAGCTCCCCTTCCCCACACGGATGCATGGAGACAGGTGGCAAACTCTAAAGCCTCATTGAAAGGCAGGTTGCTGGACCGTTAGAAGGGGCTCACTCACCTCCCTCCAAGCACTTGTCTTCTGTTTACATAAGAATTACATCTCAGCAAAATTGAAACTATCACACAGGGTAGATGCTCAGGGTTGCTCGAGAATAGTCAAAACTGAGTATTGACTTCATAAGTGCCAAAGACTTCAACTGCATATATTTAAAAAATCCAGAGGAGTATGTTATGGTGAGTTCTTTTGTAAAATGATAATTGTCCCTGTTAATTTACATTTTTCCCTTTGGGATTTGCTTAAAGTAGGGCTGTGCCTGTATATGGAAAGGGACAAAATTGGCCTTGGTTTTGGGCTTAATTTTTTATTGCCCAAAGACTACTTGAAAAGGGTTAAGATTTCTGTTTTTCTTCCTCTCTGTAAAGGCTACAGCTATGAGCGTGTGGATGGTTCTGTGAGAGGAGAAGAGAGACACTTGGCCATTAAGAACTTTGGACAGCAGCCCATTTTCGTTTTTCTCCTGAGTACTAGGGCAGGTAGGCTGCAAAGGCATTGATGGAAACAGACAAATGAGGGATAATAGAGTACTATTACATCCCAACGGTTAGTACACTTTTTTCCTTAATTCTCTCAAAGGTGAGGTTATTACTGAATGTAAAACAAGGTACTGGACTTCAAGCATGGTGCTCTTTTCTATCCAGCCTGTCCAAACTTTCATCTCACCAAAGAAGTAAGGCTAAAACCTGGGGTTATTGGAAAGTAATTCTAATCTGCTTTGACCATTGATCTGGGAATGTCCTGAAGGGTTTATGTAATTTTGTGGAATGTTTCATTTACAGTCAGTGGAAGTAGCTCTTCTTCCCAACTGTGAATTTGGGAAATGACAGCTTGTCTACCAGTTGTCCTTCCTCTATAAGTATTTCTGGAATAGTGTTGAAAAGCTTAACAAAAATCTAGTTGTTTAAAAAATGTGATTATGTTGAAACTACCAACTTTTTAGAATTATTTACGACATCGTCCATATATGACTTAAATCATGAGTATTATGACATTTGTAATGCTTTACCAGTTACAGAGTGCTTTCATTTACTGTTACATAATTTGAAATCAGCTCTTGGAGATGAAATGATTCTCTAAGTCATTGTGGTGTCTGAAAAAAAAAAAAAAGGCCAGCACGGTGGCCCATGCCTGTAATCCCAGCACTTTGGGAGGCTGAGGTGGGTGGATCACTGGAGGTCAGGAGTTTGAGACCAGCCTGGCCAACATGGTGAAACCCCGTCTCTACTTAAAAAAATACAAAACTTAGCTGGATGTAGTGGTGCGTGCCTGTAATGCCAACTACTAGGGAGGCTGAGGCAGGAGAATCACTGGAATCCAGGAGGCAGAGGTTGCAGTGAGCTAAGATTGCACCACTGCACTCCAGCCTGGGTGACAGACTGTCTCAAAAATAAAATAAGAAATTTTTCTCAGGTCCTGGAGCAAGCTGACCTTAGTTTTCAACTCATAGGATCCTAGTTTCATTATCTTATTTTTGTAGACATAAATCTTGATGGAGTACATGCAGGAACATGAAAGTGAAAGGGATGTGTGTCCCCTATTAAAGACAGATTGACATTTTTCTAAAAAGAGAGTTGTCTTATTTAGAAAGCTTTATAAATGCCTACTACTATAAGGGTATATGAAAGAAGTGTTAGATATAATTTTTGATTATAAGGAGATTATTTCACATGTGTTTGTTTTATCTCCCTAATAAAATTAATAACATAAGATTCATTTGGCCTCACTCTTCCAAGATCATAGACTGCATGTAGAATCTCAGCCATTTTCTCATGTGATCAGGTGCCTCGGGGTTAGTCTCAGGAGAAACTGAAACAATCAGGTAGTGCATCATCACTGCCGGGAAAACAGTTTTATTTATGCTTTAATGATTTCATCATCTTCATATTCAGAGAGCAGCATTATGTTTGAAATGTCTAAAATTAGGAAAAAAGAGATCTCAGCTTTTCAGTTAATCTCCTTGGAGGACTCAGAGTAGATCTTCTGGGAGCTGAAGCAGTCCTGGACATTAGTCTTTTCCAAACACTGACTGTTGTGTTTGCTGTCACAGTTTTGCTGTAGTTTTGCAGTATTTTCATTTATTTAACAGGTTTCCTTCCAACTTTCAAATATTTCTGTGATTGAGTCATGTTGCCACCAGATGGCAGTGATAGCTCATGAATATGTTCCTATTCATGGATGTGGGTGTAGCTTATTTATAAAAATCTCACCCCTCAGTGAAGAAGAGCTGCACTTAGACAATATGAATTCAAGAAGGTAATTTTATGGAACACATTTTAAAATGAAATAAGTGCCTGAAAAGTATTATAGTATAGTGGATAAAAGCACGGGCTCTGGACCCACACTGCAAGGGAATGAATCCTGGCTCTTTCACCTTCTAGCCTTGCAACTTCAGAGAAGTCCCTTACCCTCCTTTTCAACATCTATAAAGTGGGGAAAATCGTAGCAACTACTCAACTTCCCGACAGTGTTGTTGTGAGGGTTAAAAGGAGTTAATACAGAGAGAGTGCTTAGAATAATGCCTGGCAAGTAGTAAGCACAGCATAAGTGTCATTATCATTATTATTAGGTATAATTTAGCATCTGTCAGTAATCAGTCATGATTACTTCCTTGTTCCAACTTCAACTTGATATGAAGACTTTAATTAGAATATTCCTGCCTGATTTGTCTGGAGATCCAGCTTATGGTCAGTAGTCCTTCTTAAAAGTTAGTCCTTAATTCAGGTTCATGGAACAAGCCCTTTCAGGCTTGCTTGTTTCAGCAACCAGCTCTAACGACCCTGGCAAGAGGGAGTCCGTTTTGTACTTGTTTTCACATTAATCAAAGAGAACGCTGCAATTTACCTTCATGGTTCTGTTAATTAATTCCTGTAACTCAAGGTATCTCCTCAGCTCTCTTCCTGCAGCACTGAAGAAAGACCAGCAAGGAAGAACACTCAGAGTAAATGACAGAGTATTCTTGTCTTGCCGTTGGTTTTGTTACTTTCTCTTTGATTAATGTGGAAACAAGTACAAAAAAGACTCACTGGAGCTTTCTCTAATCAGAGGGAGGAGGTTTCCCACTCTGCTCATGAGTATAATATCATCCCCTCTTCTCATTAACTTTTTATCAGAGATCTTGCTACCTAGTTGTAACTTGCAAGCAACATTCAGTGCTCTTCTCTTCACAGTGCACACTGCAAACCTCTCATATTTAGATCTGTTTTCTGAAAGAATATGTGTCCTTTTCCTCAGACTACTCTAATCAAAATCTAATCAAGGTTTTTAAGCAGAAGAGATAAAGTGGCTCCATGGCACTGACTTAAGTATCCACTTCGGCCACTTGCCCCTGCTCTGCTCATTCTGTTCCATTCAGTAATAAACATTTTCCTGTCAGGCAATAAGAGGTCAGGTAGCACTTCTCACCACTAGAACAAGGCTTTGGAGTTGGGGGTGTGGGTCCATTTGAAGGATGAAGCCAATTGTTTTGACTGGTTTCAGTTTATCAGTCTGACCCACTCTAGCCTTGTGCTTATTTTCTAGCTCCTTGTCTGTGTGCTGCTGATTACGTTCCTTTTTGCATTGTTTTCAGGTGGAGTTGGCATGAACTTAACAGCAGCAGATACTGTGATTTTTGTTGACAGTGACTTTAATCCTCAGAATGACTTGCAAGCAGCTGCCAGGGCTCATCGAATTGGCCAAAACAAGTAAGTGATTTTTTTCTGCTTCCTTGGCTTGCCCAGCAGCTGTTCTGGGTTGTGAGAAAGGTGAAGAATATAGTCCTGGTGACAGTCCCACACTGGGAACTGAGAGACCACCAGGTTTTAGCCCATCTGTGCTATTGACTCCTAGGGTAGTATTGGATGGGTCACATTATCAGTCCGGACTGACTTTATTAGAAAGAGTGAAATCAAACTGTGAAAAGATTAGAAGGAAACTTTAGAAGTCATTTAACTCATCCTTCTTGAGTTAGGGTCTAACTCAGTTAAAAAATGGGGTTATGGGGCTATGGAGCTAAGCTAAAAAAAAAAGGATAGATGTTGCCTTTTGATGTGAGGATAATTTGATCTTCCAGAGATTTTCCTTGGCCACAGATAAGGAATCCCAGTCATGGTTACCCCATCATTCTTTCCTTGACTCTCTGGAATGGTTCAGAGAGAATTTCAGGCGAGTTCTCTCTAACAAGTGTTCAGGACCAAATGAACCAATCTCCCTTTCATTGTACCCTGAATATGGTATTTGGTTTTGTTTGCTTTTAGATGTATTTACCTTGCATACTTTTGCCCAGTTTTGCACACCCTTATAGCACACTACCCTTGTTTGACTTATGTCCAGGTCTGTTAAAGTTATTCGGCTGATTGGTCGAGACACTGTGGAAGAAATAGTCTATAGGAAAGCAGCCTCCAAACTGCAGCTCACCAACATGATCATAGGAGGCCATTTTACTCTGGGAGCCCAGAAACCTGCTGCCGATGCTGACCTCCAGGTATGATATGATATATTGTTCTTCACTTTGGAATATGCCAATACCCTTTGTGGAGGAGAATGTAAATGAAAAGAACCAGCACTCACCAGCCATTCTCCCCAGCTACACATTTGTTCCTTGGCCTCCCTCACACCTGCCACAGTGCTGGCTGTGTGCAGGGTCTCTAGGAACTAAGGATTCAGATCCAAGCCTCATCACTTCTTGGCTGTTTGGGTTTGAGCAGCTTTCTTAACCTCTTAGATCTACTCTTTTTGCATTTCTAAAAATAAAGACACCACAGGTTACCTCAGAGAGCTGTTAAGAGAATTAGTTAAAATAAAGAACTCAGCATAGTCAATAACAATTAATTCTGTACTTCCACCTTAATCCCAGACCCTTTGATCAGTGACTTACATTACTTCATACTCAGAAGAGGACAAATGAGATCAGGAATTCAAAATTGTGCCATAGGAAAAATGGGTGAAAGAACTAGAGGTAATTTATTTAGAGAAGGGAGTACTGGATGGGAGACAGACAATGGATTGGAAGATTTTAGAGATCTCTTTTGGAAGAGGACTTAGAGTTACTCTGTAGCAGCCCTTGGGTTAAAATTAGAACTCATAATATTTCCTGGATCCTTTGTTTTTGCCCTAAGGATGAGGGGCTGGATGCAAAGAGACCAACTCCTAGGATACTAGAAAGATGCAGGTATGAAGGGAGTAATAAACGTCTGTCAAGGGCAGCATCAGCGGGAGAGTCTGGTGTGAGAAACATTGCAAAAGAAGGAAGGACAGGAGTTGGCTACTGTTTAGAGTTGGGTCTCAACAGTAGGGAGATAGAAAATTCAAAGATGGCTGTGAGGTTTTGGGCCCCTATGATGAGGAGAGAAGAAAGGAAAATAAGAGGTAGGGCAGAGTTTTAGGAAGATAAAGATAATTTAGGCATTAGTCAGAGTGTACAGTAAAAATACAGTATAAACATAAACTATTGTTAGAGGTAGACTCAGACAAAAGGAAAGAATTTTATTTGTAAAAGTTTGCAAGATACACTAGGATTGGAAAGGACTAGTCTATCAAAAAACATAAGTGTTTAAGAGAGAAAAAGTGACACAATATTAGAAGCAGAGTTACTAAGTTTGTAATTAGTCTGAGCATGGGTTTAAAAACAGCAGTTTTCTCACATGGTTACCGTATCTGCAAAGGCCAGTGCATATCTTTACATATCAGTGTTGCAAAAGACAGGGATCCTGTTGTTTTTGTTAGGGAGTTAGTAATTACAGGAAAGGCTCAAGGTTTTATTAATTTTGGGACTAGAACTAGAAAGAGTAACACTGGGTTTTATTTGTTTGTTCTTTGTTTATCTTAGGGGGTAAGTGTGGCTTTTTTCTTTTTCTGACTTTCCTTGTGTTGCTGACTGTGTCACATGCATGCTTAATTAACCATAATGGTGGTACGGCAGGCTGTAAGTTTTATTTTTACACTGTCTAAGAGACAATTACAAATGTGAGATGAAAGCTTGAGAGAGAGGTAGAGGTATGCTGTAGATACCCTTAAATGCAGTTTTCCGCAGAAAAATTATCCATAGAACCTTAAGAGAGAGAAGGTCACTGCTGGGCATGGTGAAGGGGTAAATGACAGAGCCTTAGAAGGCCCGCATTCTCTTGTTAGAGGAGGAAGGATGTCATAGGTTGTTTGCACTCTCCCAGTGGAGGGAGCTCCAGGGGTCCAGTGAGGGGTATCTTGTGATGTGGGCTGCTGGACACGTCACTGTGAAAGGTGTAGACATACCTCCACCCCATGGGGCCACAAACTAGTGGGAACATGGACTGCTGGCTGAGAGCGACTCTGTTGGACTTCTTGCCCAGCTCATGGTTATCGGAAAGTTACTTTCTGACTCTAATGTCTGATTTATCTCTTCCCCATCCAGACGCTATGAGTTATTTGTGGTTGCCAAAAGCAAAGGTGATAACCCAAAGCCCTTGTCTAAAAAGAAAGCAGGGGATTTTTGTTTGTTTTTGTTTTTTGTTTGTTTGTTTGTTGTTTTTTTGAGACGGAGTCTCGCTCTGTTGCCAGGCTGGAGTGCAGTGGCGTGATCTCAGCTCACTGCAACCTCTGCCTCCCAGGTTCAAGCAATTCTCCTGCCTCAGCCTCCTGAGTAGCTGGCACTACAGGCGTGCACCACCACGCCTAGCTAATTTTTGCATTTTTAGTAGAGACGGGGTTTCACCATGTTGGCCAGAATGGTCTTGATCTCCTGACCTCGTGATCCGTCTGCCTCGGCCTCCTAAAGTGCTGGGATTACAGGCATGAGCCACTGCGCCTGGCGGATTTTTTTTTTTTTTTAAATACCAAAAAACCAAAAGTAAAAGATGTGGTTCTGATTTGGTAAATCTAAGCAGTAGGTACGGAGTTCTGAAGTCCTGAAAGAAGGAAACAGGTTTTTTATCCTGCAGGGAGGACACAATAGAAACAGGCCGGCAGATGCAGGTGTAGTGAACACTTATTGGATACTGTGTGCTGAGTGTTGTCTGAGGTGCTCTTTTCCAGTTTCAGTAAATAAGAATAACAGCAGGATGACATAGACACTATCTTTATCCCCATCTTAAGTAATTTGCCCAAGGTTATTCAGATTTAGGATTCCAATCCAAGCACTCTCTAACCTCCGAGCACATGCCCTTAATTACTGTAATATACAGCTTCTCATAAAAACATATGTAATTTTCTTAATGACTAAGACACATTGCAAGTGAGCAATAACAAGGGAGAGCCAGGAGGCGAGTATAAGTACAAGGGGGTGGAAGGGAGGGTCCCAGTATGGACTAATTCTTATCATAAATAGTTGGCTTCCTGCTATTCTTGGTACCAGCTGCCAAAGCCAGTCATCCTGGTTATGTGTATGGAGGGTAAATATAATATATCTAGGTACATTCATGCTTAAGTGAGCTGTCTATTGTTTTTTCAAGCTATTACAGAATACCTTAATGTTTCCAAGTTACTCACAAAATAGACGATCTAGAGATAATTAACCCAGTCTAAAAGGGCAAGATGAGAACAAGGGCCCAAGGTTTGAATCCACCTTGGGTCAGGATCTCAGAATTAGTGCTTAGGGAGGTGCAAAGTTGGAAGTAGCAAGTGAAAGCCAGGAAAAATTATCTATGCTTTCTGCATGGTTCCTACAGCCATAGGGAATAGGCTGAGAGTACTCCAGAGAGGGACGAGAGAAGAGAAGCAGGATAGTACAATGCCAGAGGAACATCCAGAAAAATTCAAACTGAGAAAAGGCCTTCGGGTCTGGTGGTCAGAAGTTGTTACTGATCTTTGCCAAGGTGGTTTCGATAAACCACTGTGTTAGGAAAACAAATTGCCAAAGAAAAGGAGTCAGTTCATGATAGAGGTAAAGTTCCCAGTGTAGCCTTCCCTTTCTAAGGAGTCTGGCAGTGGAGAGGTTGGAAAGTAGCTAACAGGGTCTCTGATCTCAAGTGGCTGCTGGGAATGCTTATGAAAAAGTCAGTGAGAGGTGCTGTAGAAAATGCAGGAAATTACTGTTATTCTTCAAAAAAAATTGGAGGTTTATACTTTTTTTTGTTGTTTTTATGCAGAATTGTCAAAGTCAATACCTCTGATAATCATTTATCACCTCTCTGCTTACCCATCATCCAACTATTAAATGGCCCTGGCTGTTAGTATCTATGATGGGAGAGCAGAAAGGCTGCCTGTTCATTGGAGAAGGACTGTGCCTGGTGTCGTTAATCCACTTAGCCAATCACTGATATCCTAATGTTTCTTTTCATGAGAACTTGCTGGACTTTTTTGTTTCCTCTATTCAAGTTGAGTGAGATACTCAAATTCGGTTTGGATAAACTGCTGGCCTCTGAGGGGAGCACCATGGATGAAATAGACCTGGAGTCCATCCTGGGAGAAACAAAAGATGGCCAGTGGGTCTCTGATGCCTTGCCTGCAGCAGAAGGAGGGAACAGAGAGCAAGAGGAAGGAAGTAAGTTGGAGGTTAGAGCAGAGCAAATGGCACAACCACCCCAAGCTAGAGCTCACGTTCCCATGGAAAGTTTTGGATGCTGCTCTCTGGGACATCGTTTTCCTACCTTACCCTATTGTCATCTTGGGCACACTGTTTAAGACTTGCTCGATAAAAGAACTTTACCCAAACTAACTGGAAATTTGTGTGGCTCTTCCCTTGTAGCTGAACTGTGAACCAAAATCATAGTATAAATGTTTATGATAGTATCAATCCTAAGGCTTTGAATTTGTACCTTTTCTCCCTTGGTTGCAAGCATCTTCTTCTTTGTTTATTAGTAAAGCCTACCATCCTTGGTATGATGCTTTGCACATAGTGATTCCTCTTCTAAACAGTAGAATTACTTGTTTTTTAAATTGCAGCTAACATTGAGCATTTACTTTGTGTTCATCAACAGTGCGGACTTTGTCATGTGCTTTTTCCATTTAATTTCCATAATAAGCCATGAGATGTAGGAGATGGTTTTGTCTTTCTCTTAATTTTCTTTTCTGAATTTGGTCGGCATTTGTCATTTTGTTCTTTTCTATTCTGAGCATTTAAATTTCCAATTTGAAGTAATTTTTCACATGGTAGCTTTGTAAAGGTATTCCCTGGCATCTTGTAGTTATTTTGAAATGACCTATTTTTCTGTACCAGCTGCAGCAGAGATTCAATATGGACTGGGGTGAGAGGTTTGGGAGTCTTACTAGGCTTCTTAATTCACCAGTACTTTCTTTCAATAATACAGAATAGTGCTGTTTCTTTACTAGATGGTAGCTCCTTTTTATTTTGGGTAGTGGTAGTGGCATGATTTCTGGTTTTGCAGTTCTCTTTTGTTTCTACAGGACCGTGAATTTCCATCACTCGCTTTCTCTCTGTGCCACAAACTTGTCAAAGGATGTCTCCCCACTTCTAAGTTGTCTCTCTCTCTCCCTGCCAGAAGCAATGCCTTCCCTAATTCCTGGCTGCACGTATTTTCATACCTTCCCTTCCGTTCAGTTCCTTAGTAGCCACTGCTCTGATCCACTCAGACCTATCCTCATTATCTTCCCACTTGGAATGTGACCCTCTTTTGTGGGTAAATTTTATCTGTCTGACCTTTCTGGAACCCCCCTGCCCTCTCCACTACATCGTCTCTGCCTGACTGTCTACTCTAGTGTGGGCTTTGGAGCTGGCTCAGCTGGTTTTGGGGGTTCATTTCTCTTACCTTCCATAAGTTGAAGTGTGTAGTATTTTCTGACTCCTAATGTAGTAGGCATGGATTGGGGTGGTTTTGTTGTCCTTGTTGATCTGTATAGTTTTTGTGGGATAGGTGGAAAAGTTGGAATTTGGGCAGCTGGCATTGTTTTACAGGAAACTGCTTTTTGACTTTTCTTATGTTTTATCTTTAAAATTCTTTATAAAAATATCTTGTTTGTATTCTTCAAGAACTCTTTCTTGTTCTCTGCTTATTGTTTTAATTGTACTCTGTTCTCATTTCAAGGACATACTGTCTTCTCTGGGGACATTTATTATGGCCTTTTAATATGTATTCCAGGGAGAATATTTATTATATCTTTTTAAAAAGTATTTCTCTTCCCATTGCATTGACTTTTACTTCTCTTTCTTTTAAAAAAAATATATATATATTTATTTATTGAAATTGGCAGATAAAATTGTATTTATCATGTACAACATGATTTCTTGAAGCACATACACATTGTGGAATCATTAAATCTAGCTAATGAACATACATCACTTCATATGGTTATATATTTGTGGTGAGAACACTTAACATCCACCCTCCTAGTATTTCTCAGGAATACAATATGTCATCATTAGCTATAGTCACCATGGTACCTCTTTTTCTAAAAAAGAAAATTTGTTTGGGGACCTCTTGTTCTTATCGATAGTTTCCCCAGCCGTCTGGTATTCCCTGGCTGTCTGATCACATGTGCTGATGAAGTGCCGCAAAGCTGATGGCAGCTCTGGCATGGGCCCTGGGGCCTTATTACTGGTTGGTGAGTCAGCTTTTACATGGAGGGCACCTTCCCTGATCCATATTTGACGTCTTTTCACTGGGCAACCCATTTTCTCCAGAGACCAATCCTCTAGTATTTTCCCCGGGAGAGGTGAGAATGGAGTTCACCCGGTTGCTGAAACTGAAAAGGCGGGGTGAGTCAAGGGTTCATGGCACTCCTGCTCTTTGGGGTGCAGATCTTCTCTCAGTTCCCCCCTTTGCAGTACTCTGTACTTGTAAGTCCTAAGCTCTTGGGGCATTGAGAGGGTCTCTAGACTCCTAATGAGCCCTTGGCTAAGCACCTGTGTTTTGTTTCCATGGCTCTACTTAATCTGTCATTATCCCTCCAGCCACTTTGCATTTTCCAAAAGGTTCTTGAACTTTTTCATCCACCATTGCCTCATAGATCTTTTTTAAAATTCCTTTAACTGTCACTTTGTGGTTTCAAGTGAGAGAAGAAATAGATGCATGTGATCATATTTTTAAGTTATAATTGATTATATTAGATTGCAACACTTACACTCAGTTTTGTACTGATCTAGATAATTTCAGCTTATTTTCCTAACATTTACTAGAACAAAATAAAGTCACACTCTTTTCCAGAAAGATAATTATATTTCTCAGTCAATCCAACTGCCTAAAATAATTTTACTTTTTTTAGACAGTCCAACTGCCAGAAAAAATCCCCATTTGTATTACACTTTGGAATTTTCTCTTTGATGAATGGATATAGGTCCGCTCTGTGGTAAATGATTCTCCTGGTAGGATAGAGATGCGGGTCTAGGCTTGTGATGGCAGAGTGAAGATAGGGAGTATGATTACAAAGAATATAAGTGGATAGGAAAGACTGGTAATTAACGTGGCCCCAATCAGAATTAAATAAAAAAACAGGGTTGCTTTATCTTAAATGCCAGAGTTTTTTTAAAAAACATGTTTGGAAGTTGAGAATTGCATGCAGTATGAAGCTACATATGTTGATCATATTTGACACTTCTCAGCTCTATTTTTTTTCTACTTGTTGATAGAGTGCCTCATTGAAAGCCCCCTGCTGATTTAATTAGCAAATGCCAATTAGAATTACAGCTGGTTAGATTTGGGTACAAGTGTGAAGCAATTGATCTCTTGAGAATGAAAATGTTTTGCTTTCATACTCTCTAGGGAAAACATACTTATAGCGGATTTCACAAATATTGTGAAAATACATTATTTGGTAACATGTGCTACTAAATATGCTTCCCTATTCAATCATTATCTTACCTATCTGTGGTTGCTAGTCTTGGCTGGTCCTGACTTTTCTTAATCACTTGATTCATGATCTTGGCAGATCACTCAACCTCACTGAGCCTTTGTGTTCTCATCTGTGAAATGGTCCTATTAATGCCTACTTTACTCTTTTATGCAGTTGGAAATATCAGACACGATTATAGTTGTGAAAGTGATCTGATAGCATGAAGTGCTATTCAAGATGACACTATTGTCTTCATTGTTATTACCACAATTATTATTTGCTAGCCTGTTATCTCTCCACCCTTCTAGAGACACAATTATATACTGAAAAGAGCACACTGGCCTTAGAATCAGAAAATCCTGCCTCTTCCAGTGAGAATTAACAGAGTCCCTTAATTTCTGCCTAAGCCTCAGTTTTCCCTTTCAAAAGTAGGATTAGTTATACCAGGATTGTGGTGAGGATCATGATGAAGATGCCTGATGAGATCTGTAAAGAATATTGTAAATCCAAGGGATTATTTTTGTGATTCATTTTCTCATAGATTTGCCAAGCTGAATATTAAAAGTGTGTTTGGAATAAAAAAGTATAGATTTTATTAGATGATCTTAATGTCAGTGAGATTTGTGCTGAGGAATAGTTGGGAATAAATGAATGAGGAATGAATGGAGGAATCCAGCAGAGATTCACAAACCATCTAGGAATGAACCAAAGGGCTTTAAGCTATGCTCTCCCCTTGGAAAAGTAAACACATGGGATCCCCCTGTAGAACCCACATTCTTCAGTGTCAGTGGGATGGGAAATGAAATACCTTCATCCGGACTTAGCCCATTTAGAATATAGGCTGTTCTCTTGTCCACTCTTCTTATAGTTTTGAATAGCATTAATCTATTTTTCCTTGGTATCTAACATTTCTCTCTTTGTGTTTCATGTTGTTAGAAAGTCATATGTACTTATTTGAAGGTAAAGATTATTCTAAAGAGCCCAGTAAGGAAGACAGAAAATCATTTGAACAACTGGTAAACCTTCAGAAAACCCTTTTGGAGAAAACTAGTCAAGAGGGCCGATCACTCCGAAATAAAGGCAGTGTAAGAACTGTTAATTTATTTAAAAGCTGTTCTTCCAAACTCTCATTCTAAAAAAAACAAACAAAAAAAGATGCTGGCATCATTTTGTTCTCTTAGGATGATTTGTCAAGAAATAAGTATGTGTTTGTTGAAATGTTAATATAATTAACTATACCCTAGTATAAAAACTATGTAAAAAAGTCAGCATGAGAAACATTAAGGAGAGAATATATTATACGATTTAATGCAGGTGAAAGCACCCTTGTCCATCCAAGTCACCCCTAAAGGCATCCCTATATTATACCAAAATACCATATCCTGCTGTTGGTAATGATGACCCTAGGACAATAAGAGAGGATGACAATCATAAATGATATATGTAGTATTCACAGTGTTTGGCAGTTAACATGTGGTCATTAAATGCTAGCTATCCCTAAGATAATTATGGTGTTGAAATACAGTCTTAACTATATAATACATTGCAGAAAGAGTTCCATTAAAAATGGCTGAAGTGGCATCCTGCAGGATATGCTTTTAGTCAAGGAAAAAAGTTACTTTTCTGAAGTAACTTATTCCTAATGAAATGAATCAAAATGACTGTTTCAACCATGCCAATGCTGTGGCTGAGTTTACAGCATGGTATGCTGGTCACTGTGCCTGTGAAGTGTGTAGTATGAACAGTGCCTCCAAGTGCTTTGCCTCCAGTTCCCACCATGCAGGGTGTGTGGAGATGCAGTGTTCTGTGGAATATTAAGTACGTTGCTTCTGTACAGCATGTGTTAGGGATAATGAAATTCAGGGAGGAATCTTCTTGACCCTGGTGATGGATCTTGTTCTTCCTCTAGGTTCTTACCCCAGGCCTTGTGGAGGGATCTACCAAAAGGAAGCGGGTTCTGAGTCCAGAAGAGCTGCAGGACAGACAGAAGAAAAGACAAGAAGCAGCTGCCAAGAGAAGGAGACTCATAGAGGAGAAGAAGAGGCAAAAGGAAGAGGCTGAACATAAGAAAAAGTATGTCTGCGTTAACCAAGCTGGGGGCCACAGTTGAAGGAGTCACTATTGTATAGTGAGACCACAGTTGAATATCACTTTAAAAATACAGAAAGTTTCTTTTAAGCTGGTTCCTGTTGGTAACAGAATACTTTTTGAAAACATTTCCTCTATGTAAGTGAAAAGTCTCAGTGTGTAAGGCAGGGAAGATGCATTCCATTAAAACCAGAATTTTTTTTTTTTTTTTTTCTTTTGAGATGGGTTCTTGCTCTGTCACCCAGGCTGGAGTACGGTGGTATGGTCACAGCTCACTGCAGCCTCAACCTCCCATGCTCAGTGATCTACCCACTATAACCTCCCTAGTAGCTGGGAACACAGGTGTGTGCCACCATGCCTGGCTAATTTTTTTTATTATTTGTAGAGACAGAGTTTCACGGTGTTGCCCAGGCTGGTCTCAAGATCCTGGGCCCAAGCTGTCTTTCTGCCTTGACCTCCAAAGTGCTGAAATTACAAGCGTGAGCTACTATGTTTGGCCAAAAGCAGAAAATTTTAAGATTTTATTGTAGCTATCTGACAAAGAGTAGTTTACTTCAACAATCTCTTTTAGTCTTAAAAACAAGAACATTCAGTGAGTGCTCATTATTGAATTGTAGTCAGGAAGCAGTTAGCCTAATCAGTAAGACTTGTTTATTTACGAATAAGTAGAAAACTTCAATCAGGGTGAGTTTCTAATTGCATTTCTACTTGGCAGATATTGTTTGTGAACAGCAGTATAAAATGTGCTCCAAGGGAAATCGTGATTGTCTGGGTTAATTTCCTTTTGTCTCTGGCCTGCTAAAGGATGGCCTGGTGGGAATCCAACAATTACCAGTCCTTCTGCCTGCCCTCTGAGGAGAGCGAGCCGGAGGACCTTGAGAATGGGAAAGATGAGAGCTCTGCTGAGCTGGATTACCAAGACCCAGATGCTACCTCCCTCAAGTACGTTAGTGGTGATGTCACCCACCCTCGGGCTGGGGCCGAGGATGCTCTCATCGTGCACTGCGTAGGTATGAGAAGTGGTATGGGCTGGGGATGGGGGCCTCAATCCTTATGGTGCCAAGAACTGGGGAGGATGGGGCACTGGGACTGGGGTGGTGGTCCCAGTGTAGTATTGTGCGGTCAAAAAAGTGTGAATTTTAGAGTCAGGAGACATTCCAGAATCATTTCACTCTTGGCTCTCTCATTTACCTGGTTTAGTTACCCAGTTTTTCAACTTCAACTTCCTTATCCATATAATGGGACAATATCTGTCTTATCCTCTGCACAAGGTTTTTAAGAGGGTGAAATGAAGCAACATTGATAAGACAAACAAATCCTTGGAGAAAAAGCAAAACTTCAGGCTTGTTCCCGTGGTTGACCTTTGTATTTTTTACTTCATCTGTCTAAAACCCTTTCTTCACAAATAACCACATCAAGCGTTGTTCAAATGTCTGTTTCTCAGAGAGGTCTTCTGTGATTACCTCATATAAAACAGGCCCCATCCCCCCTCTGTTATTCTCTGTCCCTTCTCCCATATTTTCCTTTATCACACCTGTCCCACCTGACACATTACCTATGTATTTGTTTATTTGACTGTTGCATTGCATTAAAAAATACACTTCATGGCAACAGGGGTTTTTTCTTGTTCGCTGCTGTGACTTTGGTGCCTAGAACAATGCTTTACACGTAATACATGCTACCAAACATTTGTAGTGTGAATGAATGACTATAAATGCTAAGATACTAAGCAGCTTTGTTAGTACCAGCTTGAATAAGTCACTTAACCTTTCCTGTGTACTGTTTCATAACCTTGCCTATGTGCTGTTGCATAACCATTGCTTCTACTCACTCTGTAATGTTCCATCTACTCTCCATCCTTCCGCAGTCATTTCCCAGGAATCACAGATGCACCACAGAGATTTTGCTCATTGAGAACCGTAATTTTTGAGATGTTTTCCTGTTATCATGGCCCCAGCTATATCTTCCAGAAAACATAAACATATTTGGGAAGTCCAATCTGTGATATTCCTAGGAGATAAGATATTTTGTTTCTTCCTTTTGAAAAATCATTCTTCCACAAGTCCCTTTTCTGTGCCTTTGTTTTTCTAAATTGTGCACTGGACTTCACCTCCTATAGATGAAAATTTTCTCTTTCTTCAAACAGATGACTCTGGCCGCTGGGGCAGAGGTGGTTTATTTACAGCTCTGGAAAAGCGATCTGCTGAGCCAAGAAAAATATATGAGCTGGCTGGGAAAATGAAAGGTAAGAAGCAAAGCAGAGGGAAAGGTTAAGGGTGGAATAAGAGAGGAGAGGACACCTAAGACTGTATCGTGAGGGTTACACAGCACTAGATAAGGAATTAGAATAACTGGTTGGGAACTGAATTCTGTCATAAATTAGCTACTTGTTCTGTGACTTCAAGGCATTCCCTTACCTTTTCTGTATCTGTTTCCTCATCTGTGATTTTTGAATAATACTTATTCTACCTACTTCATGGAACTGTAGTAAGCATAATAAATGTATGTATTCTGAAAAATGTTGATCCCTGCATACATGTTAAAGTATTGGAATGGGCTGGACACAGTGGCCCATGCCTGTAATCCCAGACTTTGGGAGGCTGAGGCAGAAGGATTGCTTGAGGCCAGGAGTTTGAGACCAGCTTGGGCAACATAGTGAGATCCTGTCTCTACCAAAAATTTAAAAGTTGGCTGGATGTGGTAGTGCATGCCTGTAGTTCCAGCTGCTCAGGAGGCTGAGGTGGGAGGATCACTTGAGCCTAAGAGGTTGAGGTTGCAATGAGCTGTGATTGCACCACTGTACTACAGCCTGAGTGAGAGTGAGACCCTGTCTCGTAAAAAAAAAAAAAAAAAAGAAAAAGGAAAAAAAGAAGTATTCGAATAAAGATGAAGGAATATGTCATGAAAATATCAAAGATCTATGGGAAGCCGGGCGTGGTGGCTCACAGCTGTAATCCCAGCACTTTGGAAGGCTGAGACGAGGCAAGGAATTCAAAACCAGCCTCGCCAACATGGCAAAACCCTGTCTCTACAAAAAAATACAAAATTAGCCAGGCATGGTGGCACATGCCTGTAATCCCAGCTACTCAGGAGGCTGAGGCAGAAGAATCACTTGAACCTGGGAGGTGGAGGTTGCAATGAGCTGACATCATGCCATTGCACTCCAGCCTGGGTGTCTGAGCAAGACTGTCTCAAGAAAAAGACCTATGGGAGAGAAATCGGACATACCATTAAAATGCTGACAAGAGCTCGGGTTTGGTGATGAGTGGAATGAAGATGTGTTACAAGGTCAGCACAACCTTGGGTATGACACTCCCTGGAGACAGAAATAAAGCTGTTTGGTGCCAGGGGAACTTAGAAGCCTGAACAATATTGTCTGTTGGCACAGAGAAAGGAAAAAGGCACCTCCTTTTACATCCAGAAATAACAAAGTGGCAAGAGGAATAAAATTATTATTGTGGTTATTTTCTGGAGATTGAAGGACCTTGTCTGATAGAGAAGGGCCCTCCAGATTCCTTAGAGATTGTTTTTTCCTAATTCTGCCCAGTTCTCTATGGTGGAAAGGGATATAAGAACTTAGAATGACTACTTTTTCTAGTAAAACAAGTTACTGAAAGAAGGGTTTAATGTGTGTTGAAATAGTCAATCCAGATCTAGATGCTGATTGGGCAGTTGGCAAAGCAAAACCAAGGAAAGGTCAGAGCTGGAGGTGCAAATTGAGGAGTCACTGTTTGGAGTCTGTGTTTGAAACCATGTGGGAGAGAGGATGGAGAAATGAGAGGCAGAGAACAGACCTAGAAAACACCTCTACTTAGGACTTGAGGCAAGAAGATGGAATTTCTGACAGAAGGAATTTTCAGAAAATTAGGGAACCTTGTGCAGTATTTTGAGGTACAAGGGAGGAAAGTATGTCAAGAAGGCAAAGAAGTTCATGGCATCAGACACTGAAGCGAGGATGAATTGGGAAAAGTCCATGGATTTGACCCAAGGTTGCTCACCTTGGAGCACTTTGAGGAGAGTGGGAAGCTCAGACTTACGGCCTGAGTGCTCAGGAAGGAAATGGAGATGGGAGTGTGCAGTTTTCTCTGAAGGAGGATTGAAGCAGGGTGCAGCAAAGTAGGTGAAACTGTGGACTAGAATTCCCAGGGAAGGCTTCATGGAGGTCCTGGGCCTGGAAAGGTGGGTTGAATTTGAATAGGTGGAGAGAAATGGCAAGAGGATCCCCAACTGCTCATTACAACACCTATTATTCCTTGTCTGTGGGTACTGAAGGACCCAGGCAGTTACCCTGTTCCTTTGTGTGGAGGATGGCGTACAGGCCAGGCAGGCCAGAGTGGAGGGTTTAGGCAGAAGAATAGAGGAGAGTTTCGTTTTCACCGGCGGCTTGGGCCACATCATAGAAGATCTCACATGATTTGTCCAGGGAGATGCCATTCTGAGCAGAACCTTATCTAATGGAATGGGTAATGGCTGGTCGTTTTGGGGGATTTGATCAAAAGGATGGCGTAGCACAACCAGTATTTTAGAATGACTGAACAAAAAGTTCAAACTGGTATAACCTAGCCAATAGACAGGGTCTGTAAAATAAAAGGAACAAAGGTTTTTTGTTGTTTTGTTTTGTTTTTGTTTTTGAGATGGAGTCTCATTGTCTGGAGTGCAGTGGCATGATCTTGGCTTACTGCAATCTCCACCTCCCAGGCTCAGGCGATCCTCCTGCCTCAGCCTCCCAAGTAGCTTTGTACCACAGGCGCACACCACCACACCCAGCCACTCTTGAATTTTTGGTAGAGACAGGGTTTTGCCATGTTGCCCAGGCTGGCCTCAAACTCCTGAGCTCAAGGGATCCACCTCCCTCAGCCTCTCCAGGTGCTAGGATTACACACATAAGCCACTGCACCCAGCCTGAGGTTTTTAAGGAGAAATGAGGAAGATTACATACTTTTTTTGAATCAATTATCCTTGGCTACAAGGATTAATGAGGGTGGCACCAGGCCGAGGTTGGGCAGGCAGTTGATGAGCAGATGTCTTTGCAGAAGTATATTTTTATGTAAGCTTGCCAGGGCCCTTGTGCAAGGTCATGGGTTTTGTAAAATCTGTTGTGATAGTTCTTGTAATCAGACATTTATGCATTAGAACCTTCCCTTCATGGCCTTCCCTGGCTCTATTTGTCAGAGTTTCGTTTTATTTTTTGAGATAGGGTCTCACCCTGTCACCCAGGCTGGAGTGCGTTGGCGTCATCATAGCTCACCACAGCCTCGAACTCCTTTGCTCAAGAGATCCTCCAACCTCAGCCTCCCAAGTAGCTAAGACTATAGGTTCACAACACCAAACCTAACTAATTTTTTCTTATTTTTTGTAGAGACTGGGTCTTGCCTTGTTGCCTAGGTTAGTCTGGAACTCTGGCTTCCAGCAATCCTCCCACCTCAGCCTCCCAAAGCACTGGGATTATAGTCGTGAGTCACTGTTCTTGGCCATATTTGTCAGTTTTTAACACAAGCATCTCTATTTTGATTCTAACGGCTTTCACATCAGCTTATGTAAAGCCATAGAATTAAATTAGCGAGTTTTTCTTCACTATCACTTTTATTTGATTTGGATGGGGTAGGAAAATATACAAACAGATAGAGATAAAGTAGAATGTAATAATTTGAATGATTTAAGACAAGCGCAAAACTACCAAAGGAATTTCAAGCTCATAATGCTCCCTCCCCAAAGCCCCCCAGCTACCTCTGGGTTTTGTATTCACTTTCTGATGTCTACAGGGGTACTTTGTTGTTAACGTTTGAGGAGCATTAAATTAGGAGATCATAAACATTCAGGAGTGAAGCAGGTGAGTACCCAGCTAAGAGGTTGACTGAGGCCAGGAAAGTGAGAAAGGGCTGTGTAGGAAGGTGGGTCCTGAAACCCAACTGAATTTGAAGAAGGCGAGATACGAGGAGGATTCATTCCTTAGTGAACTTGGTGTTCTTTATGTTGCTCCTTTCTGTTTTACCTCAGACTTGAGTTTGGGAGGTGTCCTTTTATTTCCTGTTGATGATAAAGAATCAAGAAACAAAGGGCAAGATTTGGTAAGTAAAACTCATCTCTTTTCAGAACTAAAAGTGGACTCACATCAACTTCTCTTGAAGTGTCCCCTGCCCCCATTGGCCTCTCTACTAGTGTATTACAGTTTGTTAGGGCTGCCATAACAAAAAGCCACAGACTAGGTAGCTTAAACAGCAGAAATGTATTTCCTTATAGTTCTGGAGGCTGAAAGTCCAAGATCAAGGTATCAGCAGGTTTGGTTTCTCTCAAGGATTCTCTCCTTGGCTTGCAGATGGTGGTCATCTTGCTGTGCGTGCACAACCCTGGTGTCTGTGTGTCCAGATTTCCTTTCTTATAAGGATAGCACTCAGAATGGATCAGGCCCCACCCTAAACCCTTGTTTTAACTTCATTGCCCCTTTAAAGACCCTGTCTCTAAATACAGTAAACATGAGGTACTGGGGGTTAGGGCTTCAATGTATGAATTTGGGGGGACACAGTTCCAGCCTATAACAAGCAGATCAGGCCATAGTCTCCACTGTACTTCCCCTGTCCCCAGGCTTCCATCCATCTGTCCCCGGAGCACTGTCCAGACAGCATATCCCACCTAAGTACAAGGATTTCTATTTGTCTTTTTATCCTCAGTACCCTACATAGTACTAGCTCATAAGAAATGCTCCATAAACATTTACTGCATGAGTAAGAACGCATGACTTAGAACTCTGAGGGTTTCATTTCTTATTATGTGAAAATTTCTATGAAAGATTGTGTTTTCTAGTCAGCCATAATAAAGCAGGAGAGAGGAACTAATACATATGTCCTCTGCCCACATCAGAATCCTTTTGCATCTTAGGCATCTTGGGACGCCTGTAGTGAGTTTGATTTACCCCACCTACCTGGCTTTCTCCAAGGCCTGGCTTCATGTTCAGATTTTAAGCCAGAATTAAGAAATTTCAAAACCAGGCCAAAAGAGAGGCTCATCCTTTTGAGATTGCTGTCTGTGTGACTGTGTTAGGCTGTTTTTTGCATTGTGATAAAAGAATTCCCTGAGACTGGGTAATTTACAAAGAAAAGATACTTATTTGCTCATGGTTCTGCGTGCTGTACAGGAAGCCTGGTACTGACATCTGCTCCTGGTGGGGGCTTCAGGAAGCTCACAGTCATGGTGGAAGGCAAAGGGGAAGCTAGTGTATCACACATGGCAAGAGCAGGGACAAGAGAGAGTGGGGGAAGGTGCCACTCTGCTTTAAATAACTAGATGTCGTGTGCACTACCAGAGCAAGAACTCATCACCAAGGGTATGGCATTAAGCCATCCATGAGGGATCCACCCCATGATCCAATACCTCCCACTAGGCACCACCTCCAACACTGGGGATTACATCCCAACATGAGATTTGGAGGAGGACACACATCCAAACTACACAGTGACTAACAGCAAAGTGGTTTCTGTTGAGTCATTCCTTCAGTAATTTCTAAAATGCTAAAAAAGGAGAAAAGTAAAGTGTCTGTGCATGAGAAACTCAGAATCCAGTGATTCAGGAAAACTGTTTACAGGGAGTAGAGCACCATGTCTATGATATGACTGTGGTGATGTCATCCCGGAAGCTCCCTTGACACTCTCCAGCTCTGCCCACTTAGGTCAGGATGGTTGAGAGATACTTGGCATTTTGTCCTCATGGGAATTGTTCAAACAGAGATGGAATGACTGCTTGTCCTGGGGGCTGTGGAGCTGACTCAGGCATCAAAGGGCTGGGATACAGGAGCCTCTAAGATCTTTACCATGCCTACAATTCAGAAACATTTTTTTTTTTTTTTTACACCCTTGAGAGCTTTTGGAAAGTATATGTTTTGGACTCATTCTCTGGTTTTAATGTATTTTAAAAAGAAGAAGAAAAGCCTGTATAAAGTGACCACAAAGTAAGAATTATGATGGGATGTGAAGTCATACATATAGTAGGACATTGCTGTTCAGGCATAGCATCCGAAAGAGACGGAGCCAAGCCCGAGTGACCCATCAAGGGCTGTGCCGCCTCCATGGGTCACTTGGTTGAGTGTGGCTGTCTCTTGTCGGGTCAGTCATCTAATGGTGGTTCTTTCCAGTTGGCCTTGATTGTGGCTCAGCATCGTGATCGCTCCAATGTCCTGTCTGGCATTAAGATGGCAGCCCTAGAAGAGGGCCTGAAGAAGATATTTTTAGCAGCAAAGAAGAAGAAAGGTAAGCTCTTCCACCTGTGCTCAAGAGTAGATGAATTTGTTTCTAGGCATGTGATACGACTTTTGAAGGGAGGTGAGAAATGTCAAGATCCCACTTAATATGCATGATAAAGTTAAACCACAGAAGTGATCACCCCACCATCTTGTAGTCATATAGCCCCTTGTCCTTTCCAAAACACTTTTAATATTGGTTATCTCTGTAGGCCGTCTCCATCCCCCGGGTATTTTTATCGTGATTTTACAGATGAGGCAGCAGAGGACTAGACATGAAGCAACTTGGTCATATGTAGTTGGTAAATGCTGTTTATTTAATCTCCTCTTGGAGAGTCACAGTTCCCAATAACAGACAGTTCTTTGACAAAAATTGAGTTTAATTTTGTTTCCAAACCTAGTGTGTCTCAGAGCTTATTGAATTGATTGGCTTGTTAGAGAATCTTTGCTTATTTTAATTTTGCCTCCACCAATCATAATCTGTTTCCATTGTACGTATTTCCAGAACTTGTATGTCCTTGTGTTCAACAGAATAATTTAATTTTTCTTACTACAATTCTTCCCCCAGAATATTTTTGACATTATAATTATGGGCTTTGAGTGAGACAGTCAATAATAATTTTCTCCCGTGTATATTTTATACCCATCAATCAATTTTTGATGAGTGAAGACATCTGTTCTTCTCTTCATAATAGCAAGTGTTCATCTTCCACGTATTGGACATGCCACGAAAGGTTTTAACTGGTATGGTACTGAGCGACTTATTCGGAAACATCTAGCTGCAAGAGGCATCCCAACTTACATGTATCCTTTTGTGATCTTCACTGTGTGTTCTCCCAACCCAAGAGGGAATATATGTTCATTTTCTGGTGTCACTTCTTAATCCAAGACCAAGTTTCTTCCTGCCAAAGTCATTACTCTCCCCCTCTTCAGTGAGACGAAGTAAGAAGCACTTTCTAACTTGTGTGTATCAAATATGTACACCCAACAAGATCAACACATCCAAGCATTTCTGGATGCCAGCAGATAAATTAAAAGATACATGAAGGGGAGAATTAATTGAGCAATTGTTAATTTGGTAACATATTGAGTCTTTCACATCACTTCTCTAGAGATCCTTCAGGTCTGTGGAACAAGGCTTAATTCTAAGAACTTCACACTGTTCATTTCAATGAATAGTTAAGCAAACAAATAAGTGAACTATTTTATTCCTGAACATTTTTGATGTGTTATTAAAAGGCAGTATGAAATTTATTTTAACCATGAAGTCATGATCTACTTTAGCTAGACTAGTGTTTTCTTCTAATGACCTCCTTGCTCTATAAGTTAGCATATTTGGAACTATTATACTGAGTCCCAAAATTACTAGAGAAAGCAGAATGGACCCCAAGTGCTATAATCATACAGAAACTCCATCTGTTTACATAGATATTTGACTGAAATTCACTCAGTGATGGTCTTCAGGATATTTAAATCACTGTAAAAACTTAGTAGAGAAGCCAGCTTTTATGTGCTTGCACAATTTGAGCAGTATCTAAAGAGTTTTAGTACTCCGAAAACAATAGCAGCAATAAGTACTAACAATATTGAAAGTATTTATGATACCGTGAAAGAGAAAGCATACTACTTCTAGAACAGTTATTTCAATAATTACTAGAGAAATAGTCATTTTGGTAAAGTTGGTTTAATTTGAAGTGATGACATGTATCTTCCTTGACCATCCTTATCAGATATTATTTTCCTGGAAGCAAGTCTGCTGTCCTTCATTCACAGTCTTCATCTTCCTCCTCAAGACAGCTGGTGCCTTAAGAATTGGCTCAGCCTCAGATCCTATCTTTAGCAACCAGCTAATATTTACCCAGAGGTACTGCAATAGAGTACTTCAAAATGGAATCAGGATCTGGTGGGCCTCAGAAATTGTCTCTTTTCTGAGTTTCAATTTGGTTCTCCTGGATGTTTTGCTCTGTTTTTGGTACCTGTAATATAGGGAAACACAACTTTTTTTGGGAAAGCCCTTTGACCCCAGCTTGCTAGTTGCATAATAATAAATTTTCTATTCCTAATGGTTTTATTGCTTTCTTTCCCCTATATCTAGTTTTCTTCTCCTCTACCAGACTGATTACTTTATAGAGGGAAAGGCTGTATGGATTAAGGAGACATGAAAGGTCACAAAACAGGGTGGCTCTGGGAGAAGGAAGCACCTTCAGCCAGTTCATGCCTTCAAAAAGAAAGGACCCAGGAAGAGAGACTGAGAAGTGAGATTCTTTATCCAGACAAATAGTGTACCTCCTCTCCTCCTTTTTTCACTGCACAACATCAAGATCTGGAAGAAAATACACTGATCTAGAGTTTGTCAAATGTGACTTCAGAAAAACCACAGGATCTTTTTTCTCCTAGCCACCAAATCCAACTCAGCTTCAAGGAATAAGGGAATTGTGAAAAGGGCGCAATCCCATCACAGCATGACTGATGATATTGGGGAGGGTAGGAGACCGAGAACCAACAGAGAAGGAGTCATGGAGGGAAGACTGTAAGTCGTGGCTTTTCACACTTGTGTGTGTCTCAGTCTTGGCTGAGTATCCTCACCCAGCATAATTTCTGCTGACTTGAGGCCATCAACACCTAGAGTGCTATGGAGGCCTCATGAGAAGTCTCAGTCCTGGGCTTTGATGTAGGGAACTCTGGCTATTGGACTCAGAGCCAGGACCATGGTATTCTAAGGAAGGTGGTACCTGCGTTTTACTGTTCTCTCTTCTCACATATTCACCCTTCATTAATATAGCATCATGCTGAAGACCTATTTCATCAAAAATTCAGCATTCCTTAAATTTTTTTCCCAAAACTTGCATCGATTTTAACTGCCTCCTATCCACTACTCTTCCCACCACTCTTAACATGTAAGTTATTATAACAACTTTAACTTATTGATTTGTATCTTAAGTCTTGCCTACAACTGGAAGCAAAATTAGAACTTCACAAAGGGAGAATGTAGTGAAACCTAACCTAATGCACGGGTAAGTTGCTGTGCCTTTCAGAAGCAGTCAGAGTGCAAATAGGTGGAGTATTAGCAAATGCAAAGAAAACTTGACTGGGCACCATGCAAAAGCTGTAGATCCTCTTGGAAAGCTGTGCTCATTTCTGAGGGCGGAACACATAGGGCTAGCTGGGGATGTTTTTGAATGTCCATCTGAGAGAAGCATCACAGCAGGGAACTTGCTTCCAAAGGGAACGTCGCTGACCTTTCAGGGACAGTTATCTTTTGTGGGGAGAAAGCCTTCTTTTTTTCCTCCTATTCTGTCAGCCATGCTCCAGTCATGTGGGATTTTTCTCTGGATGTAGTCCCTGAACCATGAACCTTGGTCTTCTTGTAAGCTGGGCAGAAACAATACAGACGAAGATCAGAAAACACATGTAGCACATTCTCCCTTAAATGTGGAGTCACTTCTCAGTGGCAATGCCCTGATTTGCTTGCACACCTCTCAACTCTTCAGAGTCAAAAACACTGCCCTACTATGTATTCAGAAATCTGCCCTATCTTTTATACCCCCTTCATTCTTTCTATCAAAGAGGTATCATTCTCTGGGAAAGTAGAATGAGAGAAGCTATTCTATTTACCCTAAGGGATTGTTCTCTTTCTTCCACACCATATCTTTGATGCTATCTCGCTGTCCCCTCTGAGGATGGAGCCAGGAGGATGATACCAGATTTTATTCACTGATGAACTCTTGTAGACTAAACATCAGCTTTTGTGCATCCTAACAATCAGCATAAAAATCCCACTTATTGAGACGGTGAGGACCTTAAGTCTATGGAAATTTTTCTATAAGTATAGGCTCCTATTTTCTTGACTTTTAATACATTTTTCTTATAACAAGCCTACAACTTCTTTTTTTTGCCCCATAAACTATATTGTTAGTTAACCCTTTAAAAATATAGCTTGAATCAGCCATTTTTGAGCCCTAAACTATTTCTACATCTGTATTTTCTGTTTTCCCACCTACTGATGAAGTACAGTTTTCCCTCAGTATCCATGGCAGATAGGTTCCAGGACCTCCCATGGATGCCAAGATCTGGGGATGCTCAAATCCCAAATACAAAATGGCATAGTATTTGCATATAACATCACATCCTCCTATATACTTTAAATCACCTCCGGATTACTTATAATACCTAATAAGATGTAAATGCTATGTAAATAGTTGTTACACTGTATTTAGAAAATAATGACAAGGAAAACAGTCTGTACATGTTCAGCACAGATGTAATTTTTAAAAAATATTTTTCATCCACAGTTGGCTTAATCCATAGATGTAGATGCCACGAATACAGAGGGCTGACTGTATAAACTCATTCTAGCATTACTTAACTTTTCACCTCAATCTGCCTTCTTGTTTCCAAAAGACATCTGCAGTTTCTCACTTGGGCTCATGCTGGTGTGTCTCCTTATGCTGGTACCTCTTCCTCGACTGCCTTACTCCTCTATTTTCCCAGCATCCATCATCCCCTATCAAATCTAGTCTTTAAGAACCCAGAACAAGGCATTTTCTACATTCCCACTAAAATGTAATCTCTCAAGGCTACCAATGATAGTGGGTTTATAGCACTTACTTTGTTGTGCTCCCTATTGTTCTCATCAGTGTATTTACTTAACCCTCGCCTAGACAGCGAGGTCTTTGAGAAAAAAGGGCTGATTCAAGCTATATTTTTAAAGGGTTAATTAATAGAATATAGTTTTTATGGGGCAAAAAAATAAAAAGTTGTAGGCTTGTTATAAGGTAAAGAAAAATGTATTAAAAGTCAAGAAAATATGAGCCTATACTTACAGAAAAATTTCAAATCAATAAGCTGACACTCAAATCTTTGTTGAGTTGAAATCGTATGGAAATAACTGGCTATCGATTTGGGGACTATAATAAACTAATCTTATAGTTAAAATCTTAAAACGAGAATATGGAAAGAAACGTCATTTTTGTGGTATCAGACTAGCAGTTTCCGCCTTTTATTTATTTTTTTGAGACAGAGTTTCACTCTGTTGCCAGGCTGGAGTGCAGTGGCGCAATCTCAGCTCACTGCAACCTCTGCCTCCTACGTTCAAGCAATTGTCCTGTCTCGGCCTCCCAAGTAGCTGGGACTATAGGCGCGTGCCATAGCTAATTTTTGTATTTTTAGTACGGACAGGGTTTTACCGTGTTGGCCAGGATAGTCTCGATCTCTTGACCTCGTGATCCATCTGCCTTGGCCTCCCAAAGTGCTGGGATTACAGGCAGGAGCCACCGCCCCTGCCCCTGCCTCTTTTTTTTTTTTTTGAGATAGAGTCTCACTCAGGCTGGAATGAAATAAAGAGGAATGAATTTCTTGAGACAAATGAAAATTAACACACACTAAAACCCATGGAATACAGCAAAAGCAGTTCTTAGTGGGACGTTTAAGAAGGAAGATCTTCAGCAATGTAATATTGTATTATACCTTAAGGAACTAGAAAAAAGAAGAAACTAAACACAAAATTAGTAGAAGAAAGGAAATAATAAAGGTCAGAGCAGAAATAAATGGAATAGACTTAAAAAATTACAAAAGATTGGCCAGGTGTGGTGGCTCATGCCTGCAATCCCAGCACTTTGGGAGGCCGAGGCAGATGGATCACGAGGTCAGGAGATCGAGACCATCCTAACATGGTGAAACCCCGTCTCCTAAAAATACAAAAAATTAGCCAGGCATGGTGGCAGGCGCCTGTAGTCCCAGCAACTTGGGAGGCTGAGGCAGGAGAATGGCGTGAACCCAGGAGGTGGAGCTTGCAGTGGGCCGAGATTGCACCACTGCACTCCAGCCTGGGCGACAGAGTGAGACTCCATCTCAAAAAATAAAATTACGAAAGATCAACAAGATAAAGAGTTGGTTTTTGAAAAGATAAATCTTCAGCTGGACTAAGAAAAAAGAAGACTCCAAATCAGAGATGAAGGAGACATTGCAACTGATTCTACAGAAATATAAGGGATCAGGCTGGGTGTGGTGGCTCATGCCTATAGTCCCAGCACTTTGGGAGGCTGAGGCAGGCAGATCACTTGAGGTCAGGAGTTCAAGAGCAGCTTGGCCAACATGCTGAAACCCCATCTCTACTAAAAATAGAGGTGGGCGCCTGTAATCCCAGCTACTTGGGAGGCTGAGACAGAAGAATTGCTTGAACCTGGGAGGCAGAGGTTGCAGTGAGCCAAGATTGCACCACTGCACTCCAGCCGGGGCAACAGAGCGAAACTCTATCTCAAAAAAAAAAAGGATCATAAGAAACTGTTATGAATAATTATATGCCAATAAATCAGATAACCTAGAAGAAACAGGTAAATTTTTGGACACATCCAATCTACTAATATTGAATTATAAAGAAACAATCTGAACAGAGGCCAGGTGTAGTGGTTCACACCTGTAATCTGAGCATTTTGGGAGGCTGAGGTGAGTGGATCACTTGAGCCTAGAAGTGAGAGACCAGCCTGGACAACATAGTAAGACCCTGTTTCTACTGAAAATAAAATGAAAAATTAGTTGGGTGTGGTGGTCCGCACCCGTGGTGCCAGCTACTCAGAAGGCTGAGGGAGGACTGCTTGAGCCTAGGAGTTTGAGGCTGCGGTGAGCTATGATCACACCAGAACACTCCAGCCTGGGCAATAGAGCAAGACACTGTGTCAAAAAAAAAAAAAAATCTGAACAGACCAATAAAGAACAAGGAGATTAAACTAGTAATAAGCCTCCCAGGGAAGAAAAGCCCAGGAACAGATGGCTTCACTCCTGAATTCTACCAAACATTTAAAGAATTAGCACTAAAAATTTAAGAAAATGGAATACTTCCAAACTTATCCTACAAGGTCAGCATTATCCCGATACCAAAAGCCAAACATAACCAAAACCAAACAAGGACATAACAAAAAAAGAAAGAGAACTACAGGCCAATATCCCTTATGAACATAGATGTAAAAATCTTCAACAACAACAAAATTCAGCAAACCAAATTCAACAACCCATGAAAACAGTCATCCATCATGATCAAGTGCAATTCATCCCAGGAATTTGTGGGTGGTTCAATTTACACAAATCAATAAACGATACACAGTGTTAACAGAATGACAGACAAAAACCTTATAATCATTTCAATAGATGCAGAAAAGGCATTTGACAAAATTCAAAATTCGTTTATGATAAAAACTCTAAACAAATTATGTATAGAAGGATTGTACCTCAGAACAATAGAGACCATATATGACAAACCCATAGCTAACATCATACCGAATAGGGAAAAGTTGAAACCCTTTATGCTAAGATCTGGAACAAGACAAGCATGTTCACGTTGGCCACTTCTATTCAGCATAGTACTGAAAGTGCTAGCGAGAGAAAGAAGAGTAACTGAAATTGGAAAGGAAGAAGTTAAATTGTCCCCTTAAAGTTGCAGGATACAAAAATCAACAGAATTTATATGCAGTAACAGCAAACTCTAAAAAATCAAGAAAACAATCCATTTGCAATAGCTACCAAAAAGTAAAATACTTAGGAAGAAATTTAACCAAGGAGGTGAAAGATTTCTACACTAAAGACTGTAAAGCATTCATAAATTAAAGAAAATACAATAAAGATGGCCTTTGTTGATAGATTGGAAAAATTAATATTGTTATAAAATGTCTATACTACCCAAAGCAATTTATATAAAGTACAATCCCTATCAAAGTGAAATAGAAAAAAAATGCTAAATTTGTATTGAACCGTAGAAGATCCTGAATAACCAAAGCAGTCTTGAGCATAAAGAACAAAGCTGGAAATACCACATTATCTGACTTCAAAATGTGCTACAAAGCTGTAGTAACTCAAACAGCATGGTACTGGCATAAGAACAGACACAGATCAATGGAACAGAGAGATGAAAAATAAATTCACGCATTTACAGTAAATGGATTCTTTACAAAGGCACCAAGAATACACAATGAGGAAAGGACAATGTCTTCAATAAATAATGCTGGAAAAACTGGATACCACATGTAGAAGAATGAAATTAAACTCTCTCATCTTTTATAAGAAAAAATCAATGCAAAATGGGTTAAAGACCTGAAACTGTGAAACTTCTAGAAGAAAACACAGGGGGAGAGCTTCATGACATTGGTCCAGGCAATGATATGATCTAAATAGCATAAGTAACAAAAGCAAAAATAGACAAATGGAATTACATCACACTGAAAACCTTCTGCACAGCAAGCAATAACAGAGTGAAGACATACCCTACAAAATGGGAGAAAATGTTTGTGAAGTATGTATTTGATAAGGGATTAATATCCAAGATGTATAAGGAACTGAAATAATGCAATAGAAAGAAACAAATAACTGGATTTTTTAAATGGGCCAAAGACGTCAATAGACATTTCTCGAAGACATACAAATGGCCAACAGGTATATGAAAAAAATGCTCAACATCACTAATCATAAGGGAAATACATATCAAAACTACAAGGAAATATCACCTCCTGTTAGAATTGCTGTTATCAAAAAAACAAAAGATAAGTGTTTGCAAGGATATGAAGTAAAGGGAACCCTTACACACTGTAAGTAGGAATATAAATTAGTACAGCCATTATGGAAAACAGTATGGAAGTGCCTCAAAAAATTACAAACTGAACTACTATATGACAACATATTATTGAGCAATCCCACTACTGGGTCTATATCCAAAGAAAATGAAATCAGTATGCTGAAGATATCTGTTCTCCCTTGTTCATTGCAGCATTATTCACAATAGCTAAGATATGGAAGCTAAGTGTTCATTAGTGGCTAAATAAAGAAAATATATGTATACACAATGGAATACTTACTATTCAGCCTGTAATTTCTGATAACATAGATGAACATGGAGGATGTATGTTTAGCAAAATAAACCAGACGCAGAAAGAAAAATACCATGTGATTTCCCTCATATGTGGAATCTAAGAAGTTGATCTCAGAAGTAGAGACTAGAATGGTGGTTACCAGAGGATTGGGTGGTTAGTGGGCTTGGGAAGTTGGGGAGATGTTGGCAATGAGTACATATTTACAATTAGGAGAAATAAGTTCAAGACATGTAATGTACAGCATTATCTTGCTAATGTATAGTAAGATGACATTAATGATGTATTGAATAATGTTTAGAATGGATGTTGTGTTCTCATCACAAATATATGAGATAATGCATATGTTAATTAGCTAGATTTAACCATTCTGCAATGTATATATAAAGAACATCATGTTGTACATGATAAATACAATTGTATATGTCAAGTTAAAAAAAATTTGAAAAGGAAAATGGAAAAAATGCATATATAGGAGGATAGCAGACATGACAACATCTGGATAATAGCATTATACAGGACAGAAAGATTAAAATGGAGATGAAAAACTATTAGAATAAATATTGGAGACAAATTTCTCATTAAAGGAAGATAAACTACTTGAAATTGACAGTGTTCAGAGAGTACTAAGTAGAAGAGGTGAGAACCCATACCTAGACATATAATGACATCTCCAAACGTCTCAGCAGTTTTGCCACAAAGGACTCATTTTAAAAACATATTTGGAGGAACTATTTAAATAAGAGAAATAGAACCAGCAGATGCTGGCCTGGACCACTTTACTACCTTGCTAACATGTCTCCTTCACCCCACTTTAGGAACTTAGTGTAGCTCAGAATCTTTTTACTATTCATACACATTTGAATAAATTCTTGGCTAAATATAAAATTTGTTTCAAAGTAATTTTCCAGCAATCCTGAGCAAAAAGAACAAAACTGGAGACATCACATAACCTGACTTCAAAATATATTACAAAGCTATAGTAACCAAAACATCATGGTATTAGTATAAAAATAAACACATAGACCAATGGAACAGAATAGAGGATCCAGAAATAAAGCCATGTATTTGCAGCCAGCTGATCTTCAACAAAGCCAACAAGACCTTACACTGGGGAAAAAACACTATCTTCAACAAATAGTGCTGGGAAAATTGGATAGCCACATGCAGAAGAATGAAACTGGACCCCTTACCTCTCACCATACACCAAGTAAATTCAAAATGCATTAAAGACTTTAAATATAAGACCCAAAACTATAAAAATACTAGAAGCAAATCTAGGGCAAACTCTTGGATATTGTTCTAGGCAAAGAATATATGACTTAAGACCTCAAAAGCACAGGGAAGAAAACGAAAAACAGAAAAATGGGACTTAAACTAAAGAGCTTCTTTACAGCAGAATAAATAACAGAGTGAAGAGACAACCTATTAAATGGGAGAAAATATTTGCAAGCCATTCACTTGACAGGTGACTAATATCCAGACTACACAAGGAACTCAAACAACTCAACGGTTAACAACAAAAGGATAAAAAAGTGGGCAAAGGACATAATAGACAACTCTCAAAAGAAGACATACAAATGGCCAAGTGGTAAAAGAAAAATGCTTAACATCACTAATCATCAGGTAAATGCAAATCAAAACCACAATGAGATAATATCTTACCCTAGTCAGAATGGCTACCATTAAAAAGACAAAAAAAAAAGATGCTGGCAAGAATGCAGAGAAAAGGGAACTCTTATTCACTGTGGGCGGGAATGTAAACTAGTACAACCACTATGGAAAACAGTATGGAGATTTCTCAAAAACCTCAAATAGAATTACCATTTAATCTAGCAGCCCCGCCACTAGGTATCTACTCAAAGGAAAAGGAAGCAATATATCAAAGGAAAACCTGCATTCACATGATTATTACAGCAGTATTCATAGTAAGGCTCGTGCCCCTCTGGGATGAAGCTTCGAGAGGAAGGAACAGGGAGCAATCTTTGCTGTTCTACAGGCTCTGCTGGTGATACCCAGGCAAACAGGGTCTGGAATGGACCTCCAGAAAACTCCAGCAGACCTGCAGAAGAGGGGCCTGACTGTTAGAAGGAAAACTAATGAACAGAAAGCAATAATATCAGCATCAACAAAAAGGATGCCCATGCAAAAACCCCATCCAAAGATCCTCAGCATCAAACATCAAAGGTAGATAAATCCATGAAGATAAGGAAAAACCAGTGCAGAAATGCTGAAAATTCCAAAAATCAAAATGTCTCTTCTCTTTGAAAGGATCACAACTCCTCACCAGCAAGGGAACAAAACTGGATGGAGAATCAGTTTGATGAATTGACAGAAGTAGGCTTCAGAAGGTGGGTAATAACAAACTCCTCTGAGCTAAAGGAGCATGTTCTAACCCAATACAAGGAAGCTAAGAAACCTTGATAAAAGGTTATAGGAAATGCTAACGAGAATAACCAGTTTAGAAAAGAACATAAGTGACCCAATGGAACTGAAAAACACAGCACGAGAATTTCGTGAAGCATACACAAGTTTCAGTAGCCAAATTGGTCAAGTGGAAGAAAGGATATCAGAGATTGAAGATCAACTTAGTGAAATAAAGCGTGAAAAGAAGATTAGAGAAAAAAGAATGAAAAGGAACGAACAAAGCCTCCCAAAACATGAGACTATGTGAAAAGACCAAACCTACGATTGATTGGTGTACCTGAAAGTGACAGGGAGAATGGAACCAAGTTGGAAAACACACTTCAGGATATTATCCAGGAGAACTTCCCCAAATTAGTGAGACAGGGCAACATTCAAATTCAGGAAATACAGACAACACCACTAAGATACTCCTCGAAAAGAGCAACTCCAAGACACATGATTATGAGATTCACCAAGATTGAAATGAAGGAAAAATGTTAAGGGCAGCCAGAGAGAAAGGTCAGGTTACCCACAAAGGGAAGCCCATCAGACTTAACAGTGGATCTCTCTGTGGAAACCCTACAAGCCAGAAGAGAGTGGGGGCCAATATTCAACATTCTTAAAGAAAACAAATTTCAACCCAGAATTTCACATCGAGCCAAACTAAGCTTGATAAGCGAAGGAGAAATAAAATCCTTTCCAGACAAGCAAATGCTGAGGGATTTTGTCACCACCAGGCCTGCCTTACAGGAACTCCTGAAGGAAGCACTAAATATGGAAAGGAAAAATCAGTACCAGCTACTGCAAAAACATGCAAAAATATAAAGACCAATAACACTATGAAGAAACTGCATCAACTAATGTGCAAAATAACCAGCTAACATCATGACAACAGGATCAGATTCACACATAACAATATTAACCTTAAATGTAAATGGGCTAAATGCCCCAATTGAAAGACACAGACTGGCAAATTGGATAGAGTCAAGACCCATTGGTGTGCTGTATTCAGGAGACCCATCTCACGTGCAAAGACACACATAGGCTCAAAATAAAGGGATGAAGGAATATTTACCAAGCAAATGGAAAGCAAAAGAAGCAGGGATTGCAATCCTAGTCTCTGATAAAACAGACTTTAAACCAACAAGGATCAAAAAAGACAAAGAAGGGCATTTCATAATGGTAAAGAGATCAATGCAACAAGAAGAGCTAACTATCCTAAATATATACAATACAGGAGCACTCAGATTCATAAAGCAAGTTCTTAGAGATCTACAAAGAGATGTAGACTCCCAAACAATAATAATGGGAGACTTTAACACCCCACTGTCAACATTAGATCAACAAGATGAAAATTAACAAGGATATCCAGGACTTGAACTCAGCTCTGGACCAAGCAGACCTAATAGATATCTACAGAACTCTCCACCCTAAATCAACAGGATATACATTCTTCTCAGTACCACATCACACTTATTCTAAAATTGACCACATAATTGGAAGGAAAACACTCCTCAGCAAATGCAGAAGAATGGAAATCATAACAAACAGTCTCTGAGACCACAGTGCAATCAAATCAGAACTCAGGATTAAGAAACTCACTCAAAACTGCACAACTACATGGAAACTGAACAATCTGTTCCTAAGTGACTACTGGGTAAATAACGAAATTAAGGCAGAAATAAATAAGTTCTTTGAAACCAGTGAGAACAAAGACACAACAAAACAGAATCTCTGGGACACAGCAGTGTTTAGAGGGAAATTTACAGCACTAAATGCCCACAGGAGAAAGTGGGAAAGTTCTAAAATTGAAGCCCTAACATCATAATTAAAAGAACTAGAGAAGCAAGAGCAAACACATTCAAAAGCTAGGAGAAGACAAGAAATAACTAAGATCAGAGCAGAATTGAAAGAGATAGAGACATGAAAAACCCTTCAAAAAATCAATGAATCCAGGAGCTGTTTTTTTGTAAAGATTAACAAAATAGACCACTGGCCAGACTAATAAAGAAAAAAAGAGAGAAGAATCAAATAGACACAATAAAAAATGATAAAGGGGAGATCACCACTGATCCCATGGAAATACAAACTACCATCAGAGAATACTGTAAACACCTCTATGCAAATAAACTAGAAAATCTAGAAGAAATGGATAAATTCCTGGATTTATATACCCTCCCAAGACTAAACCAAGAAGTCGTCGAATCCCTGAACAGACCAATAACAAGTTCTGAAATTGAGGCAGTAATTAATAGCCTACCAACCTAAAAAGGCCCAGGTCCAGATGGATTCACAGCCGAATTCTACCAGAGGTACAAAGAGGAGCTGATACCATTCCTTCTGTAACTATTCGAAACAAAAGAAAAAGAGGGACTCCTCCTTCTCATTTTAGAGGCCAACATCATGCTGATACCAAAACCTGGCAGAGACACAACAAAAAAAGAAATACCCTGATGAACATCAATGCAAAAATCCTCAATAAAATACTGGCAAACCGAATCCAGCAGCATATTAAAAAGCTTATCCACTATGATCAAGTCAGCTTCATCCCTAGGATGCAAGGCTGGTTCAACATATGCAAATCAATAATCATAATCCATCACATAAACAGAACCAATGACAAAAACGACATGATTATCTCAATAGATGCAGAAAAAAGCCTTTGATAAAATTCAACACCTCTTCATGCTAAAAACACTCAATAAACTAGGTATTGATGGAACATATCTCAAAATAATAAGATCTATTTATGACATGCCGACAGCCAATAAATGTGATACTGAATGGGCAAAAGCTGGAAGCATTCCCTTTGAAAACCAGCACAAGACAAGGTTGTCCTCTCTCACCACTCCTATTCAACATAATATTGGAAGTTCTGACCAGGGCAATTAGGCAAGAGAAAAAAAATAAAGGGTATTCAAATCAGGAGGAAGTCAAATTGTCTCTGTTTGCAATTGACATGATTGTGTATTTAGAAAACCCCATTGTTGGCCGGGCACAGCAGCTCACGCCTGTAATCCCAGCACTTTGGGAGGCTGAGATGGGTGGATCATGAGGTCAAGACAGCAAGACCATACTGGCCAATATGGTGAAACCCTATCTCTACTAAAAAATACAAACATTAGCTGGGTGTGGTGGTGCGCACCTGTAGTCCCAGCTACTCGGGAGGCTGAGGCAGCAGAATCGCTTGAACCCAGGAGGCAGAGGTTGCAGTGAGCTGAAATTATGCTACTGCACTGCAGCCTGGTGACAGAGCGAGACTCTGTCTCAAAGAAAAAAAAAAAAAAAAGAAAACCCCATCGTCTCAGCCCCAGAACTCCTTAAGCTGATGAGCCACTTCAGCAAAGTCTCAGGATACAAAATCAATGTGCAAAAATCACAAGCATTCCTATACATCAATAATAGACAAACAGAGCCAAATCATGAGTGAACTTCCATTCACATTTGCTAGAAAGAGAATTAAATACCCAGCAATACAACTTACAAGATATGTGAAGGACCTCTTCAAGGAGAACTACAAACCACTGCTCAAGGAAATAAGAGAGAACACAAACAAATGGAAAAACATTCCATGCTCATGGATAGGAAGAATCAATATCATGAAAATGGCCATACTGCTCAAAGTAATTTATAGATTCAATGCTATCCTGTATCCTGTATAGCCAAGACAACCCTAAGCAAAAAGAACAAAGCTGGAGCCATCATGCTACCTGACTTCAAACTATACTACAAGACTACAGTAACCAAAACAGCATGGTACTGGTATCAAAACAGATATATACCAATAGAACAGAAGAGAGGTCTCAGAAATAACACCACACATCTACAACCATCTGATCTTTGACACACCTGACAAAAACAAGCAATGGGGAAACACTTCCCTATTTAATAAATGGTGTTGGGAAAACTGGCTAGCCATATGCAGAAAACTGAAACTGGACCCCTTCCTTACACCATATACGAAAATTAACTCAAAGTGGATTAAAGACTTAAACGTAAGACCTAAAACCATAAAAACCCTAAAAGAAAACCTAGGACATAGGCATGGGCAAAGACTTCATGACTAAAACATCAAAAGTAATGGCAACAAAAGCCAAAATTCACAAATGGGATCTACTTAAACTAACGAGCTTCTGAACAGCAAAAGAAACTATCTTCAGAATGAACAGGCAACCTACAGAGTGGGAGAAAATTTTTGCAATCTATCCATCTGACAGAGGGCTAATATCTAGAATCTACGAAGAACTTAAACAAATTTACAAGAAAAAATCCCATGAAAAAGTGGGTAAAGGATATGAACAGACACTTCTCAACAGAAGACATTTATGCAGCCAACAGACACATGAAAAAATGCTCATCATTACTGGCCATCAGAGAAATGCAAATCAAAGCCACAATGAGATACTGTCTCACGCCAGTTAGAATGACGATCATTAAAAAGTCAGGAAACAAGAGATGCTGGAGAAGATGTGGAGAAATAGGAATGCTTTTACACTGTAGGTGAGAGTGTAAATTAGTTCAACCACTGTGGAAGACAGTGTGGTGATTCCTCAAGGATCTAGAACCAGAAATACCATGTGATCCAGCAACCCTATTACTGGGTATATACCCCAATTATTATAAATCATTCTGCTATAAAGACTCATGCACACGTATGTTTATTGCAGCATCGTTCACAATAGCAAAGACTTGGAACCAACCCAAATGCCCATCAGTGATAGACTGGATTAAAAAAATGTGGCACATATACACCATGGAGTACTATGCATCCAAAATAAAACGGATGAGTTCACTTCCTTTGCAGGGACATGGATGAAGCTGGAAACCATCATTCTCAGCAAACTAACATAGGAACAGAAAATCAAACACCACATGTTCTCACTCATAAGTGGGAGTTGAACAGTAAGAACACGTGGACACAGCGAGGGGAACATCATACACCAGGGCCTGTCAGGGGGTGGGGGGCTAGGGGAGGGATAGCATTACGAGAAATACCTAATGTAGATGACAGGTTGATGGGTGCAGCAAACCACCATGGCACCTGTATACCTATGTATACATTCTGTACATGTATCCCAGAACTTAAAGTGTATTAAAAAAAAAAAGAAGTCTTTTAGAATTAGCTACAGCTAATGGATAAAGAAGAACTTGGAGAAATTGAGCAATACAATAAAATTTGGTTTAAGAGATAATATGTAGAACTTAACATGCCTTAAAAAAGAATATACACGTTTTTGAGGGGGTGGAGCCAAGATGGCCGAATAGGAACAGCTCCGGTCTCCAGCTCCCAGCCCCAGCGACACAGAAGACGGGTGATTTCTGCATTTCTGCTTGAGGTACCGGTTTCATCTCACTAGGGAGTGCCTAACAGTGGGTGCAGGACAGTTGGTGAAGTGCACTGTGCGCGAGCCGAAGCAGGGCGAGGCATTGACTCACTCGGGAAGCGCAAGGGGTCAGGGAGTTCCCTTTCCTAGTCAAAGAAAGGGGAAGCAGATGGCACCTGGAATATCGGGTCAGTCCCACCCTAAGTGCGCTTTTCCAACGGGCCTGGAAAACGGCACACTAGGAGATTGTGTCCCGCACCTGGCTCAGAGGGTCCTATGCCCACGGAGTCTCGCTAATTGCTAGCACAGCAGTCTGAGATCAAGCTGCGAGGCGGCAGCGAGGCTGGGGGAGGGGCGCCCGCCATTGCCCAGGCTTGCTTAGGTAAACAAAGCAGCCAGGAAGCTCGAACTGGGTGGAGCCCACCACAGCTCAAGGAGGCCTGCCTGCCTATGTAGGCTCCACCTCTGGGGGCAGGGCACAGACAAACAAAAACTCTGCAAGAACTTCCACAGACTTAAATGTCCCTGTCTGACTGACAGCTTTGAAGAGAGTAGTGGTTCTCCCAGCACGCAGCTGGAGATCTGAGAACGGTCAGACTGCCTCCTAAAGTGGGTCCCTCACCCCTGAGCAGCCTAACTGGGAGGCACCCCCCTAGTAGGGACAAACTGACACCTCATTCAACCCGGTACTTCTCTGAGACAAAACTTTCAGAGGAACTATCAGACAGCTGAATTTGTGGTCTCACGAAAATCTGCTGTTCTGCAGCCACCGCTGCTGACACCCAGCCAAACAGGGTCTGGAGTGCACCTCTAGTAAACTCCAACAGACCTGCAGCTGAGGGTCCTGTCTGGTAGAAGGAAAACTAACAAACAGAAAGGACATCCACACCAAAAACCCATCTGTACATCACCATCATCAAAGACAAAAAGTAGATAAAACCACAAAGATGGGGAAAAAACAGACCAAAAAAACTGGAAACTCTAAAAAACAGAGCACCTCTCCTCCTCCAAAGGAACGCAGTTCCTCACCAGCAACGGAACAAAGCTGGATGGAGGATGACTTTGATGAGTTGAGAGAAGAAGGCTTCAGACGATCAAACTACTCTGAGCTACGAGAGGAAATTCAAAACAACAGCAAAGAAGTTAAAAACTTTGAAAAAAAATTAGAAGAATGGATAACTAGAATAACCAATGGAGAGAAGGGCTTCAAGGAGCCGATGGAGCTGAAAGCCAAGTTTCGAGAACTACGCGAAGATTGCAGAAGCCTCAGTAGCAGATGCGATCAACTGGAAGAAAGGGTATCGCTGATGGAAGATGAAATGAATGAAATGAAAAGAGAAGGGAAGTTTAGAGAAAAAAGGATAAAAAGAAATGAACAAAGCCTCCAAGAAATTTGGGACTATGTGAAAAGACCAAACCTACGTCTGATTGGTGTACCTGAAAATGATGGGGAGAATGGAACCAAGTTGGAAAACACTCTGCAAGATATTATCCAGGAGAACTTCCCCAATCTAGCAAGGCAGGCCAGCATTCAGATTCAGGAAATACAGAGAACGCCACAAAGATACTCCTCGAGAAGGGCAACTCCAAGACACATTATTGTCAGATTCACCAAAGTTGAAATGAAAGAAAAAATGTTAAGGGCAGCCAGAGAGAAAGGTCGGGTTACCCACAAAGGGAAGCCCATCAGACTAACAGCTGATCTCTCAGCAGAAACTCTACAAGCCAGAAGAGAGTGGGGGCCGATATTCAACATTCTTAAAGAAAAGAATTTTCAAACCAGAATCTCCTATCCCGCCAAACTAAGCTTCATAAGTGAAGGAGAAATAAAACACTTTACAGACAAGCAAATGCTGAGTGATTTTGTCACCACCAGGCCTGCCCTAAAAGAGCTCCTGAAGGAAGCACTAAACATGGAAAGGAACAACCGGTACCAGCCACTGCAAAAACATGCCAAATTGTAAAGACCATCGAGACTAGGAAGAAACTATAGCAACTAACGAGCAAAATAACCAACTAACATCATAATGACAGGATCAGATTCACACATAACAATATTAACGTTAAATGTAAATGGGCTAAATGCTCCAATCAAAAGACACAGACTGGCAAACTGGATAAGGAGTCAGGACCCATCAGTGTGCTGTATTCAGGAAACCCATCTCACATGCAGAGACACACATAGACTCAAAATAAAGGGATGGAGGAAGATCTATCAAGCAACTGGAAAACAAAAAAAGGCAGGGGTTGCAATCCTAGTCTCTGATAAAATAGACTTTAAACCAACAAAGATCAAAAGAGACAAAGAAGGCCATTACATAATGGTAAAGGGATCAATTCATCAAGAAGAGCTAACTATCCTAAATATATATGCACCCAACACAGGAGCACCCAGATTCATAAAGCAAGTCCTGAGTGACCTACTAAGGGACTTAAACTCCCACACAATAATAATGGGAGATTTTAACACCCCACTGTCAGCATTAGACAGATCAACGAGACAGAAAGTTAACAAGGATATCCAGGAATTGAACTCAGCTCTACATAAAGTGGACCTAATAGACATCTACAGAACTCTCCACCCCAAGTCAACAGAATATACATTTTTTTCAGCACCACACCACACCTATTCCAAAATTGACCACATAGTTGGAAGTAAAGCTCTCCTCAGCAAATGTAAAAGAACAGAAATTATAACAAACTGTCTCTCAGACCACAGTGCAATCAAACTAGAACTCAGGATTAAGAAACTCACTCAAAACCGCTCTACTACATGGAAACTGAACAACCTGCTCCTGAATGACTATTGGGTACATAATGAAATGAAGGCAGAAATAAAGATGTTCTTTGAAACCAACGAGAACAAAGACACAACATACCAGAATCTCTGGGACACATTCAAAGCAGTGTGTAGAGGGAAATTTATAGCACTAAATGCCCACAAGAGAAAGCAGGAAAGATCCAAAATTGACTCCCTAACATCACAATTAAAAGAACTAGAAAAGCAAGAGCAAACACATTCAAAAGCTAGCAGAAGGCTAGAAATAACTAAAATCAGAGCAGAACTGAAGGAAATAGAGACACAAAAAACCCTTCAAAAAATTAATGAATCCAGGAGCTGGTTTTTTGAAAAGATCAACAAAATTGATGGACCGCTAGCAAGACTAATAAAGAAGAAAAGAGAGAAGAATCAAATAGATGCAATAAAAAACGAAAAAGGGGATATCACCACCGATCCCACAGAAATACAATCTACCATCAGAGAATACTACAAACACCTCTATGCAAATAAACTAGAAAATCTAGAAGAAATGGATAAATTCCTCGACAAATACACCCTCCCAAGACTAAACCAGGAAGAAGTTGAATCTCTGAATAGACCAATAACAGGTTCTGAAATTGTGGCAATAATCAATAGCTTACCAACCAAAAAGAGTCCAGGACCTGATGGATTCACAGCCGAATTCTACCAGAGGTACAAGGAGGAACTGGTACCATTCCTTCTGAAACTATTCCAATCGATAGAAAAAGAGGAAATCCTCCCTAACACATTTTATGAAGCCAGCATCGTCCTGATACCAAAACCTGGCAGAGACATAACCAAAAAAGAGAATTTCAGACCAATATCCTTGATGAACATTGATGCAAAAATCCTCAATAAAATACTGGCAAACCGAATCCAGCAGCACATCAAAAAGCTTATCCACCATGATCAAGTGGGCTTCATCCCTGGGATGCAAGGCTGGTTCAACATACGAAAATCAATAAATGTAATCCAACATATAAACAGAACCAAAGACAAAAACCACATGATTATCTCAATAGATGCAGAAAAGGCCTTTGACAAAATTCAACAACTCTTCATGCTAAAAACTCTCAATAAATTAGGTATTGATGGGACGTATCTCAAAATAATAAGAGCTATCTACGACAAACCCACAGCCAATATCATACTGAATGGGCAAAAACTGGAAGCATTCCCTCTGAAAACTGGCACAAGACAGGGATGCCCTCTCTCACCGCTCCTGTTCAACATAGTGCTGGAAGTTCTGGCCAGAGCAATCAGGCAGGAGAAGGAAATAAAAGGTATTCAATTAGGAAAAGAGGAAGTCAAATTGTCCCTGTTTGCAGATGACATGATTGTATATCTAGAAAACCCCATTGTCTCAGCCCAAAATCTCCTTAAGCTGATTAGCAACTTCAGCGAAGTCTCAGGATACAAAATTAATGTACAAAAATCACAAGCATTCTTGTACACCAATAACAGACAAACAGAGAGCCAAATCATGAGTGAACTCCCATTCACAATTGCTTCAAAGAGAATAAAATACCTAGGAATCCAACTTACAAGGGATGTGAAGGACCTCTTCAAGGACAACTACAAACCACTGCTCAATGAAATAAAAGAGGATACAAACAAATGGAAGAACATTCCATGCTCATGGGTTGGAAGAATCAATATCATGAAAATGGCCATACTGCCCAAGGTAATTTATAGATTCAATGCCATCCCCATCAAGCTACCAATGACTTTCTTCACAGAATTGGAAAAAACTACTTCAAAGTTCATATGGAACCAAAAAAGAGCCCGCATCGCCAAGTCAATCCTAAGCCAAAAGAACAAAGCTGGAGGCATCACGCTACCTGACTTTAAACTATACTACAAGGCTACAGTAACCAAAACAGCATGGTACTGGTACCACAACAGAGACATAGATCAATGGAACAGAACAGAGCCCTCAGAAATGATGCCGCATAGCTACAACTATCTGATCTTTGACAAACCTGACAAAAACAAGAAATGGGGAAAGGATTCCCTATTTAATAAATGGTGCTGGGAAAACTGGCTAGCCATATGTAGAAAGCTGCAACTGGATCCCTTCCTTACACCTTACACAAAAATTAATTCAAGATGGATTAAAGACTTATATGTTAGACCTAAAACCATTAAAATCCTACAAGAAAACCTAGGCAATACCATTCAGGACATAGGCGTGGGCAAGGACTTCATGTCTAAAACACCAAAAGCAATGGCAACAAAAGCCAAAATTGACAAATGGGATCTCATTAAACTAAAGAGCTTCTGCACAGCAAAAGAAACTATCATCAGAATGAACAGGCAACCTACAGAATGGGAGAAAATTTTTGCAACCTACTCATCTGACAAAGGGCTAATATCCAGAATCTATAATGAACTCAAACAAATTTACAAGAAAAAACAAACAACCCCATCAAAAAGTGGGCAGAGGACATGAACAGACACTTCTCAAAAGAAGACATTTATGCAGCCAGAAAACACATGAAGAAATGCTCATCATCACTGGCCATCAGAGAAATGCAAATCAAAACCACAGTGAGATACCATCTCACACCAGTTAGAATGGCCATCATTAAAAAATCAGGAAACAACAGGTGCTGGAGAGGATGTGGAGAAATAGGAACACTTTTACACTGTTGGTGGGACTGTAAACTAGTTCAACCATTGTGGAAGTCAGTGTGGCGATTCCTCAGGGATCTCGAACTAGAAATACCATTTGACCCAGCCATCCCATTACTGGGTATATACCCAAAGGACTATAAATCATGCTGCTATAAAGACACATGCACACGTATGTTTATTGTGGCACTATTCACAATAGCAAAGAGTTGGAACCAACCCAAATGTCCAACAACGATAGACTGGATTAAGAAAATGTGGCACATATACACCATGGAATACTATGCAGCCATAAAAAATGATGAGTTCGTGTCCTTTGTGGGGACATGGATGAAACTGGAAAACATCATTCTCAGTAAACTATCGCAAGGACAAAAAACCAAACACCGCATGTTCTCACTCATAGGAGGGAATTGAACAATGAGAACTCATGGACAGAGGAAGGGGAACATCACACTCCGGGGACTGTTGTGGGGTGGGGGGAGGGGGGAGGGACAGCATTAGGAGATACACCTAATGCTAAATGACGAGTTAATGGGTGCAGGAAATCAACATGGCACATGGATACATATGTAACAAACCTGCACATTGTGCACATGTACCCTAAAACCCTAAAGTATAATAAAAAAAAAAAAAAGAATATACACGTTTTTTATATACCATGAGACATTTATAAAAATTGATTATGTAACTGACTCCAGAGGAAGCCATAAACTTTAAAAAATAGAGTAAAAAGGAGCAGAAAGGGAGAGGGGAGGAGAAAGGGCTAATAAATATGTAAACAGTCGCTCTGCTTCATTTGCAGTCAAGGATGCATATTAAAGTAACAATGTATACTTCTCACCATTAAACTGACAAAATTTAGAGTGACAAAATCTACTGTTGACAGTGATAGGCTACTTTCATACATTTTTGGTAGAAATATGAGGTATTATAGCCTTTTTAAAAAGCCACCTGACAGTATTTGTTAAAATTTAAACTACACATACTCTTCCACCATGTGTTCCCAATTCTAGAAATCTATCACATAGATATAAAAGCAGAAGTATGTAAATGATATGCTTACACAGATGTATTAACAGCTGATTTTCATTACTAAATACCAGAATGACCATACCATTTGTTTACAGATGGTAAACAATTGTCCTATTTGAACTAGCAAAACTTCTGGTTGGTTGAGTTCTGTGTCATACTGCTTACTGTTATTTTTAATATCACTCCAGTATGTAATAGATATATATGTCTATGTAGGTATGAGTGTATGGTTTGTAGTGGCAAAAAAATAAAACCTCAGACAAGTTAAATGTTCATTAACAGAGGAAAAATGGTTAAATAAATGATACATCCATATTACATAAAACATTTTATAGCCATTTAGAAGTTTGATTGTGATGGATAAAAATAAGATAAAGAAAGTTGTAGCAGAAAGTGCTAGTTGCCAGCATGATATCTATTCTTCCTCAGTATGAAACAAGATGCTGTTTGTTAGTGTGTGTGTGTGTAATGTATCCAGTTAAACAATGACACATTCCAGCTATGTTTGCTGCTAGCAGTGGCCATGTCACTAAGTTATAGCTAATGATAGGTAGGTGAAAATTGTTGGGTGGGCTTTATGAGAAATAGCTTGCAGATTGTAAAGTGTCTTCTGCTTCTGGCCATGAGGAAGTAATTGAGTCCAGAATTATGCTTCCACTATAGACTATTAGAAAACTGGACCAATAAAACAAACAACAAGGAAAAATACATTTTTAAGCATTGGAAAATGGAAAGCTCAGAACTATAACACCTGAAAGAAGTGAAATAAACAAAGTGAGCCTTAGGCACCAAAGCTTTATTCTCACAGACAATTTTTGGACTGTGGCACTGGGAGGGAACCCAGACAAATCATGACAAACTGTTGAGTTAAGTAAAAGACCACAGTTCAAGGGGGCTTGGATTTTGGCATAGAGTAACCAAGACGAGGGAGAAAGAGAGGAAGACTTCCAGATATATGTATAGTTGTCTCTATATTGTCCTATTTGAACTAGCAAAACTTCTGGTTGGTTGAGTTCCATGTCATACTGCTTATTGTTATTTTTAATATCACTCCAGTATGTAATGGAAATCTGTGAATGGCAGGGTAAACCTCCATGAGGCTGGGCAAGAACAGCTTCTTGGGGAAAAAAAAAAAAACAGCTGCTAGGAAGAAGACAAAAATATTCCTAGAGGTTACACTGAGCTAGAGATTATTATAGTTCCCAGAGCAGCCAGACTGGAAAGATAGACCACATTGAGTACACAGAGCATTTAGTAGAGAACCCAGAAAGGCCATGCCTTGGAAGTGGGGCCAAGTTAGCCCTAGAATAAAGAAGACTATAGACTTACCCTGAAAGAACTTAAAAACAAGTTTCAAAAGAATAAAACAACCCAAGTAATTTAACTGCTGGAGAGAACAAACTCCAACAATCTTTTTCTTTTTAATGCAAAGAAAAAAATCCAGCAACCAGCCATGTATAATTTACAATATCCAGCTTCTAACAAAAAGTATTAAACATCAGGCAGAAAAATAAGGCCCATAACCTGGTGTATTAGTCCGTTTTCACACTGCTGATAAAGACAAACCTGAGACTGGGCAATTTACAAAAGAAAGAGGTTTATTGGACTTACAGTCTCACTTGGCTTGGGAGGCCTCACAAACATGGTGGAAGGTGAAAGTCACGTCTTACATGGTAACAGTCAAGAGGAGTGCTTGTGCAGGGAAACTCCCGTTTTTAAAACCGTCAGATCTCGTGAGACTTATTCACTATCACGAGAACAGCACAGGAAAGACCCACTCCCATGATTCAATTACTTCCCACCAGGATTCTCCTATGACGTGGGAATTGTGAGAGTTACAATTCAAGATGAGATTTGGATAGGGACACAGCCAAACCATATCACCTGGAGAACATTCAGACAATAGAAACAGACTCAGAAATGAAAAAGATGATAGAACTAGTAGATAAGGATGTTAAAACAGATACCATAAATATGTACATATGTTCAAAAATGTAAAGTAAACATGAACATAATGAGATAAATGGAAGATATAAATATGGACACAGTAGAACTCCTAGAGGTGAGAAATAAAACACCAGGATAAAACATTTACTGGATAGGACTAATGGCAGGTCAGAGACTGTAGAAGAAAATATTAAAGACATAGCAATAGAATATATACAAAATGCATCAAAGAGAAAAGAAGACTGATAAAACAGTCTCAGTGACTTGTGGGGATATTAAAGCACATGGTATATACATATTTGCTGTCTCAGAAAGAGATGAGACAGACTGGGGCAGAAAAATAGTAGCTCGACAGTTTCTAATTTTTTTGAAAGCTATAAATACAGAGAATAAAAAATCTCAATGATCTTCAAGAAAGAGACACACATACACACATGCCCCAAACCACTCCAAAGCATACAACAATCAAGTTATTGAAAACTAGAAAACTGGTTGACTAAAAAAAGATACTTTACATATATCAGAACAACTAGAAAAAGACATTGCACACACATAGGAAAAACATTAGTATGGATTTCTTATAAGAAATTAAAGCTAAAAACAATGGGACAGTGACTTTTAAGTACTGATAAAACAGAAAAACTCCCCCCAAAAAAACAAAAACAAAACCAAAACAAACAAAAAACCTTGTCTACCCACAATTTTCTATCCAGTGAAATTATCCCTCAGAAATGAATACTAAGGTGGGGGCCAAGATGGCCAACTAGAAGCAGCAGCGATCAGAGGCTCCCATCGAAAGAATCATAATGGCATGTGAATCCTGCACCAGCAACCAAGGTATCCAGGATCTCTCACCAGAACTGACTAGGCAGCTGGTGTGATCCACGGAGAGGAAGGAAGAGCAGTGTGGTATGACTGCACACCCGAGAGCCACACGGAGCAGGGGAGACCCCACCCCCACAAGCCAAGGGAGGCAGTGAGAGTGCTACCCAGCTGAGGAAACTGCTTTTTCCATGGAACTGTGCAATCCATGGATTGGAAGATCCCACTCGCGAACCCACGCCACTGGGGCCTAGGGTCCCAACCCCAGAGCTGTGCAGATTCTCAACAGCCTCTCAGCTAGAATCTGCTTAAGGCTGCCAAGTTACAGGGGAGAGGGGTGACCAGCACCACAGCGCAGCTGCCTGCTGTCTACACCATTTGAGCTCCTTGGGGAAGGGGCAGCAGCCAGCACTGGGACTCATAACTGCTTATCACACTAGGCTCCCTGGGCAGGAGAAGGGCAGCATCCATCTCCATCTATCAGGCTGCAGTTTTCCACTGCTGGAGCCAGTGAGGTGGGACAGCTTGGTCCCAAGAGGTGTCTCCCACAGCCCAACACACTGGCTGTGGCAGACTGGCCAGACTGCCTCTTCAGGCCTGGATGGGGCCCCCATGCAGGAACTCTAACAACTCCAGCCAGAGGCTCTGGGACAGGACCATGATCTCCCTGGGCCTGACCCCCTTGGGGTAGGGGTGGCCATAGTATCTGTCAACCAGCAGACTTAGCCTTTCCTCCTGGTAGTTCTGAGTAATCCCAGCAACCCAGATGAGTGGGTTTCCCCCAGCAAAGCACATCCTCTCCACCAAGGGACAAAGTGCTTCATTAAACAGGTCTGTTCCCTGTGCCACGCAACGAGGTGAGACCCTCAAACAGGGGTTGTCAAACATCCTATACAGGAGTGATCCTACTGGCATCAGGTTGGTGCCCCTTGAGGTCAGAGATCCCAGAATAAGGAGCAGGCACTTACCTTTGCTGTTCTCCAGCCTTCTTGAGTGACATCTGCAGGCATAGAAGTGAACCAGAGGAATATGGCCTGAAGTGAAACCCCAGCAAAGTGCAGCAGCCCTACAGAAGAGGGACCTGACTATTGAAAGAAAAACAAACAAAAAGCAACAGCAGCATCAACAACAAAAAAAGTCCCCATAAAAACTCCATCCAAGAGTCAGCAGCCTCAAAGATCGAAACTAGACAAACTCACGGTGATAAGAAAAAAATCAACGAAAAAATGCTGAAAACCCAGAAAGCCAAAGTGCCCCTTCTTCAAATGATCACACTGCCTCTCTAGCAAGGGCACAGAATTGGACAGAGGATGAGATGGAAGAATTGACAGAAGTAGGCTTCAGAAGATGAGTAATAAAAAAAAAACTTCTGTTGAGCTAAAGGTTCATGACCTAAGCCAATGCAAAGAAGCTAAGAACCTTTATAAAAGAGGAGCTAACTGGATTAACCAGTTTAAAGAGGAACATAAATGACATGATGCAGCTGAAAAACACAGCATGAGAACTTCGTGAAGCATACACAAGAATCAGTAGCCAAATCGACCAAGTGGAAGAAAGTATATCAGAGTTTGAAGACCACCTTGCTGAAGTAAGGCATGCAGACAAGATTAGAGAAAAAAGAATGAAAAGGAGCACACAAAGCCTCCAAGAAATATGGGACTATGTAAAAAGACCAAACCTATGACTGATTGGAGTACCTGAAGGAGACAGGGAGAATGGAACCAAGCTGGAAAACACTTCAGGATATTATCCAGGAGAACTTCCCCAACCTAGCAAGACAGGCCGACATGCAAATTCAGGAAATACAGAGAACACCACTAAGATACTCCATGAGAAGATCAACCCCAAGACACATAATTGTCAGATTCACCAAGGTGAAATGAACAAAAAAACGTTAAGGCCAGCCAGAGAAAAAGGTCACGTCACCTACAAAGGGAAGCCCATCAGACTAACAGCAGACCTTTCAGCAGAAACCCTACAAGCCAGAAGAGATTGGGAGCCAATATCAAACATTCTTAAAGAAAAGAATTTCCAACCCATAGTTTCATAGCTGGCCAAACTAAGCTTTGTAAGTGAAGGAGAAATAAAATCCTTTCCAGAGAAGCAAATGCTGAGGGATTTTGTCACCACCAGGCCTGCCTTGCAGGAGCTCCTGAAGGAGACACTAAATATGGAAAGGAAAAACTGGTACCAACCACTGCAAAAAACACACCAAAATATAAAGACCAATGACACTATGAAGAAACTGCATCAACTAGTGTGCAAAATAAGCAGCTAGCATCATGATGACAGTATCAAATTCACACATAACAAAACTAACCTTGGCCGGGAGCTGTGGCTCACGCCTGTAATCCCAGCACTTTGGGAGGCTAAGGCAGGTGGATCACCTGAGGTCAGGAGTTCAAGACCAGCTAGGCCAACATGGTGAAAGCCCCATCTCTACTAAAAATACAAAAATTAGCTGAGTATGGTGGTGAGCACCTGCAATCCCAGCTACTTGGGAGGCTTAGGCAGGAGAATCACTTGAACCCAGGAGGCGGAGGTTACAGTGAGACGAGATCACGCCATTGCACTCCAGCCTGGACAACAAGAGTGAAACCTTGTCCAAAAAAAAAAAAAAAAAAAATACAAACCTTAAATGCAAATGGATTAAATGCTCCAATTAAACGACACAGACTGGCAAATTCGATAAGGAGTCAAGACCCATTGATCAGTGTGCTGTATTTAGGAGACCCATCTCACATGCAAAGACACACATTGGCACAAAATAAAAGGATGGGGGAAAATTTACTAACCAAATGGAAAGCAAAAAATAAAAATAAAAAATAAAAAAAGGAGGGGTTGCAATCCTAGTCTCTGACAAAACAGACTTTAAACCAACAAAGATCAGAAAAGACAAAGAAGGCAGTCCCAGCCGCCAGCCCCAGACAGTGGAATCCTTGGGCTCCTGAGCTTCAGGATGATTCATGCTAAGAGATGGACCCTGAAGAAGCACTTTGTTGGCAATCCTACTAGTAGTGACTTTGAGTTGAAGACAGCTGAGCTCCCACCCTTAAAAAATAGAGAGGTCCTGCTTGAAGCTTTGTTCCTCACTGGGGACCCTTACATGAGAGTGGCAGCCAAAAGACTGAAGGAAGGTGATACAATGATGGGGCAGCAAGTGGCCAGATTTGTGGAAAGTAAAAATGCAGCCTTACCAACAGGAACTATTGTACTGGCTCCTTCAGGCTGGACAGCACACTCCATTTCTGATGGAAAAGATCTGGAAAAGCTGCCAACAGAGTGGCCTGACACAGTACCACTGTCTCTGGATCTGGGGACAGTTAGCATGACAGGCCTCACTGCCTACTTTGGCCTACTTGACATCTGTGGTGTGAAGGGTGGAGAAACAGTGATGGTTAATGCAGCAGCTGGAGCTGTGGGCTCTGTTTTGGGGCAGATTACAAAGTTCAAGGGCTGCAAAGTGGTTGGAGCAGTAGGGTCTGACAAAAAGACTGCCTACCTTAAAAAGCTTGGATCTGATGTTGTCTTTAACTACAAGACAGTAGAGTCTTTGAAGAAATTTTGAAGAAATCCTCTCCTGATGGTTACAATTGTTATTTTGATAATGTAAGTGGATAGTTTTCAAACACTGTTATCTCCCAGATGAAGAAATTTGCAAGAATTGCCATATGTGGAGCTATCTCTACATATAACGTATACATATCTACATATAACACCTGTAATCCCAGTACTTTGGGAGGCCGAGGCAGGTGGATCACCTAAGGTCAGGAGTTTGAGACCAGCCTGGCCAACATGGTGAAATCCCCATCTCTACTAAAAATACAAAAATTAGCTGGGTGTGGTGGTACCAGCCCACTTCCCCCAGGCCCAACCCCAGAGATTGTTATCTATCAGGAGCTTCACATAGAAGGGTTCATCGTGACCTGCTGGCCAGGAGATGCCCACCAAAAAGCTCTAAAGGACTTGCGGAAATGGGTCTCCCAGGGTAAAATCCAGTACCAGGAATATATCATTGAAGGATTTGAAAACATGCCAGCTGCATTTATGGGAATGCTGGAAAGAGATAATTTGGGGAAAACAATAGTGAAAGCATGAAAAAAATGACATATGGAATCTGAATGCCACTTAGATGATTACTTAATTTGTTTTTCACCATTTAGCAAAAATATATACTGCTTTAAATGTCTAAGAAATAGTACTTGTAATGGGTTTGACCTACCCAATAAAATACATTTAACTGGTATGTAATTAGTGATGGAGGATGAAAATTTCAGAGTCAACAACAACCAGCCACCTCACTGTTCACTACAGCTTCTTCTGAGTTGTGGTAGAAAATAATGGCTTTGGAGTTTGAAAGTTTATCAAACACTGCATGTTCTCATAAGTGAAAGCTGTACAGTGAGAAAACATGGACACAGGGAAGGGAACAACACATACTGGGGCCTATGGGGGGTGGGAGGAAGGAGAGCATCAGAATAAATAACTAATGCATGTGGGGCTTAATACCTAGGTGATGGGTTGATAGGTGCAGCAAACCACCATGGCGTACGTTTACCTATGAAACAAACCTACACATTCTACACATGTATCCCAGAACGTGAAATAAAATACAAATTAAAAAAAAAAAGACAAAGAAGGGCACTACATAATGGTAAAGGGATCAATTCAACAAGAAAAGCTAACTGTCCTAAATATACATGCACCCAATACAGGAGCACCCAGATTCATAAAACAAGTTCTTAGAGACCTACAAAGAGACTTAGACTCTCACACAATAATAGTGGGAGACTTTAACACCCCACTCTCAATATTAGACAGATCAATGTGACAGAAAATTAACAAGGATATTCAGGACTTGAACTCGGCTCTGGATCAAGTGAACCTAATAGACGTCTACAGAACTCTCCACCCCAAATCAACAGAATATACATTCTTCTCAGCACCACATAGCACTTACTCTAAAACAGACCACATAATTAGAAGTAAAACACTCCTCAGCAAATGGAAAAGAACTGAAATCACAACAAAATTATCTTAGAACATAGTGCAATCTAATTAGAACTCAGGATTAAGAAATTCACTCAAAACCACAAAATTACATGCAAATTGAACAACCTTCTCCTGAATGACTCCTGGGTAAATAACGAAATTAAGGTAGAAATCCAGAAGTTCTTTGAAACCAATGAGAACAAAGAGACAATGTACCAGAATCTCTAGAACACAGCTACGGCACTGTTAAGAGGGAGATTTATAGCACTAAATGCCCATATCAGAAAGCTAGAAATCTCAAATTGACAACCTAACTTCATAATTAAAAGAGCTAGAGAAACAAGAGCAAATTAGTTTAAAAACTAGGAGAATACAAGAAATAACTAACATCAGAGCAGAAATGACGGAGAGAGAAACACGAAAAACCCTCCAAAAAAATCAATGAATCCAGGAGCTGTTTTTTTTTTTTAAAAAAAATAACAAAATAGATAGACCGCTAACTAGACTGATACATAAGAAAAAAGAGAAGAATCAAATAGACACAATAAAGTATGATAAAGGTGATATCACCACTGACCCCACAGAAATACAAACTACCGTCAGAGAATACTATAAACACCTCTACACAAATAAAACTAGAAAATCTAGAAGAAATGGAGAAATTCCTGGACACATACACCCTCCCAAGAATAAACCAGGAAGAGGTCAAATCCTTGAATAGACCAATAACAACTTATGAAACTGAGGCAGTAATTAATAGCCTACCAACCAAAAAAAGCCCAGGACCAGATGAATTCACAACCAAATTCTACCAGAGGTACAAATAGGAGCTGGTACCTTTTCTTCTGAAACTATTCCAAACAATTGAAAAGAAAGGACTCCTCCCTAACTCATTTTATGAGGCCAGCATCATCCTGATACCAAAGCCTGGCAGAGACACAGCAAAAAAAGAAAACTTCAGGCCAATATTCCTGATGAATATCGATGCAAAAATCTTCAATAAAATACCAACAAACCAAATCGAGTAGCCCATCAAAAAACTTATCCACCACGATCAAGTCAGCTTCATTGCTGAGATGCAATGCAAGGCTGGCTCAACATACACAAATCAATAAATGTGATCCATCACATAAACAGACCCAAAGACAAAAACCACATGATTATCTCAATGGATGCAGAAAAGGCATTTGATAAAATTCAACATTCCTTTATGTTTAAAACTCTCAATAACCTAGGTATTGATGGAACATATCTCAAAATACTAAGAGCTATTTATGACAAACCCATAGCCAATATCGTACTGAATGGGCAAAATGTGGAAGCATTCCCTTTGAAAACTGATACAAGGCAAGGAGGGCCGGGCGCGGTGGCTCACGCCTGTAATCCCAGCACTTTGCGAGGCCGAGGCAGGCAGATCACGAGATCAGGAGATCAAGACCATCCTGGCTAACACGGTGAAACCCTGTCTCTGCTAAAAATACAAAAAATTAGCCAGGCGTGATGGCGCATGCCTGTAATCCCAGCTACTCAGGAGGCTGAGGCAAGAGAATGGCGTGAACCCGGAAGATGGAGCATGCAGTGAGCCGAGATGGTGCCACTGCACTCCAGCCTGGGTGACAGAGCGAGTCTCCATCTCAAAAAAAAAAAAAAAAAAAAAAGGCAAGGATGCCCTCTGTCACCACTCCTATTCGACACAGTATTAAAAGTTCTGGCCAGGGCAATCAGGCAAGAGAAAGAAATAAAGTGTATTCAAACAGGAAGGGAGGAAGTCAAATTGTCTTTGTTTGCAGACAATATGATTCTATATTTAGAAAACCCCATCATCTCATCCCCAAAACTCCTTAACCTAGTAAGCAACTTCAGCAGAGTCTCAGGGTACAAAATTGATGTGCAAAAATCACAAGCATTCCTATACACCAACAATAGACAAGCAGAGAGCCAAATCATGAATGAACTCCCATTCACAATTGCTACAAAGATAATTAAATACATAGGAATATAACTTATAAAGGATGTGAAGGACGTCTTCAAGGAGAACTACAAACCACTGCTCAAGGAAATAAGAGAGGACACAAAACAAATGAAAAAAACATTCCATTTTCATGGATAGGAAGAATCGATATTGTGAAAATGGCCATACTGCCCAAAGTAATTTATAGATTCAATGCTATTCCCATCAAACTATCCTTGAGATTCTTCACAGAATTAGAAAAAACTTAATAAATGAAGACCCCATTTTGCCAAGACAGTCCAAAGCAAAAAGAACAAAGCTGGAGGCATCACGCTACCTGACTTCAAACTATACTACAAAGCGATAGTAACAAAAACAGCATGGTACTGGTATCAAAACAGTCATATATACCAATGGAACAGAACAGAGACCTCAGAAATAACACCACACATCTACAACCATCTGATCTTCAACAAACCTAACAAAAACAAGCAATGGGGAAAGGACCTCCTATTCAATAAATGGTGCTGGGAAAACTGGCTAGCCATATACAGAAAACTGAAACTGGACCCCTTCCTTACACCTTGTACAAAAATTAACTCAAGATGGATTAAAGACTTAGATGTAAAACCCCACATTATAAAAACCCCAGAAGAAATCTAGGCAATACCAGTCAGGACATAGGCTTGAGCAAAGACTTCATGATGAAAACGCTAAAAGCTATTGCAACAGAAGCCAAGTTGACAAATGGGATCCAATTAAACTAAAGAGCTTCTGCACAGCAAAAGAAACTATCAGCAGAGTGAACAGGCAACCTACAGAATGGGTGAAATTTTTTGCAACCTACCCATCTGATGAAGGGCTAATATCCAGAATTTACAAGGAACTTAAACAAATTTACAAGAAAGAAACAAACAACTCCATCAAAAACTAGGTCAAGTACATGAACAGACACTTCTCAAAAGAAGACACTTACATGGCCAACACACATATGAAAAAAAGTTCAACATACTGATCATTAGAGTAATGCAGGTCAAAACCACAATAAGAGCCATCTCATGCCAGTCAGAATGACAATTATTAAAAAGTCAACAAACAATAGATGCTGGCGAGGCTGTGGAGAAATAGGAACACTTTTACACTCTTGGTGGGAATGTAAATTAGTTCCACCATTGTAGAAGACAGTAAAGCAATTCCTCAAGGATCTAGAACCAGAAATACCATTTGACCAAGCAATTCCATTACTGGGTATATTCCCAAAGGGATATAAATCATTCTGCTATAAAGATACATGCATACATATGTTTATTACAGCATTATTTATAATAGCAAAGTCATGGAACCCCCAAATGCCCATCAATGATAGACTGGATAAAGTAAATGTGGTACATATACACCGTGGAATACTGTGCGGTTATAAGAAGGAATGCAATCATGTCCTTTACAGGGACATGGATGAAGCTGGAAGCTATCATCCTCAGCAAACTAACACAGGAACAGAAAACCAAACACCACATGTTCTCACTCATAAGTGGAAGTTGAACAATGAGAACAGATGGACACAGGGAGGGGAACAAGACACACCAGGGCCTGTTGGGGGTTGGGAGGTGAGGGGAAGGAACTTAGAGGACAGGTCAATAGGTGCAGCAAACCACCACGACACAGGTACATCTATGTAACAAATCTGCATGTTCTGCACACATTCCCAGAACTTAAAGTAAAATAAAAATCATAATAAAAAAATGAATACTGAATCAAAACTTTTCAGATAAACAAAAGCTGAGAAAATTAAGCAGGAGCAAGTCTACATTACAAGAAATGTTAAATGAAGTTCTCCAGTCAAAAGGAAAATGATGTAACTTGCAAACTTATATCTACACAAACAAATGAAGAGTACTGCAAATAGTATATATGTGGGTATATAAAAAAGACTGTTCCCCTCATTTTTAAGATCTTTAATGGGTAATCTAATTCTAAGATAAAAATAATTTAGTGTGTGGTTCATAACACGCAGAAATAAAATGTATGACAACAACAGCACAAGGGACAGAATGGGGAATAAAATACTACTTTACGGGTTTCAAATTATTTGTGAAATATCATTATAACATTTAAAAGTAGATTATAATAAATCAAAGATACATATTTTAAACCAAAAAGTAGTATAGGCAAATGGAAAAATGTGAGCCAAATATGTAATTTCAAATTTTCTAGTAGCCACATTAAAAATCTAACAAGAAACAGGTAAAATTAATTTTAATGATTTTATTTAACCCAACAAGAAAAAACTGTCACAAGAAAAAAGCTAACAAATTAAAAATCACCAACTGAGATCTCCCAGAGAATTGAGGTCACAGGGCAAACCACCACTCTGAAAACCAGAGAGATGGGCAGATATAGTGAATCACAACTTACCGGGAGGAGAAACTGTTGAAGTCAGTAACTGATAGGAACACTTAAATAGTAATTGACAAATAGCTACAGACTGATTGCAAATTAGCTTGAGAATTAAAAACTCCTGGTGACCCAGTGTAGGGTTCCCCACACTTATGATTTTACTTCTAAAAGCCCAACAAAGGGTCACACAGTGAAGATGAAAGAAAACATCTCCTTGTGCTTTGGGAAGGGGAAAAGGGGAAAGCAACCCTTTTGAAATTGGCCCAGAGTGTTCTATTCTTCATAACAAAGACCTGCCCTCAACAGAAACTACTTTACCAGGGCCTTATCTGATCAAACATAGGGGCAATTAGACAACTCTAGTGCACTCTACCCATCTTGTCTCACATAAAGAAGGGAAAAAAAGGCTAAGAAATTATTCTGGAAGTTACATCCCAGGGACTTTGCTCATTTGACAAAAAAAAAAAAAAAAAAAGGATTTAAGCAGATGATTATAGAATGTTTCCCTTCCTCTCCTCCCCAATACTTTATTATTACAATAGGGCTCCAGTAAAATAAAAGTAGATTATAACTGAGAGCGTTAGAGACAGGGTCTAATTAAGAAGGCATTTCTAGGGAAATCCAAAGACAACAAGGGAGGCAAAAACAAGGACACTAGAGGAAATTTAAGGCTCTGACACCTATAGCTACAGCAAATACTAAATACTGCACAACTCCTAGCCAGATAAACATAAAACCTTACACGAAAGCCCTATTTACCTCTGTTCCTATTGCTTAGTATACCACATACAGCTTTCAAAACAAAAACAAAAACAACTCAAGTCATCTTAAAATGCAGGAAAAGGCCAGGTGCGGTGGCTCACGCTTGTAATCCCAGCACCTTGGGAGGTCGAGGAGGATGGATCACAAGGTCAGGAGTTGGAGACCAGCCTGAACAACAAGGTGAAATCCTATCTCTACTAAAAATACAAAAAATTAAAAAATTAGTCAGGCATGGTGGCACTTGCCTGTAATCCCAGCTACTCAGGAGGCTGAGGCAGGAGAATTGCTTGAACCCAGGAGGCGGAGGTTGCAGTGAGCCAAGATCTTGCCATTGCACTCCAGCCTGGGTGACAGAGCAAGACTCGGTCAAAAAAAAAAAAAAAAAAAAGGAAGCAGGAAAAAAGACAAGCAGTCTAAAAAGACAATATAAGCATTATAACCAGACCCAGCTATGACACAAATGGTTTTTTTCTAGGCTGGAAATTTTAAATAACTATGACCTGTTAAGGGCTCTAAAGAAAATGGTGGGCAACATGTAAGACCAGATTGGTAATGTAAACAGAGAGATGAAAACTCTAAGAAATAATCAAAAACACTGTGACAAAAATAAAGAATGCCTTTGATGGTCTCAATAGACTGAATATGGCTGAAGAAAGAATCCATGAACTCGAAGATGAATTAATAGAAACTCCCACAACATAAATGTAAAGACCCAATAGAGTGAAACAATTACAATAGAACATCCAACTGTGAAACAATTTCAATAAGTGTAACATGCACAACTGAAATACCAGGAGAAGAAAAAGAATGGAGCAGAAGATATATTTGAAATAAAAATGTCCAAGACTTTTCCAAAATAACGACAGACATGAAACTGCAGTTTCAGTTATCTCAGAGAACACCAAGCAGGATAAATGTCAAAAAAACCCACTATACATAGGCATATCATATTCAAACTTCCGAAAGACAAAGAGAAATCCTTCAGAAAAGCCAAAGGAAAGAACAACTTACTTATAGAGAAACAAGGAAGAGCATTACAGATGACTTCTCATCAGAAACCACACAAGCAGGAAGAGAATGGAGTGAAATATATAAAGTGTTGAGAGAAATAAACTCACTAACCTAGAATTCTACATCTAGTGAAATTTATTCTTCAAAACTGAAGGAGAACTAAAGACTTTTTCACAGAAACAAAATTGAGAGGTCATTGTCAGCAGACCTTGCCCTGTAAGAAAAACTAAAGTTGTTCTTCATGGAGCAGGAAAATGATCTAGGTCAGAAACTTGGATCCACATAACAAAAGGAAAAGTGTCAGGGAATGAAGTACAAGTAAAGTAAAATGTTTTGTTTTTCTTATTCTTAATTGATTGAAAAGATAATTATTTAAGGTAATAACAATAACAATGTATTGGTGATGGTATTCATATGGACAAATAAAATGAATGACAGTAATGTCATAAGAGATGAGAGGGAAAATTGGAAATAGTCTGTTTTAGGGTACTTTCACTGCACATGAAGAGGAAGAAATATTAACTGTATATGTATGTGGCAATCCATAGGGCAACTACTTAAAAAATTGAAAAGAAAGTGTAATTGATATGCTAAAAGAAGAGATACAATGGAATCATATAAAACCAGAAAATGCAGAAAAAGAGATTTTAAAAAAGAACCAGTACAATGAATAGAAAACAGTTACAAACAGTAAATATTGATTCGACAATATCAATAATCACTTTAAGTGAGAATGGTCTAAATGTACCAATTAAAAGATTGTCAGAGCAGCTAAAAAACAAGATTCGACTATTGTATTTGAATACAGATGTGATTCCCAGTCTACTTTCAGGCAAGTTTTCACCACTGTTTGTTATTTGGTTTCCTGTCATTAAAAAAAGTTGACTAACTTCCCTACTAACTGGCACACTCAGACAGTAAAGAGCTTAAAGGAGAGGGGCTTTGAGCAGAATGGCAGCATACTGATATAAGAGAATAAGAGCAGGGAGCTAGGAGATGCATGAAACTGCAGCAAAGTAGCCTCAGCCTCTGAATTCAAGTGCCCTTCAAGGAACTGAACTCATTTAACCATACTATCATATTTGGGAAGCACGGATTATTACTTCCATTTCACATTTTGTGAAAACTGTTAAGTATCTTCTGTGTACTCTAGACAAGACATCCAGGCTCCAGGCCTCTCTTACATGGTCCAGCACTTATTTCATGGAATCCTCTCTACTTTGCCCTTCTGTATTCACTACTGCCCACTCCCTTGTCCTCTGCCAATTCCATCGTGATTCTATAGGAAAATGGGATGTCTGTCATTCTCTGCAGCTGTGAACTTTGCATCTTTCTTTGGCTTTAAAATATCTGGCCTGTAATGATAAGCATTCAGCAAGCCACTGAAAAGCAATGGCACTTAAGAAAATCTCCGGCAACTCTGTCTTTTCCTCTTGCTTTCTCAGTCCTGCTCAAAGTTGTCTTGTTGGCAGGCAGCCACCTGTGAAATGTGCACATTTCAAAGCAAATGGCTCCAGGAGCTCATAATTGCTGCCAAACGTGTGTGGATTTTAATAGCCCATTTTCATTAGCCTTGTGTGAAATCACCTGTCTCTGTGTTGTTACCCAACTTAATTGTCAATTATGGTGATTAAGCTTGGCTTTCACTACCATCGCTGGTAATCATTAGTATTATCTCTGAGGCTGAATGAAGGGAAAAAAAATCATACCAGAAAAAAATATCATTTTGTAGGTGAAGGTGAATATTTTGGTGTCAATGAATGAGGAGAATGGCATTTTTTTTTTATTTGGGCTGAACCAAACTTGAGTCTACCTGTTATTTCTAACCTGCCTTTTAGATACTTTAGGACAAACACTTCTCTTTTGTCACTTGGTTTTCTGTCACCGAAGAAGGATTCCGGATACCTATCCCTTTGCAGTTCTCCCGAGATGAGCATAGGTAATTAAGACAGTAAGTTAGATAATTAATGCCTTTAAAATGCTTCCAGCAATGTCAGTGATTCCAAGTATAATAGGTGGAGCCCTAGAAAAACTTGGGAGATAGCACAGAAAGTGCTGCCAAGGTACAACTTGAGATTTTGATTGATGTTCTTTCTGGTTTCATCAGTCTTGTTAAATTTTAAGCACCTTACCTTGCCTTCTTGACTACGGGGTCATCTAATTTTGCATCTTGACTAGTATTTTACTTTTTCGTGGAATTTGCAATGAACAATAGTGAAAATCAATGACATTATCATTATCATCCTTTTCCTCCTTCTTTACAAATTTTAATTTAGTAAAATCCCAAACTCATTTCTCTTATGCTTTTATGGGATTTCAGGACATGGCAAAATAATGAAAGACATTTTTGAAAATGATATCATTAGACATCATCTCTAGTATTTGAGTGCCATGTGTGTCCCCAAGGTTTATGACACTCTTAAGACTTGACAGTTTCCTTTATCTTTCCAAAACCCTTGGAAGAAACTAATAAGAGTTTTTTTTTTAATTCTAATTTAATGGGAAGAAAGAAATTAAGTCATGCAAGCTTAAGGGATATGAAGAGTGAATCAGTGACTATTGCCTTCCGGGGTAGAGGAGGAATGAGGCTCTATTCCAGATAGTCCTTAATGAAAACACCTAAAATCCATAACCTAGCAAAGATCCTCTGGCAAGTCTGGACTGAGGCTGGCAAGAGTTACAAACGAATTAGCTTTCTGGACAGTTTCCCTCTCTTCCCACTTTCCCATTCCCATTTAGTGTTCTTTACAGGGTTTTGTTTATAAAGGCCTGATTATAACAAATGCTGTCTTCATCACTTGGTTTCCAAAACCCCTGTACTCAAGATTACAGAGTGTCCTCAGAAGTTTCATGGTTGCTCACCCGTGAAGAGTGGAGGACTGGAATCCAAACTCTTATGGTGCTTTTCTAATTTCTGTAAATATGCATTTTTCTTATAATTAAAAAATGTGTTTTTTTAATTTCCCAAAAAGGAGAATGTAATTTATCACTTGGAATAGAGGAGGAAGACAAATTACAGCTGAAACATTTTCTCTTTTATGAAGCTTTAACCAATTCTTCCTCTTCCAAGTCCCTAAGACAAAATAAATTGCCCTTTTTCCTATGTTTCCCCTTTTTCCTGTGTTCTTTATTCTTGTGTGGATTATAGAGTGACCACATTTTATTATAGTTACTTGTTGTATAATCCCACATTTTTATCCTTAAATTTTGGTCAAGAGAGGTCTTCTTTTTCAGCTGCTGTGTAATTAAGTTTAAGGGTGATGAAGGAAAGAGAAAATTCAAACACCCAAGAACTGTGAAGGATGAGCCTTTTAAAGGAGAGCTTACTGCCTTATGGTGAACTGACTCAAATGCTTTGGTAACGTGGATGTGCTGTAAGGGCTGAGTGGTTTCTTTATCAAACAGCATTCTGCAAATTCATGGAGTTCCCATGTAGACTTGCAAATGCTTGTGCTTTGTGATAGAAATGTCTCTGGAAGAGCTGACTTTGGTCTAATTGTAAACTTTTCCATTTCTCTTAGTGTGTATGTATCTCCCATTAGGACAGATTGTATATTGTATTCATTCTTTTCCATATCCTAGCACAATGTCTGATACAAAGAGAACAGCAACAAATGTTTGCTAAATAGACTTACAGTATCACACGCTACCCCCATAACTCCATAAATCAATTTTGAAATTAAAGGAGAAATAATGTTAGATATTCATTTTCTTCCTTTAAAGTCTGCACCTCCAACATATATTGGAAACAATGAAACAAGACATAATGACGTCTTTTGATATCAGGATCTTAAACTCCAGCTGATCCCCACCTCTTTTTGTTTTCATAGAACCTACGACTTCCCTCAAGAAGCTAGCAGGACAAGAAATTGCTGTTTCTAGACCCACCCTTTGCTTCTCCTTTGAGCTTACGGATCTGTTATTTTCTGGTTATTTAAATTTAAAGCTGCCTTTGAGATTTCAGCCCTCAGTATCAAGAGCTCCCAAAATTTTCCTGCAAAAATTCCTCGATTCAGCCATCTCTGCCAGTTGGGGTTTCTGAGGAAATGAACCAAAGCCGGCAGCGGTTGCTATGGTGACTGAGTCTCCCTGGAGTGAAGTCAGGGGAGCATCCATTTGAAGGAATGGGGGAGCTATATTCTAGAAGAATGACCATCTGCTAAGAATGAAGTGATCCTGGAGAAGGAGTGGGGTTAGGGGAGTCTTAAGGAATATGGAAAAACTTAGAATAGATACTATGACAGATGCATCAGCAACTCAACAAGAGATGAGTAAAGTGATTGCCTGAACAGCAGTGAGAGTCCGGCCTAGGAAAGACTGCACGTATCTGAGTGGACCCTGGAAGCACGGCTTTGTGGTTATTCACAGAAACTCTCAGCAGCCTGGGAGTGGCAGCAGAGAAGAGGACAGAAGAAGTGACCAGAGCTTGGTATTGGCAAAGAAGAAACATGAAATATGTGTAGATCATGCACACTTGTGAGACATAAATACACTTCAGATTAAGAAGAACTACATTCACAGAAGTTTTGTTTAAAACAGTTTGCCACAGAATGAACAGAAGTTTGTTTGTGTGAAACTGAAGTGTGATGGAAAGCAAAACCTCTTATTATTTGAGCAATAATCCCCAAATCACAGTTACTATGAGGGTACATTTTACGATTTATTAGTAGAAACATAGTACCTGTTACATAGTCTAGCTCAGTAAATTCTTGTCTTGATATATTAAAAATTATTTTCTGTCACGCAGGCTAGAGTGCAGTGGCACAATCAGCTCACTGCAGGCTTGAACTCTTGGGCTCAAGAGATTCTCCCACCTCAGCCTCCCAGGTAGCTGGGACTACAGGTGTGTGCTGCCACACCTGGATAATTTTTTTTATAGAGTCAGGGTCTTACTATGCTGCCCAGACTGATCTTGAACTCTTGGGCTCAAGAGATCCTCCAGCCTCAGACTCCCAAAATGCTGGAATTAGTTTTAAACCACCGTGCCTGGCCATTTATTTATTTATTGAGACAAAGTCTCCCTCTGTCACCCAGGCTGGAGTGCAGTGGCGCAATCTCAGCTTACTGCAACCTCCGCCTCCCAGGTTCAAGCGATTCTCCTGCCTCAGCCTTCCGAGTAGCTGTGATAACAGGTGTGTGCCACCACACCAGGCTAATTTTTTGTATTTTTAGCAGAGATGGGGTTTCACCGTGTTAGCCTGGATGGTCTCGATCTCCTGACCTCGTGATCTGCCTGCCTCGGCCTCCCAAAGGTATTTTATTTTTTAACCTGTTTATCCACTAGTTGGTAAGTTATTTGAAGGCAAGAATTATGGCTTGTTCATTTTTTTTGTCCTTCGAAGCATTGATATAGGATCTCTTGCATAGTAGTTTCCTAATACCTGTTTGTTGCCCCAGAATAACAAATTCTCAAAGTTGGAAAGGAACTAGAAAGATCATAAGACACCATCCCATATCCAGGAATGAATTTCCTCCCAAACCTCCAGGGTAAATGGTGTTCCACCTCTCCATGGTGCCTCCAGTGATAGGGAGCCTGCTGCCTCCCACAGCAGCCCACCCCACAGTTGGACAGCTGGTATTGCTGGAAAGTGTTCCTTTGTACTGTGTTGAGATTTCAGCCAGCCTAGTGTGATAGCTCAAGCCTCTAATCCCAGCTACTCAGGAAGCTGAGGTGGGAGGATGGCTTGAGGCCCGGAATTTGAGATCAGCTGGAGCAACACAGCAACACCGTTTCTCAAAAAAAAAAAAAGAAAAAGAAGAAAGAAAAAGAAAGAAAAGAAAGAAAGAAAGAAAAAAGAAAGAAAGAAAAAGAAAGTTGCTTTCCTGTGACGTCTACTCATAGTGCCTTTTGCTGCTCTCAGAGCCACACATAGTTCCTTCATGAGTCCATCTCATAGCCCTTCAAGTATTTGAAGCAGCTTTCATGTTATTGGGGATCTAATATTCTCTATTCCTTTATGTGTTCTTCAAATAAATGTCTTTCAAGATCCTCTATCTCTCTTCTTGGGGTCTGGTTAGCCAAAATTTCTCATAACATGCAGAGCCTGGAAAGAACCCCACAAAACAGTGAGGCAAAACCAACACAAAGAAGAGCTGGATAAGGCTTCTGTTCATATACTTATGAACACTTAACTTCTCTGGCAGTGGTTCCTCTGACACCAATGTAACTAATAGCTAACTGAAGCACCCATGTTGTCTCCTGTAAATCACTGTGCAGTCCAATCTTACTCATTCCAGACTTGTGTAGCTGGGTTTAGAAACCAGGTAAATGGCTTTATATTTATCCTTCTTAATTGATTGTCCTAATTTATCATGGCTATTGAGATGCTTTTAAAAGCCTGGTTCCATGAGGAATAATGCTCCTTCCCTCTGGTGTTATTGTGAGGATTACGTGAAACAATGCATGCAAAGCACCTAAAATACCATGCACATATTAGGTACTCAATAAATAGTAGTTCATGTGATTATGACCAACCAAATTTGAATTAAACAATGAATTCTAAATTCTCTGACACCTTAGTATTCTGGGATAACAGAAACAAATATTATTTTTCAGGGTAAACAAGTAATTTGGGACGCCTGATTCTGTTTTATTACTCAACCTAACATTTTTGTTTGTTGCATGTTTTAAAAACTCTGCCTGTAACTAAAAAGGAGTAGAAATAAGTTAGGTCACAAAGCAAAACATTCCTTATCCTTACTCGACAAGCATGTTATCCAAGCGATGCAAACAGTAAGATCATCAGATGAATGACTGTCAAAAGGAAAAGATTTGCTGAGAAAATATAGTCAGAAGCATCCATCAAAAATGGATGAAGTGGCAATTTCAACACTGGGAGTGAGACTGATAAATATAAACAAAACATGATGCCAAAAAAGATATGTTTTTGTATTTAGTGCAAATTTGAGTTAACAAATGAAATAACTTGATATATGTAGGGATATCAAATGAGTTACATGTAGCTATAAGGAGTGACTTTTAGCTGGTTGCATTATTAGGGCCCTGAAGTTATCAAGCCTGTAATGTCAAATTTCCCAAAGTGTAGTTCAAAGACTTTATGCTTCAGAATCACCTAGGGTGCTTGTTTAAGAAGATTACTAGGTATTGTCCCAAACCACTAAATTATAATCACTAAAGATTGGACCCAGGAATCTGAACATTAACAAGCTTTCCAATTGATTCTGATGTCCACAAAAGGTTGAGAACCTCTGCAGTATAGGGTAACCTGGAGAGCAAAGGGTAGTTACTGCTTGGAGGAAAGTGAGGGAATTTCACCACCCCTACTGCAGGGGACACGAATCTACTACATGCCTTGTCACTCCCTTAGAAGCTATTAACTTGAAAGCAAAGTCTCTCCCTTGATCTGCCGTACCCATTCTGGATCATAGTACAGATCATATAGAAAAACTGAGGCCTCCACAGCCATGAAACCTCTGAAATGACTCAGCAAGATAACCTACCCAGGAGTAAGCTAATTCCTAAGAGATCAGAGAAGGCCTCCACCATTGCCAGCTTCCTATATCCAAAAAGCACCTGAAGGATTAATGATCTTGAGTGCATTGGACTTAACTTCCTGAATCACAACTGAGGACAGCACTCCTGCTCCACAGCAGTTCACTGCTAGCTATCATGTGTGTACCATGTGACTCCACCTTTGTGGTTGACTGGAATGGGAATGGATTCCTACCCAAGCTGTGACAATCAGATTTTCTCTCCTGAGGTTTTAGAATTGGATCTGAGAATTAGCAAGTTGATCACTCAGTTGGTTAGAAATAGAACATGTAAACTTGGGATCTCTGTTTACTCTGTGGACAAAAAAGCAGAAAAAATGAGTTGCATGTAGAGATAAGAAGGAAGCAAATGGGCGGAGAGAAGCAAAGACATGGGAACTGTTCCTGCTTCTAGCTTCTTCTGCAGATCCAGCTGCACTCTTGCCCTTGGGTTCTATGAGAGACCCTTGTATCCTTCTACCAAATCCTTCTTTTCCATATTATACTGACTGAAGGAGCATTCTGTTACTTTCAGCTAGAAGGATCCTAATTAGCTAACTCCTTTTTGCCACATGTCCATTTTCCCTTTCTCACCACCCAGTGGAATCCTTTCCTGTTACCTACATTTCCATTCACATCTCTGTGTTCTGTGCCTTTGACTCAATTTCCCACTGGTGCCTTCCCACCCAAACTTTTCATGGAATCTGTCTTGTGATTGATAAACTCCTCTCCATCATTAACTCACTGCTCTTTCTCCTCTGGCTTTAATTGAAGTCCGGTTCTCCTCACAGGCTAACAGTACCCTCTGGCCCTCTCAAGAGGAGGCTGTTCTTTTCATATGCTTGCTGATAGAGCAATCATTGTTCAGGAGAGCAATGAGATTTCTAAAACTGGTTAGGCCAATCATGACTTATTCTGTAGGCTGGGTAGAGGCTCTCTTCCCTGAGGTTAAGAAATATCCACTGCATGTTTATCTGGGAAGAAGTAGGAGATTGGCTACTGGGTTGACCATGGTTTATGTCTGACATGCCTCCTGCTACCTCCTTCCCCCCATCACATACACCCATGTGCATGTGTGCGCACACACACACATACACACACAGGCACACACAGGCACACGTACTCCATTCTCCAGCCACACTGGAGATTCTTTCACCTTTGGACTTGTCCATATGCTGTTCCTGTTGACTGATAATCTTTTCACCTTCTTCTTCACCAGACTAATACCTGTACACTTTTTAGGTCTCCCTAAAATGTCTCTTGCCCTGGGAAGTTTTCCCTGACAACCCCTCCTGAGTCAAGTACCCTTGCTGTGTTCTTTCATTACAGTGCACGTCCCTTATCTTCATGTTTATCTACCTTACAATAGTACTGGTTTAAGTATCAGTCTTTCCTACAGCATCTTTCTTAGCACACATGGTAGAAAGAGGACATGCTGCCTTCCTTACCTTTGCATTCCCGGTAGCTGTAACAGTACCAGGTCCATCATGGCAGGAATTTTATAAGCATTTGTTGGGTAAATGAACAGTCTCCTTCTGAGCTGGGCTTACATTATATTAACCACCAGGTTTTCATAATTTGAGGACACATTCAAAATCCTGAGAGGTAAAGAGACCTCAGATAGATAACAAAATACATATGAGAAGTTTTGCAGCTACAGAAGAATAATGCATCATTTGACAACAAGCTGATTGTAGAATTTAGGCAATTTCCTGGGTGAGAGTCTGCCTTCTGATCTGAGGCACTGACAGACCCAGCCAATGTCCAGACAGTGTGACAGAAGCTAGCATGGTTGTGCTTCTCTGGGCCATCCAGACTCATGAGCCTCCCTCCTTGTTTTTCTCTACTTTTCCTCCTGTGTGGATCTTCATGTCTGGGGCTGGGGAATGCAGGCAGCATGTCTCTCTGGTCTTTTTAGTTTTGTTTTCTAGTCTTAATACCCTTCCTCTTTCCTTCCTCATTTCTTACTACTTACACCAAGACAAACACTAGTGACTTTTCTTTCTTTTGTGTATGCTAGAAAAAAATGAAGTGTAGTTAAAACAGGAAGCTTTAAGTTAGACACTACCTTAGAATACTATGAAAAATGGAATAAAAAGGGACAAGTAAGAAATAAGAGGTAATAAAGATAATAACAGGCAAATATCTAAAATTGTCTAGAGAGTGTTGGGAATCAAAGTTGGCCCTTTTCAGAGAGAAAGCAGTCAACTGCTTTCTTAAATTTTCCTTTACACTAATATTTAATAATTATCTGTCTCATGATTCAAGCAGCCAGGTAACCCTGAAAGAGAAAGATTCCTATGATATCTGTTACATTATTCTTCATTTTTAAAACAAAAGCAAAATCCTTATTTAAATAGCCAACATTAAACACAGCCACAGTTCCCAGATGGCTGAATAGGAACAGCTCCAGTCTACAGCTCCCAGCGTGAGCAACACAGAAGACAGGTGATTTCTGCATTTCCAACTGAGGTACTGGGTTCATCTCACTGGGGCTTGTTGGACAGTGGGTGCAGGACAGTGGGTGCAGCCCACCGAGTGTGAGCCAAAGCATGGCAAGGCATTGCCTCACCCGGGAAGCACAAGGGGTCAGGGAATTCCCTTTCCTAGCCAAGGGAAGCTGTGACAGATGGCATCTGAAAAATCGGGTCACTGCCATCCCAATACTGCGCTTTTCCAATGGTCTTAGCAAACGGCACACCAGGAAATTATAACACAATTTATAATTGGCTTGGAGGGTCCCATGCCCACGGAGCCTCACTCACTGCTAGCACAGCAGTCTGAGATGGAACTGTAAGGCGGCAGCGAGGCTGGGGGAGGGGTGCCTGCCATTGCTGAGGCTTGAGTAGGTAAACAAAGCGGCTGGGAAGCTCGAACTGGGTGGAGCCCACTGCAGCTCAAGGAGGCCTGCCTGCCTCTGTAGACTCCACCACTGGGGGAAGGGCATAGCCGAACAAAAGGCAGCAGAAACCTCTGCAGACTTAAATGTCCCTGTCTGACAGCTTTGAAGAGAGTAGTGGTTCTCCCAGCATGGAGTTTCAGATCTGCGAATGGACAGACTGCCTCCTCAAGTGGGTCTCTGAACCCCAAAGTAGCCTAACTGGGAGGCACCCCCCAGTAGGGGCAGACTGACACCTCACACAGCTGGGTACCCCTCTGAGAAGAAGCTCCCAGAGGAACGATCAGGCAGCAACATTTGCTGTTCAGCAATATTTGCTGTTCTGCAGCCTCCGCTGCTGATACCCAGGCAAACACGGTATAGAGTGGACCTCCAGCACACTCCAACAGACCTGCAGCTGAGGGTCCTGACTGTTAGAAGGAAAACTAACAAACAGAAAGGACATCCACATGAAAACCCCATCTGTACGTCACCATCACCAAAGACCAAAGGTAGATAAAACCACAAAGATGGGGAAAAAACACAGCAGAAAAGCTGAAAATTCTAAAAATCAGAGGGCCTCTCCTCCTCCAAAGGAACGCAGCTCCTCGCCAGCAACGGAACAAAGCTGGATGGAGAATGACTTTGACAAGTTGTGAGAAGAAGGATTCCGATGATCAAACTTCTCCGAGTTAAAGGAAGAAGTTCGAACCCATCGCAAAGAAGCTAAAAACCTTGAAAAAAGATTAGACGAATGGCTAACTAGAATAACCAGTGTAGAGAAGTCCTTAAAGGACCTGATGGAGCTGAAAACCATGGCATGAGAACTACGTGACAAATGCACAAGCTTCAGTAGCCAATTTGATCAACTAGAAGAAAGGGTATCAGTGATTGAAGATCAAATGAATGAAATGAAGCAAGAAGAGAAGTTTAGAGAAAAAAGAGTAAAAAGAAACGAACAAAGCCTCCAAGAAATATGGGACTATGTGAAAAGACCAAATCTATGTCTGATCAGTGTAACTGAAAGTGACAGGGAGAATGGAACCAAGTTGGAAAACACTCTGCAGGATATTATCCAGGAGAACTTCCCCAATCTAGCAAGGCAGGCCAACATTCAAATTCAGGAAATACAGAGAATGCCACAAAGATACTCCTCAAGAAGAGCAACTCCAAGACACACAATTGTCAGATTCACCAAAGCTGAAATGAAGGAAAAAATGTTAAGGGCAGCCAGAGAGAAAGGTCAGGTTAACCACAAAGGGAAGCCCATAAGATTAACAGCAGATCGCTCAGCAGAAACTCTACAAGCCACAAAGAGTGGGGGCCAATATTGAACAATCTTAAAGAAAAGAATTTTCAACCCAGAATTTCATATCCAGCCAAACTAAGCTTCATAAGTGAAAGAGAAATAAAATCCTTTACAGACAAGCAAATGTTGAGAGATTTTGTCACCACCAGGCCTGCCCTACAAGAGCTCCTGAAGGAAGCACTAAACATGGAAAGAAACAACTGGTACCAGCCACTACAAAAACATGCCAAATTGTAAAGACCATCGATGCTAGGAAGAAACTGCATCAACTAATGAGCAAAACAACCAGCTAATATCATAATGACAGGATCAAATTCACACATAACAATATTAACCTTAAATGTAAATGGGCTAAATGCAAATTGGATAGAGTCAAGACCCATCAGAGTGCTGTATTCAGGAAACCCATTTCACATGCAGAGACACACATAGGCTCAAAATAAAGGGATGGAGGAAGATCTATCAAGCAAATGGAAAACAGAAAAAAGCAGCGGTTGCGATCCTAATCTCCGATAAAACAGACTTTAAACCAACAAAGATCAAAAGAGACAAAGAAGGCCATTACATAATGGTTAAGGGATCAATTCAACGAGAAGAGCTAACTATCCTAAATATATATGCACCCAATACAGGAGCACCCAGATTCATAAAGCAAGTACTGAGAGACCTACGAAGGGACTTAGACTCCCACACAATACTAATGGGAGACTTTAACACGCCACTGTCAACATTAGACACATCAATGAGACAGAAAGTTAACAAGGATATCCAGGAATCGAACTCAGCTCTGCACCACGTGGACCTAATAGACATCTACAGAACTCTCCACCCCAAATCAACAGAATATACATTCTTCTCAGCACCACATTGCACTTATTCCAAAATTGACCACATAGTTGGAAGTAAAGCACTCCTCAGCAAATGTAAAAGAACAGAAATTATTACAAACTGTCTCTCAGACCACAGTTCAATCAAACTAGAACTCAGGGTTAAGAAACTCACTAAAAACTGCTCAACTACATGGAAACTGAACAACCTGTTCCTGAATAACTACTGGGTACATAACGAAATGAAGGCAGAATAAAGATGTCCTTTGAAACCAATAAGAACAAAGACAACATACCAGATTCTCTGGGACACATTTAAAGCAGTGTGTAGAGGGAAATTTATAGCACTAAATGCCCACAAGAGAAAGCAGGAAAGATCTAAAATTGACACCCTAACATCACAATTAAAAGAACTAGAGAAGCAAGAGCAAACACATTCAAAAGCTAGCAGAAGACAAGAAATAACTAAGACCAGAGTAGAATTGAAGGAGATAGAGACACAAAAAACCCTTCAAAAAAAAATCAATGAATCCAGGAGTTGGTTTTTTGAAAAGATCAACAAAATTGATAGACCACTAGCAAGACTAATAAAGAAGAAAAGAGACAATAGTCAAATCGACACAATAAAAAATGATATGGGGGATATCACTACCGATTACACAGAAATACAAACTACCATCAGAGAATACTATAAACACCTCTACACGAATAAACTAGAAAATCTAGAAGAAATGGATAAATTCCTTGACACATACACCCTCCCAAGACTAAACCAGGAAGAAGTTGAATCCCCGAATAGACTAATAACAAGCTCTGAAATTGAGGCAATAATTAATAGCCTACCAACCAAGAAAAGTTCAGGACCAGATGGATTCACAGCCAATTTCTAGCAGAGGTACAAGGACGAGCTGGTACCATTCCTTCTGAAACTATTCCAATCAATAGAAAAAGAAGGAATCCTCCCTAACTCATTTTATGAGGCCAGAATCATCCTGATATCCAAAGCCTGACAGAGACACAACAAAAAAAGAGAATTTTAGACCAATAGCCCTGATGAACATCGATGCAAAAATCCTCAATAAAATACTGGCACACCGAATCCAGCAGGACATCAAAAACTTATCCACCATGATCAAGTGGGCTTCATCCCTGGGATGCAAGGCTGGTTCAACATATGCAAATCAATTAATGTAACCCAGCATACAAAGAGAACCAAAGACAAAAACCACATGATTATCTCAATAGATGCAGAAAAGGCCTTTGACAAAATTCAACAACACTTCATGCTAAAAACTCTCAAGAAATTAAGTACTGATGGGACATATCTCAAAATAGTAAGAGCTATTTATGACAAAACCACAGCCAATATAATACTGAATGGGCAAAAACTGGAAGCATTCCCTTTGAAAGCTGGCACAAGACAGGGATGACCTCTCTCACCACTCCTATTCAACATAGCGTTGGAAGTTCTGGCCAGGGCAATCAGGCAGGAGAAAGAAATAAAGGGTATTCAATTAGGAAAAGAGGAAGTCAAATTGTCCCTGTTTGCAGATGACATGATTGTATATCTAGAAAACCCCATCATCTCAGCCCAAAATCTCCTTAAGCTGATAAGCAACTTCAGCAAAGTCTCAGGATACAAAATCAATGTGCAAAAATCACAAGCATTTTAATACACCAGTCACAGACAGAGAGCCAAATCATGAGTGAACTCCCATTCACAATTGCTTCAAAGAGAATAAAATACCTAGGAATCCAACTTACAAGGGATGTGAAGGGCCTCTTCAAGGAGAACTACAAACCACTGCTCAATGAAATAAAAGAGGACACAAACAAATCGAAGAACATTCCATGCTCATGGATAGGAAGAATCAATATCGTGAAAATGGCCATACTGCCCAAGGTAATTTATAGATTCAATGCCATCCCCATCAAGCTACCAATGACTTTCTTCACAGAATTGGAAAAAACTACTTTAAAGTTTCATATGGAACCAAAAAAGAGCACGCATTGCCACGTCAATCCTAAACCAAAAGAACAAAGCTGGAGGCATCATGCTACCTGACTTCAAACTATACTACAAGGCTACAGTAACCAAAACAGCATGGTACTGGTACCAAAACAGAGATATAGACCAATGCAACAGAACAGAGCCCTCAGAAATGATACCACACATCTACAACCATCTGATCTTTGACAAGCTTGACAAAAACAAGAAATGGGGAAAGGATTCCCTACTCACTAAATGGTGCTGGGAAAACTGGCTAGCCATATGTAGAAAGCTGAAACTGGATCTCTTCCTTACACCTTATACAAAAATTAATTCAAGATGGATTAAAGACTTATATGTTAGACCTAAAACCATAAAAACCCTAGGAGAAAACCTAGGCAATACCATTCAGGACATAGGCATGGGCAAGGACTTCATGTCTAAAACACCAAAAGCAATGGCAACAAAAGCCAAAATTGACAAATGGGATCTAATTGAACTCAAGAGCACAGCAAAAGAAACTACCATCAGAGTGAACAGGCAACCTACAGAATGGGAGAAAATTTTTGCAATCTACTCATCTGACAAAGGGCTAATATCCAGAATCTACAATGAAATCAAACAAATTTAAAAGAAAAAAACAAACAACCCCATCAACAAGTGGGCAAGGGATATGAACAGACACTTGTCAAAAGAAGACATTTATGTAGCCAAAAGACACATGAAAAAATGCTCATCATCACTGGCCATCAGAGAAAATGCAAATCAAAACCTCAATGAGATACCATCTCACACCAGTTAGAATGACGATCATTAAAAAGTCAGGAAACAACAGGTGCTGGAGAGGATGTGCAGAAATAGGAACACTTTTACACTGTTGGTGGGACTGTAAACTGGTTCACCCATTGTGGAAGACAGTGTGGCGATTCCTCAAGGATCTAGAACTAGAAATACCATTTGACCCAGCCGTCCCATTACTGGGTATATACCCAAACGATTATAAAACATACTGCTATAAAGACACAGGCACATGTATGTTTATTGTGCCACTATTCACAATAGCAAAGACTTGGAACCAACCCAAATGTCCAACAATGATAGACTGGATTAAGAAAATGTGGCACATATACACCATGGAATACTATGCAGCCATAAAAAATGATGAGTTCATGTCCTTCATAGGGACATGGACGAAGCTGGAAACCATCATTCTCAGCAAACTATCGCAAGGACAAAAAACCGAACACAGCATGTTCTCACTCATAGGTGGGAACTGAACAACGAGAACACATGGACACAGGAAGGGGAACATCACACGCCAGGGCCTGTTGTGGGGTGAGGGGCGGGGGGAGGGATAGCATTAGAAGATACGCCTAATGTAAATGGCAAGTTAATGGGTGCAACACACCAACATAGCACATGTATGCATATGTAACAAACCTGCACGTTGTGCACATGTACCCTAGAACTTAAGTATAATTTAAAAAATCACCAAAAACAATAAATAAAATGATATAACCAATGTATGAAAAATACAAGATTCAAAGAAGTCACTTAGGTAAAATCAGCAATCTTTCTCACATTGTTATTTATGAATGTTCAATCCAGCCCTGATTTATATCCTCAGGTTTTTGCAAAGGTTCCTTTCTAACTCATCTTGAGTTCTTATATTGTTAACACTCCCTAAATATCTTATTGAGACAAATCAGGGATTTCAGGCTATCTTAATATGAAAAACTTTACCCATCTGCCACAACTTCCCTCGGTCATAGCCACAAGTATTCTTTACCCTGCTTAACTGTTAGGACTAAATCTAGAACCTGCATTGCCTTCCCCTTGGCTCAACTGCTGCTGCTGCTGCTGCTTTTACTTATTTTCTTACAAACAACGTACAGAGAAAAAGGTCAATTTTTCATGTTAGCTGTCTGTGACAGTAGCATGAACCTCTGTGACTTTTTCATGATAAGGGAGTCATATTTTATCCTCCTCAGAAAAAGAATAGCAGCTATTCCTCTTCTAAAACAGCTTTTCCTCACTGGGAAACCCTTAAGTTTGTATAAAACAAACAATTTTATGCAAAGCATAAAGTTACGCTTTATGCATAGCAGTTGCTCTGTAAGGCTGCTGATGAAACAAAGTCCTTCCAGTTAAAGAAACCACGTGCCTGTCATATAAGACAAGCATCAAACACACACACACACACACACACACACACATGCAAATTGAAAATTTAGCAATGCTTTACAAGGATACTCAGTAACTCCATTTTACCACAATCCTCCCTGAAAAAAGTCAGATGAACACTCATGAGCCATGATCACATAACCTCATTTCTGTTGGTGTCTAATTTTTTCTCCCTAAACCCCAAACTGCAGAAATATGAAAGGCTGCCAGCAAAAGAACTAGTTGAGCTGCTGAAACAATGAATCCTGGATCCACCCTTGGAAAACTGTGATTAGCTTTCTCTGCAATCAGGATCATTCAGGGGAGCAGAGTAACCACATGGAAAGTTGCCTTCTTCCCACTCTCCTACACTGAACATTTTATTCTTGGTGTCTCTACTTCCTGTGTGTATCACAGGATGAGGCAGTGGAATAGTCAGTTAATCCCCAGGTTTTCCTGTCACCTGCACCTGCCTTGTGGGTTGTTAAGCTGAGCCAAATTATTCCAGAGGAGGTGAATTCCAGAAAGAATGTTTTTCAACAATTCAATAGAGTTACATATTTTCAGAATACAGTCCCAAATTATAGGTACAGAGTCATTCTTTTTCTAGTGATTTATATTCACATTTGATATTCTAAACTAGTAACTAAATCTCTCCCCCCTTACATGTATATAGAGGGAATATTTAGGCAAAGAGAGAGAGATATCAACAACAGCTTAATATGTACTGCCTACTCCATGTCCAAAGCTCCATTTATTGTCTCAATTAATCCCCAGACACTTCTGTACATTAGATACTATAATTATCTCCATTGTACAGATAAGGAAGCTGAGGTTTAAAAAGTCAGTAATGTGCCCAAGGTCAAATAGTTATTAGAATTGGGATATAAACCTGGAATCTGACGCTTACTTCATTGCCACTCAGCTATTTCAAAGCTCCTGGCTGGTACAACCAAAGAGGATATGGCCAGAGGCAGGGTGGGAATCCTGGTTCTGTCCCATCATGTTTAGGCTCTGCTGAATGGGGAGGAGACTTCTTGGCCACTGAGAGAAGCTTTTGTTCTTTTATCTAAAGATCAAAAAGAAATAAGAATATAGAAAGGTTTCTTACCTACATACCCAAGGCCCATAGTTTTAGTGACATCTTGTAACTTCACTCACTCCTGGGGAGTTGTGGTAGTAAAAGTTTATTGTTAATTTTATGAGGTTTTGTTTCTGTTTGTTTGTTTTGCAGAAATCTTATGCATGGCACTCTATTCTTCATGACACAAGATCTGCTCTTAAATCCCCTTCTTCGAATGAGCAGTTCAAAGGAGTGTAGTGATTATGTACATTCATAAACTATATTAGTGACAGAAGTGGTATGAAAATTACCCAATCCTAAATCCTTATGGAAATAGTCTTTTCTCTCACTTTGTGGGTCGTGATAAGCTAGTACAATATGAAGGGCAAGGTAGAAAAGTGTGTTTCAACTCCATACACACTGCTGCAGAAAAGCAAATGCCCTGCCAATGGTACTGATTCACTGCCAAGTCGCACTATTCTGAAAGGAATCAATTGAGTTATCCTGCGTGCAATCTTTAACCAGTCCCTCTTCCTTTCATGCATACATATTCATCACTTTTATCAGAAAATAATCCATTCTGGAGAGGCAGCTGCTTTCTAAATAAATTGCTGTTCCTTAGCAGCTGAATCCAACAGGCTGTTTTTCTCACTTCGGTGAATTCATTCTGACAACAGTGCATGCCAGTCATTTGCTCTTTTCCTTTCATGATTTGGTTTTATTATTAATCTATTCATTATGTTTATTGGCTCTGTCCATTATTTAAGAGCCTCAGTGCATATTTACAAGTACAATAAAAAGAGACAGCCTCAGCCATTGTAGCATACACACTAATAGGCAGTCAAGACATAAAATGATCCTTCTCTCTTCACCTCTGACTAAAGCTATGTGGGGCTGTTGGGTTGACAAACCAAATCAGCATGCTAGTACAATATGATCCAGTCAAATAGCCAGATAATGTAATCAAGCAATTGGTTTGCTTTATTTTTCCTCCACTTAATCCAAATTTAAGGATTAATTGTTCTTTTTAAAAATTATTGATATATAACCCACATACCATAAAATTCACCCTTTTTAAGTGTGCAATTCAGTGGTTTTTAGAATATTCACAAAGTTATGTAGTCATCACTACTATGTAATTCCAGAACATTTTCATCACCCCTTAAAGAAATCCATACTATTAGCAGTCACTTGCCTTTTCCCTTCCTCCTAGCCCCTAACAACCATTAATCTACTTTCTATCTCTCTGGATTTGCTTATTCTGAACATTTTACATAAATAAAATCATATAATATGTGGCCTTTTATGTCTGGCTTCTTTCACCTAGCATAATGTTTTCAAGGTTCATCCATGTTTTGGCATGTACCAGTACTTTAATCATTTTTATGGCTGAATAATGTCCCTTGGTGTAGACGTACTACATTTTATACATTCATCAGTTAATGGACATTTGAGTTGCTTCCACTTTTGGACTATTATGAATAATTCTGCTAGAAACACCTGTGTACAAGTTTTTGTGTGAACATATGTTTCATTTCTCTTGAGTATATTCATAGGAGTGGGATTTCTGGGTCATCACTCTATATTTAACATTTTGAGGAACTGCCAAACTGTTTGTTCCAAAGTGTCTGCACCATTTTACATTCCCAACAGCAATGTACAAGAGTTGTAATTTCTCCACATCTTCACCAACACTTGTTATTATCTTGTTAGTTATAACCACCCTAGTAGATGTGATGTGATATCTCACTAACTGTATTAATAATTACTTTTTTCCTGATGGCTAATGATGTTGTACAGATTTACATATGCTTATTGCCCATCTATATATCTTCTTTAAAGAAATATTTATTCAGCTATTTTGTCCATTTTTAAATTGTGGTATTTGTTCTTTTATTGTGAATTTTAAGGTATGTATTTATTCTTATCACATATATGATTGGAAAATATTTTCTCCATTCCTGTGGGTTGCCTTCTTGCTTCTTAATAGTGTTCTTTGAAACACAAAAGCTTTTAATTTTTAGGAAGTCTGATTTATGCATTTTTTTCTTGATTGCTTGTGCTTTGTTTTTGATGTTATATTTGACAATCCATTGTATAATCCAAGGCCGTGATGATTTACATCTATATTTTATTCTAAGAGTTTTATAGTTTTCTTATATCTAGGTCAATTTTAAATTAATTTTTGTATATTATATGAAATTTGATCCATTTTAAATTAATTTTTGTATATTCTGTGAAATAGGTGTCAAATTTTATTCTTTTGCATGTGGCTATTCAGTTGTTCCAGCAACATTTGTTGAAAAGACTATTCTTTCCTCCTTTGAATTGTCTTAGTACCCTTGTTGAAAGTCAATTGATCATAAATGTATGAACTTATTTCTGGATTCTCAATTCTATTCCATGGATTGATTGTCGATTGGTTGATTGATTTTTGAACAAGATCTTGCTCTGTCACCCAGGCTGGAGTGCAGTGGTAACAATCACAGCTCATTGCAGCCTCAAACTCCTGGGCTCAGGTGATCCTCCTGCCCCAGCCTAGGACTAGTAGCTAGGACTACAGGCACACACCCCCATGCACTGCCAACATTGATTTAAATAGCTTGCTTACTGTAGCTTTGTAATAAGTTTTGGAATCACAAAGTGTGAGCTTTCCAATTTGTTCTTCTTTTTCAATATCATCTTGGGTCCTTCACTTTTTCATGTAAATTTTAGGATCAGCTTGTCAGTTTCTGCAAAAAAGGAAAGCAGCTGGTATTTTAATAAAGGTGTTAAATCTGTAGATCAATTTGGTGAATACTGCCATCTTAACAATATTAATTATTCCAATCCATGAACACAGAATGTCTTTCCATTTATTTATGTCTTTTTAAATTTATTTCAGTGACATTCAAGAACAATCCAATTAATTGTTCTTTATTGAAATAAACAGGTGGTTCAGAGACATAGAGAGACATAGAATGAATTAATCTCCCCTGCTCTCATTTTCCCTGTCTTTCATTGTTTCCCTTGCCCTCTCACTCTCATTTTCTGTCTTGGCTTCATTATAAAGTAGCAGAAAAACACATTTTAAAAATATTTGAAAGAAATCTTATTATTAACACCACATTTTTAAAAATAAGCACAATCCCATTAGTAGTCCCAGCACTGGTTATTTCCACCAGAGACACAAACAACACACATTCTGTTTCTTGTATAGCAATTGCACTTCACTATAGAAATACAAACCATTTTAGATGTCAATATAGTCTAATGGCAACATTTTATGTTACAACTGGTGAGCACTAGGGCACAGATAGCAGATGATCTGCAGCTTTTCTCTCAAATTCACCCAAATACGGAGTCTATTTACTCAATACCTTCTTTATTTATAGAATTCCATGAATGTAAAACACACACACACACACACACACAAGGCTTATCCCTACTAAAACAGATGTTTACAAAAACAGAATCTGTTCCCTCAAGAAGGTAACAGGCTGGGTGAGGTGGCTTGTGCCTGTAATCCCAGTTATTTGGAAGGCCAAGGCAGTAGGATTGCTTGAGGCTAGGAGTTTGAGACCAGCCTGGGCAACGAAGTGAGACTCATCTCTACAAAAAATACAAAAATTAGCCAGGTGTGATAGTGTGTGCCTGTTGTCCCAGTTACTCAAGAGGCTGAGGTGGAGGACTGCTTGAGCCCAGGAGTTTGAGGTTGCAATGAACTATGATCATGCCGCTACACTCCAGCCTGAGTAACAGGGCAACAGAGTGAGACCCTGTCTCTAAAACAAACAACAAAAAAAGCAACAGTTTGTTTAGAAAGAGCCCGTGCACATATGAAACCATTTGGTAGTGGTGTAGCAGGGCCCATAGTAATAATATCAAGTGGATGGCCAAGGAATACCACAAATGAGAGGTAAGACAAGGATGATGAAGGGATGCTTATGTGGTCCCTGCCTACCACACACTTTCCATCTCATGCAAAAGTGTCCATCTGAGGGTCTCTAATTAAGAAGGACGTTTTAGGCATCGTGAAAATGCTCTCTTCCCACTTGGTCTTCTTAGGGATTGCTCTTTCCCTTCTGGGTCTTCATGATCATTGTTTCAATGATGCCCTTCCCAGCATGTGCCACCACCATTTTCACCTATAGTCACTGTCAATATCCAGCCCTTCGTCATCCCCAACACCCAACTTCTCAGCTCCTTATCGTGGTTTGTCGGGGCCTCTTGGAGTTATGAAATCCAACCTGATTCCTATTGATTCATATTAGCAATACTTCATTGATTCTAGTACATGTCCACATAAAAATTACTTCACATTTTTACCCTATGTCTGCACTCTTAATGAATAATATGTTCTCCCACTTCAGACAGAGATCATAAGCATGAATATTTCTACCTAAATATATTTCCTACAAGCAGTTTCTCATCTTCCAGTTTCAGAGTAAACATTTTACCTTCTCAAGCACTAACCCCTCAATTTGTAACTCTCTTACTTTATCAGGAAGCTAGCTGCAATAAATACATTCCTACTCTCTTAATATCTTCTCTCTTTCTTTCTCCTTCCCCCAATGGGGGCTCATTTCTTTTCATCTCCAAACAAAACAAAAGAAAAATAACAAACAACTTTGTTTCACACAGATACCCATTTTGGTCATTGCCTTCTTTTCTTCCTCTTTTGTGTGCACATTTTTTTTTACTATACAATTTGATTTCACTTTATTCTGTTTACCCATTTACTTCTCAATATCATGTAATCTGGCATCAACTCTTAACATTCAATTTCTCCTCATGCTTTTTGTCAAACCACATCCCATACTCCTTCTCTGCCTTTCTTTCTGCTAGAGGTTAGCACAGGGTCCTGCGCTTTTAAGATTTACAGAGAAATTGCCTCTCTGGACTGCTTCTGCCCCACACAGAAGTATGGCACTCTGAACCCCTTCTCATTTTCAGCTTTCCTGAAATTCTCAATGAATTCTACAATAAGCACTTTTCCAAAATGTTTCCTACCCTTTTCCTCATTGTGTCCTTAGCTGATTCCCCTTTATCTCCATAGTGCATGGACTGTTCATTTATCATTCTGCATGCCCAGCATCCATTAAAAGGACTTTTTTATTGACTTTTGTTTGATGACGTCTTTCTGATTATCACCACTACTATTGTAACAAGGGTATAGAATTTATCTGAAACCTAGTAAAGCTTGAAAATTATGTCATCTATTTTGGATTGCCTGTTTTTAAAGATATTTATTACAATATTTTCTTAAATTTGACTTATTTCAACTTACGAGGCTCCAATAGAGACCAAATTGAGATGCAAATAGAGAAGTTCTTTGTCATTTTTTGGAAATTAAAGTGTTACTATAGCTTTTTCAGTTTCATGAGTTGACTTCTCTCTGACCCTAAACCAAATTAAAGGTACATATTAAAAAGAATTTTAACATTCTCCTTAAGTTCTTACTCTCAAGGCTTATTTAGTAAAAGTGTACATGAGTGACATCAAGTTTCTTCAATTTCTTTGAATAAAGTCATTGCTGAACAAGGGGGGCTGTCCACATTTCTCATTTGTAATCTTGTTTTTTGTTTTTGGTAGAGATGGAGTTTTACCATGTTGCCCTGGCTGGTCTCAAACTTCTGGGCTCAAGTGATCCTCTAACCTAGGCTTCCCAAAGTGCTGGATGACAGGCATGAGCCACAGCACCTGGCCGTGTAATCTGCTAATTTATGCAATATTAGTTGAGCATACCAGGAGTAGCTTCGGATGAGAAATGACTTTTGAACTGAATCTGCGAAAATGTTTACTAGGTGAAAAAAGTCTCAGATGTAGGGAGGAAAGGGCATGAGAAGACATTCAAGGAAGAAGGAACGAGCACTAACAAAGGCAAAGAACTATGAGAGGATATCATGTTTGAGAGACTGCAAAGATTTTAATGTGGCTGGAGTATAGGGTAGAATAGTGGGAAATTAGGCAGGAAGCAAGCATAGGCTGTAGTTAGAATGGAAAAGTGCTTGTGCATCAAACAGGGGAGGGAGTAGTGGTTGAGAGGGGGCCCAAGAAAGGCTGGCAATTTTCTATTTTTTAACCTGAGTCATGGTTATAGGAGTGTTTGTTTCATGGTATTTTGTGTACTTCTGTGTATATGTGTTATAGACAAAACATTTTTAAGAGGAAAAAATAGAAAACTCATTAATATTCTAACATATGGTAGCTAGACACGCCTAGAAATAAAGCACCTAAAACAGTTCTGGGCACATAGAAGAAGCTATGAGAGTCGATATTATCTTTTAAAGACAATCTTTGTCCCACTCCTGGTTCCCAGCTTCCTTTCCTAAACAACTTTAACAGTGTGTTCTAGAAATCTTTTAGGCACTTAGAAACACCCCTCTCCTCTCTCTACACTTTGAATTATCAGGGCTGAAGAACTGGTTTGATCTTCTCTATCCATGCATAAAATCTTCAATTCAGGGATTGCAAGTGATTCAATGCTGTATCTCCCTCAGTTCTTATCCCAGGACTTTTTGCCCAGTAGGAGCTCAGTACATATTTGTAAAGGGAATAAGTAACCTCTTCCTGCTTCTACTCAATCTCAATATCAAAGTTAGCACTTGCATCATAGGCTCATCTAACAGAGGTGACACCTTAGTGCAAGAGAGCATTACCAGTAGCTGAATGGACATATTGCTTCCCATTAAAGAATAGCTAGGGAGTGGGGCCCGGATGGCCAACTAGAGCAGCTGAGATAGGAGACTCCCACTGAAAAGAACCAAAACAGCCTGCGAATCCTGCACTGGCAATCGAGGTACCCAGGTTCTGCCATCAGGACTGACTAGGTGGCTGGCATGACCCAAGGAGAGGAAGAAAGAGCAGGGTGGTGCATCAGCCTACCTGAGAGCTGCACGGGGCAGGGGAGCCCCTACCCCCAGCCAAGGGAGGCAGTAAGTGAGCATGTTACCTATCCAGCCTGGGAAACCATGTTTTTTCCATGGAACTGTGCAACCCATGGATTTGAAGATCCCATTGGTGAGCACGTGCCATCATGGAGCCTTGCAGATTCTCAACAGCCACTTGGCTGGAATCTGCCTAAGTCTACTGAGTTCCCTCAGGGGAGAGGCGGCCGTCACCACTGCTGCTGCCTGCTGTCTAAGCTGTCTGAGCTCCTTGGGGGAGTGGTGGTAGCCACCACTGCAGTTGCCTAAGACAAAAGAATTCCCTGAGGGAGGGGCGACTACCACCACTGCTGCTGCCTGATGTCTAAGCTATCTGAACTCCCTGGGGGAGACGTGGCAGCCAACATTGCAGCTGCTAGCTACCTAAGACACTAAGCTCCCCGGGGAGAAGGGTGGCAGCCATTACTATAGCTCCAGGCTGTGCTTTTCCCCCTGCTGGAACCAGGGTGGCTCGATGGCTTGGTCCCAAGAGGTATTCCCCACAGTACAGCACACTGGCTGTGGCAGACTGCGGCCAGACTGCCCATTTAGGCCAGGCCCTGACTCATCCCCCCTCACTGGGTGGGGTGTCCCTGCAGGACCTCCAACAACTCCAGACAGGGGCTCAGGGACAGAACTCTCATATGCCTGGGCTGGAGTCCCTAGGAGTAGGGGTGGCCATAGTCTCTGTGGCCCAGCAGACTTAGTCTTTCCTTCTGCTACCTCTGAGGAATCCGAGCAGCCCAGACAAGTAGGTTTCCCCACAGTGCAGCACACTCCCTCCACTAAGAGATAGCCAAAGTGCTTTGTTAAATGGGTCCTGTTCCTGTGCCCCCCTACTGGGTGAGACCTCCCAACAGGGGTCACTAGGAGCATTCATACTGGCATCAGGTTGATGTCCTTGGAGGTCAGAGATCCCAGAGGAAGGAGCAGGCACCCATCTTTGCTGTTCTCCAGCCTCCCAGGGTGACATCTCCAGGCGTGGGAGTGAACCAGATGAATAGGGCCTGAAGTGAACCCCCAACAAAACGCAGCAGCCCTGCAGAAGAGGGTCTTGACTGTTCAAAGAAAAACAAACAGAAAGCAACAACAACAGTATCAACAAAAAAAAAGTACCCACAAAAACCCCATCTAAGGGTCAGCAACCACGAATGTCGAAACTAGACAAACTCATAAAAATGAGAATCATTGAAAAGATGCTGAAAATCCAAAAGGCCAGAGTGCCTCTTCTCTTCCAAATTATCACACCTCTCTAGCAAGGGCACAGAATTGGATGGAGGATGAAATGGAGGAATGGAATTGACAGAAGTAGGCTTCAGAAGGTTGGGTAATAACAAACTTCGCTGAGGTAAAGGAGCATGTTCTAACCCAATGCAAAGAAGCTAAGAACCATAATAAAAGGTTACAGGAGCTGCTAACTAGAATAACCAGTTTAGAGAGGAATATAAACGACCTGACGAAGCTGAAACACACAGCATGAGAAGTTTGTGAAGCATACACAAATATCAATAGCCTAATCGATCAAGTGGAAGAACGAATATCAGAGGTCGCAGACTATCTTGCTGAAATAAGGCAGGCAGACAAAATTAGAGAAGAAATGAAAAGGAACAAACAAAACCTCTAATAACTATGGGACTATGTGAAAAACCAAACCTACAATTGATTGGTGTACCTGAAAGAGATGGGGAAAATGGAACCAAGTTGGAGAACATACTTCAGCATATCGTCCAAGAGAACTTACCCAACAAAGCAAGACAGGCCAACATTCAAATTCAGAAAATACAGAAAACCCCACTAAGTCCCTGCATGAGAAGATCAACTCCAAGACAAATAATCATCAGATTCTCCAAGGTTGAAATGAGGGAAAAAATGTTAAGGGCAGCCAGAGAGAAAGGCCAGGTCACCTACAAAGAGGAGTCCATCAGACTAACAGTGGACGTCTCAGCAGAAACCCTACAAGCCAGAAGATAGTGTGAGCCAATATTCAATATTTTTAAAGAAAAGAATTTTCAACCCAGAATTTCATATCCAGCAAAACTAAGCTTCATAAGTGAAGGAAAAATTAAATCCTTTTCAGACAAGCAAATGCTGAGGGAATTTGTCACCACTAGGACTGCCTTGCTAGAGCTCCTGATGGAAGCACTAAATAAGGAAATGAAAAACTGGTACCAGCCCATTCCTTCTGAAACTATTCCAGTCGATAGAAAAAGAGGGAATCCTCCCTAATTCATTTTATGATGCCAGCATCATCCTAATACCAAAGCCTGGCAGAGACACAACAAAATAAGAGAATTTTAGACCAATAGCCCTGATGAACATCGATGCAAAAATCCTCAATAAAATACTGGCAAACTGAATCCAGCAGCACATCAAAAAGCTTATCCACCATCATCAAGTGGGCTTCATCCTTGGGATGCAAGCCTGGTTCAACATATGCAAATCAATAAAAGTAATCCAGCATACAAACAGAACCAACGAGAAAAACCACATGATTAACTCAATAGATGCAGAAAAGGCCTTTGACAAAATTCAACAACGCTTCATGCTAAAAACTCTCAATAAATTAGGTATTGATGGGACGTATCTCAAAATAATAAGAGCTATCTATGACAAACCCACAGCCAATATCATACTGAATGGGCAAAAACTGGAAGCATTCCCTTTGAAAACTGGCACAAGACAGGGATGCCCTCTCTCACCACTCCCATTCAACATAGTGTTGGAAGTTCTGGCCAGGGAAATCAGGCAGGAGAAAGAAATAAAGGGTATTCAATTAGGAAAAGAGGAAGTCAAATTGTCCCTGTTTGCAGATGACATGATTGTATATCTAGAAAACTCCATCGTCTCAGCCCAAAACCTCAAGCTGATCAGCAACTTCAGCAAAGTCTCAGGATACAAAATCAATGTGCAAAAATCACAAGCATTTTTATACACCAGTAACAGACAGAGAGCCAAATCATGAGTGAACTCCCATTCACAATTGCTTCAAAGAGAATCAAATACCTAGGAATCCAACTTACAAGGGACGTGAAGGACCTCTTCAAGGAGAACTACAAACCACTGCTCAATGAAATAAAAGAGGATACAAATGGAAGAACATTCCAGGCTCACGGGTAGGAAGAATCAATATCTTGAAAATGGCCATACTGCCCAAGGTAATTTATAAATTCAATGCCATCCCCATCAAGCTACCAATGACTTTCTTCACATAGTTGGAAAAAGCTACTTTAAAGTTCACATGGAACCAAAAAAGAGCCCGCATTGCCAAGTCAATCCTAAGCCAAAAGAACAAAGCTGGAGGCGTCATGCTATCTGACTTCAAACTATACTACAAGGCTACAGTAACCAAAACAGCATGGTACTAGTACCAAAACAGAGATATAGACCAATGGAACAGAACAGAGCCCTCAGAAATAATGCCACATATCTACAACTATCTGATCTTTGACAAACCTGACAAAAACAAGAAATGGGGAAAGGATTCCCTATTTAGTAAATGGTGCTGGGAAAACTGGCTAGCCATATGTAGAAAGCTGAAACTGGATCCCTTCCTTACACCTTACATGAAAATTAATTCAAGATGGATTAAAGACTTATATGTTAGACCTAAAACCATAAAAACCCTGGGAGAAAACCTAGGCAATACCATTCAGGACATAGGCATGGGCAAGGACTTCATGTCTAAAACACCAAAAGCAATGGCAACAAAAGCCAAAATCGACAAATGGGATCTCATTAAACTAAAGAGCTTCTGCACAGCAAAAGAAACTATCATCAGAGTGAACAGGCAACCTACAGAATGGGAGAAAATTTTTGCAATCTACTCATCTGACAAAGGGCTAATATCCAGAATCTACAATGAACTCAAACAAATTTACAAGAAAAAAACAAGGAACCCCATCAACAAGTGGGCGAAGGATATGAACAGACACTTCTCAAAAGAAGATGTTTATGCAGCCAAAAGACACATGAAAAACTGCTCATCATCACAGGCCATCAGAGAAATGCAAATCAAAATCACAATGAGATAACATCTCACACCAGTTAGAATGGCGATCATTAAAAAGTCAGGAAACAACAGGTGCTGGAGAAGATGTGGAGAAATTGGAACTCTTTTACACTGTTGGTGGGACTGTAAACTAGTTCAACCATTGTGGAAGGCAGTGTGGCAATTCCTCAGGGATCTAGAACTAGAAATACCATTTGACCCAGCCATCCCATTACTGGGTATATACCCAAACGATTATAAAACATGCTGCTATAAATACACATGCACATGTATGTTTATCACAGCACTATTCACAATAGCGAAGACTTGCAACCAACCCAAATATCCAACAATGACAGACTGGATTAAGAAAATGTGGCACATACAGCATGGAATACTATGCAGCCATAAAAAATGATGAGTTCATGTCCTTTTTAGGGACATGGATGAAGCTGGAAACCATCATTCTCAGCAAATTACTGCAAGGAGAAAAAGCCAAACACCACATGTTCTCACTCATAGGTGGGAATTGAACAATGAGAACACATGGACACAGGAAGGGGAACATCACACACCAGGGCCTGTCGTGGGGTCGGGGGAGGGGGGAGGGGGGAGGGATAGCATTAGAAGATATACCTAATGTTAAATGATGAGTTAATGGGTGCAGCACACCAACATGGCACATGATACACATGTAAGAAACCTGCACATTGTGCACATGTACCCTAAAACTTAAGGTATATATAAAAAAAACTAAAACTTAGGAAAAAAAAAAGAAAAACTGGTACCAGCCACTGCAAAAACACACCAAAATACAAACACCAATGACACTATGAAGAAACTACATCAACTAGTGTGCAAAATAACCAGCTAGCATCATGATGACAGGATCAGATTCACACATAACAATATTAACCTTGAGTGTAAATGGGCTAAATGCCCCAATTAAAAGACACAGGCTGGCAAATTGGATAAAGAGTCAAGACCCATTGGTGTACTATATTCAAGAGACCCATCTCTCATGCAAAGACACACATAGGCTCCAAATAACAGGATGGAGGAAAATTTACCAAGCAAATGGAAAGCAGAAAAAAGCAAAGATTGTAATCCTAGTTCTGAGAAAACAGATTTTAAACCAACAAAGATCAAAAAAGACAAAGAAGGGCATTACATAACAGTAAATGGATCAATGCAACAAGAAGAGCTAAGTATCCTAAATGTATATGCACCCAATACAGGAGCACCCACATTCATAAAACAAGTTCTTAGAGACCTACAAAGAGACTTAGACTCCCACACAATAACAGTGGGAGACTTTAACATCCCACTGTCAGTATTAGACAGATCAATCAGACAAGAAATTAACGAGGATATTCAGGACTTGAACTCAGCTCTGGATCAAATGGACCTAACAGCTATCTACTGAACTCTCCACTCCAAAACGACAGAAATATACATTCTCCTCAGCGCCACATGGCACTTACTCTAAAATCAACTTTAGAAGTAAAACACTCCTCGGCAAATGCAAAAGAATATAAATCATAACAGTCTCTCCGATCACTGTGCAATCAAATTAGGACTCAAGACTAAGAAACTCATTCAAAACCACACAACTACATGGAAACTGAACAACTTTCTCCTGAATGACTCCTGAGTAAATAATGAAATTAAGTCAGAAATCCAGAAGTCCCTTGAAACCAATGAGAAAAAAGAGACAACTTACCAGAGTCTCTGGGACACAGCTAAAGCAGTGTTAAGAGGGAAATTTATAGCACTAAATGCCCATACCAGAAAGCTAGAAAGATCTCAAATTGACACCCTAACATCACAACTAAACGAACTAGAGAAGCAAGAGCAAACAAATCCAAAAGCTAGCAAAAGACAAGAAGTAACTAAGATCAGAGTGGAACTGAAGGAGATAGAGACACGAAAAACCTTTAAAAAAAATCAATGAATCCAGGAGCTGCTTTCTTGAAAATATTAACAAAATAGACTGCTAGCTAGACAAATAAAGAAGAATAGAGAGAAGAATCAAATAGACACAATAAAAAATGATAAAGGGGATATCACCACTGACCCCACAGAAGTACAAACTACCATCAGAGAATACCAATCAAAAAAAAGCCCAGGACCAGAAGGATTCACAGCTGAATTCTACCAGAGGTACAAAGAGGATCTGGTACCATTTCTTCTGAAACTATTCCAACAACTGAAAAGGAAAGACTCCTCCCTAACTCATTCTATGAGGTCAGCCTCATCCTGATACCAAAACCTGGCAGAGACGCAACAAAAAAAGAGAATTTTAGACCAATATCCCTGATGAACATCAATGCGAAAATCCTCGATAAAATACTGGCAAACCGAATCCAGCAGGACATCAAAAAAGCTTGTCCACCATGATCAAGTTGGCTTCATCCCTGGAATGGCAAGGTTGGTTCAACATATGCAAATCAATAAATGTAATCCATCACATAAACAGAACCAATGACAAAAACCACGATTATCTCAATAGATGCAGAAAAGGCCTTCAATAAAATTCAACATCCCTTCAATGTTAAAAACTCTCAATAAACTAGGTATTGATGGAACATATCACAAAATAATAAGAGCTATTTATGACAAACCCACAGTCAATATCATACTGAATGCGCAAAGACTGGAAGCCTTCCCTTTGAAAACCAGCACAAGACAAGGACGCCCTCTGTCACCACTCCTATTCAACATAGTATTGAAAGTTCTGGCCAGGGAAATCAGGCAAGAGAAGAAAATAAAGGGTATTCAAATGGGAAGGGAGGAAGTCAAATTGTCTTTGTTTGCAGAAGACACAATTGTGTATTTAGAAAACCCCATCATCTCAGCCCAAAAGCTCCTTAAGTGGATAAGCAACTTCAGCGAAGTCTCAGGATACAAAATCAATGTGCAAAAATCACAAGCATTGATAGGTACAGCAAACCACCATGGCACATGTTCACTATGTAAAAAACCTGCACTTTCTGCACATGGATCCCAGAACTTAAATTAAAAAAAAAAAAAAAAAAGAATGGCTAAAAGGTGACATATTTCCTTATTCCTCCTGCACTCCTTTTTTCTAAACCAACCCTCCAAACATATTTGGACATAATTCTTTGAAAAATCTATCCAATGTAAACTGTGTAGATCTCTTGCCACATAATATTTTTGGTATGAGGTTCACCTTAACCTTAATGTGTATAATGTCAGTAAGAATCCCCAGGCAAAAGGGCTTAAGAGTACTAAGTCTCATTATGTTAGTTTTACCATAAAGCTGTTATTGAGGAGGAAATGGAAATAACAGGATACTTTATGAGAGCTGTGGGCTTCTTGAGCTCTCTCATGGCTCCTAATGAGAGCATAATCACAAAATTATTATAGGGAAATTTTCTTCACCCAATAAAAATGACACATTTTTCTGAGCCTGAACTAGAAAACAACTTTTGCATGTCCCTGCTGTCATTTACCTGAACATGGTGGAAGCACTTACTTTTGGTTCTTAATGAAGGCACGGAGCTTCTAATTATTTAGGGATGTGATTAAATGAGTTTCCCAGTGACTTGGTGTCGCAGGAGAAATCTTTTAATTTGTAAGCTCCTATGGCTGATGTATCTTGCAAACAGTGACTATTTAACAATCCCCATTGCCACTCATTTGCCACTGCTACTCCAACTCATTGACTTTGAAAGTTTTAATAGTGCCCAATGAAACTTTTAATTGCCACTGATTAGCATTTAGGTTTCCCAAGGCAGGCTGTTAGGGGACACGGTCTGGTTCTGCAAAGAACTGACTGCAGAGGTCTTGGATGAAGATCATGTAAGGAACAGAATTCCCTCATCTCGGTCTTTCTCCTACCCACTTTTTTGTCATGAAAGCTCAATATCTATTTTTGAAGACCTGCCTGACTTTTTTTTTATTTTTATTTCATCTCAGATGACTGTAAGAAATTCACAAACAAGAACAGAAAAGCAAAGAACATCACAATTTCAACATAAATTCTGAAAATATGACTTAGGGTTTAAAAACTGTAACCTTTACTTTTTCTTGCCCAAGTCTCATTAGCCCTGATTTATCTCTCCACCTATTTTGGAGTAAGACCTAATCTCAAAATTTCAATGGATTTGGCAGCTAATATCAGAACATGACGGTCACTGCACCTCCCATGTTAAAATCTTGCTATGTAATCTACAGTTGACTTGGAATAATTGTGGGTAATGAAACTAAAAGCTGATTTTCAGGAAATTACAGGCAATATTAATAGAGTAGAAAATAAATTGAAAAAGAAGTGGATCCTGTGTTTTCCTCAATCAACCAATAGTGAAGTGTCAGATTCAGTAGATATCTTAGCATCAAGGAAAGAAGATTAGAAAAATTATAAAAGACAAACATGTCAAAAGTAAATTTGGGGGCCAGGCATGGTAGCTTATGCCTGTAATCCCAGGGCTTTGTGAGGCCAAGGCAGGAGATACCACTTGCTCCCAGGAGTTCAAGACCAGTCCAGGCAACATAGCAAGACTCCTATCTTTACAAAAAAATTTTTTTTTAATTAGCCATGCATGGTGGCAGCCACCTGTAGTTAGTTCCAGCTACTTTGGAGGCTGAGGTGGGAGGATCTCCTGAGCCGAGGAGTTTGAGGCTGCAGTGAGATATGATCAGGCCACTGCACTCCAACCTGGGCCACAGAGTGAGACTCCGTGTCTAATAAATAAATAAATGTTAGCAGGACTTTTGGATATGGAGAAATGAAAAAAAAGTTTAAGTTCTTTCTGGTTTGGAGAACTTGATTGATTATAAATATGGACACTGCACTAAACATCTTGGGGGTTCTTTCAATTAAAGAAAAAGTATTGAAAATATTTTAATCGAGACAGGATTTCACCATGCTGGCCAGGCTGGTCTTGAACTCCCGGCCTGAAGTGCTCTGCTCACCTTGGCCTCCCAAAGTGCTGGGATTACAGGTGTGAGCCACTGCATCCAGCCTCTTTCAACTTTTTATGGTGATGTAGTTTCTATCATCTTTTTCTGAGTAATTTGTTTTGTTTTGCATCCTTTCTCCTTTAAGAGAGCTGGAAATGATTTAATTAAAACATTTGAGGGGAAGTTCGGTATGATCATCTGCAATTATTAATAAAAAATTTACCATTTTTCTATTTGTCTTTTAGTTGCTTCGTTAGTTAATTTCAACAAATGCTTAGGAAATCACTGATTATGTGTTTGCTGAGCACAGAAACTGCCTGGTTACTGGTAGTATTTGCAAGGGTACTATTTGGAACAGATCTTTTCTAGTATTTCAGGCCTTGCTCTATCGATTTGGTGCAATTAGTAGTGCACTTTACAAATTAGTTGTTGGCCTCTAACCCATTGTATACCATATGCACTTTTTCTTTTAAACCCTCCTAGTTTATGAAATGACTTCCATTGTGCCAGGTGAATTTTTCCAGGCTGGAGACCATCTGTCATTTCTCATTTTTCACCTCACTTTAACAATTGTCTTCTACTTTACAAGGAGGGGCACATCTGTTACCCACACCAAATCTAAATGAGCTCACCATTGCCTCAGGGTACCAAAGAGACAAGTTACAGTATTGGCTTAGACAAAGTCTCATTTTTAAGGAACCTCAGTGTGGCTGTCCTTCTCAGTCTTTCACATATTTCTGTTAAAGGAGAAGTTTGAACTTGAAATGATGTCATTTTGACCCATGTAAGGTGTTGTAAATTCAGATGTATTACAGATACAGCAGAAGTGACAACAGATTTTCTTTGACATGATCTCACTTCTTCTACTCTCTAACTCAGAACATGGCATCAGAAAGAAACAGCAAAGGCAACAAGGCCTCATTTCATTTTTGGAAAGTCTCTATATTTTGCATATTTATCTATTTCTTTATATATCTTATAATAAAAAATTAGCAGTTGGACAACTGTCACAAAGATGCATAATATGTTTATTTAAATATTTTTAAGTCACTTTTTTTCTGATTTGGCTGATGAATTTGACAACGAAAGCTGGCTTTGTCAATTAGATTACATAGTGGATATTTACCATAAATTGAATGAGGTGGGTATCAAGTCATAGATTCAAGACTTTGATAAAAGCATACGATAAAATAAAAGCATTTTATCAAGAAAACATTGCATTGCAAAGATGTATTAAAATGAACAGTGATTTGATTTTCTGAACCCTTTCTGAGTCTACCAAGCAAAGTAAGTACCTTTAAGTGGAAGAGTAACAGGCATAAATAATGGTAATTTGACAATTCTTGGTAAAGCCTTTTTGGGATACTTCCCAGAAAATGAGAAAGTGATTTGACTGTAATGAATAGGTTAACAAATCAATTCGTAAGTCAGGTGGTTTCCAATTCTCTGCTTCAAGAAAATTTATGTAGTAGCTGATATACTTAAATATTATTGATTATACAATACTATGTGATTTTGTCAGATAGCTCAGAAGTTAAAAGATTTAAGTGACAGTGGCGTGGCAAAACTGTTTCCATTTTCAGCTACTTATTTACTCGAGCTTAGTTACTTAGCACTGAAAGTGACAAAAAAAGTAGAAGAATTGATACTAAATTCTATTTCATTCTAGCAATAAGTAATATTGGATATATGAACTAAATTTTTAATTTCTAAATTGTATTTATGTCTTTGCCTTTTTTGCAATTAAGAAAATAATTTCAACTTTTATTTTAGATTCAGAAGGTACATGTACAGGTTTGTTACATGGATATGCTGGGTGATGCTGAGGTTTGGGGTATGAATGATCCTGTCACCCAGGTAGTGGTCATAGTACCTAAAAGGTAGTGTTCCAACCTTTCCACCCCTTCTTCTCTCTCCAGCTAGTTGTCCCCAGTGTCTATTATTTCCATCTTTATGTCTGTGAGTATCCAATGTTTAGCTCCCTCTTATAAGTGAGAACATGCAGTATTTGGTTTTCTGTTCCTACTTGAATTCGCTTAGGATAATGGCCTCCAGATGCATCCATGTTGCTGCAAAGGACATGATTTTATTCTTTGTTATGGCTGCATAGTATTCCATAGTTTATATGTACCACATTTATCCAATCCTATATTGATGGGCACCTAGGTTGATTCCATGTCTTTGCTATTGTGAATAGTGCTGTGGTGAACATACAAGTGCATATGTCTTTTTTTGTGGAATAATTTATTTTCCTTTGGGTGTATACCCTGTAGTGGGATTGCTGGGTCTAATGATAGCTCTGCTTTTAGATCTTTAAGAAATCTTCAAGCTGCTTTCCACAGCACATGAACTAATTTACATTCCCACCAACAGTGTATGTGTTCTCTTTTCTCTGCAGCCTCACCAACTTCTGTTATTTTTTCACTTTTTAATAATAGCCTTGCTGGCTGGTGTGAGAGGGTGTCTCATTGTGATTCTGATTTGCATTTCTCTGATGATTACTGGTGTTGAGCATTTTTTCATGTTTGTTAGTTTGTTAGTTTTCATGTTTCTTTAGTTTAATTAGGTTCTATTTGTCCATTTTTGGTTTTGTTGCAATTGCTTTTGAGGACTTAAAGTCATAAATTCTTTGTCAAGGCTGATGTCCAAAGGCTATTTCTTCTAAGATTTTTATAGTTTGAGGTCTTACATTTAAATCGTTAATCCATCTTGAGTTAATTTTTGTATATAGTGAAAAGTAGCAGGTCCCGTTTCATTCTTCTGCATATGGCTAGCCAGTTCTCCAGGCACCATTCATTGAATAGGCAGTCCTTTCCCCACTGCTTAGTTTTGTCAACTTTGGCGAAGATCAGATGGTTGTAGGTATGCAGCTTTACATCTGAGTTCTCTATTATATTTCATTGGTCTATGTGTCTGTTTCTGTATCAGTGCAATGCTGTTTTCATTATTGTAGCCTTACTGTAAACTTTTTTGGCTATCCCAGCTCTTTTTTGATTCCATGTTAATTTTAGAATAGTTTTTTAAATCCTGTGAAAAATGACATTGGTAGTTTAATAGATATAGTGTTGAATCTGTAGATTGCTTTGAGCAGTATGGCCATTTTAACAATATTGATTCTTTCCATCCATGAGTATGGAATGTTTTTCTATTTGTTTGTATCATCTGATTTCTTTCACCAGTGCTTTGTAGTTCTCTTCTTTGTAGAGATCTTTTATCTCCTTGCTTAGATGTATTCCCAGATATTTTTTGTGAGGCTATTGTGAACAGGATTGCATTTTTATTTTGGCTGTCAACTGGAATGTTACTGGTGTATAGAAATGCTACTGATTTTTATATGTTGGTTTTATATTCTGAAACTTTACTGAAGTTATTTATCAGGTCTAGGAGCTTTTTGGCAGAGTCTTTAAGGTTTTCTAGGCATAAAATCATATCATCAGTGGCCAGGGGTAGTGGCTCATGCCTGTAATTCCAGTACTTTTGGAGGCTGAGGCAGGCCGATGACTTGGGGTCAGGAGTTTGAGACCACCCTGGCCAACATGGTGAAACCCCGTTTCCACCAAAAGTACAAAAATTATCCAGGCATGGTGGCACACGCCTGTGGTCCCAGCTACTCAGAAGGCTGAGGCAGGAGAATCACTTGAACCTGGGAGACAGAGGCTGCAGTGAGCCAAGATTGTGCCACTGCGCTTCAACCTGGGTGACAGAGTGAGACTTTGTCTCAAAAAAAAAAAAAAAAAAATCCTATCATCAATGAAATGAGGTAATTTGGCATCTTCTTTTCCATTTTGATGCCTTTTAATTATTTCTCTTGCCTGATGGCTCTGGCTAGGACTTCCAGTACTATGTGAAACAGGAGAAGTAAGAGTGCCATCCTTGTTTTGAAATGGATAAATTCCTGGAAACACAGAACTTCCCAACATTGAATCAGGAAATCGGAACCTTGAACAGACCAATAATGAGGTCTGAAATTGAATCAACCATAAAAAACCTACCAACCAAAAAAAGTGTTGGACCAGATGGATTCACAGCTGAATTACCAGAAGTACAGAGAAGAGCTGGTACCAATTTTATTGAAACTAGTCCAAAAAAATTAAAGAGAAGGGACTCCTCTCCAACTGATTCTATGAAGCCAGCATCACTCTGATATCAAAATCTGGCAAAGACACAACAAAAAAAGAAAACTACAGTCCAATATCCCCGATGAACATAGATTTTAAAATCCTCGATAAAATACTAGCAACCCAATTCCAGCAGCACATTAAAAAGTTAATTCACCAATATCAAGTAGGCCTTATTCCTAGGATGCAAGGTTGGTTCAACATATGCAAATCCACCGATGTAATTCACCACATACAGAGAAATTAAAAGAAGACTATATGATTATCAATAGATACAGAGAAAGCTTTTGATAAAATCCAACATAAGAACTCTCAACAAACTAGTCGGTGAAAAAAACCAATATTTTTCAGGATTTAAAGTTAATTTACATGGTTTTGACCAATTGTGTACCATTATTGTTTGTGCTAATAACTCAATCTAGGAGAAATTTTTAATATTCAGAGCTTTATGTTAATGGGAAATTTTAAATATTTAATTTCAGTTTATTCGTTATTATTTATAATTTTATATTATATAAATTATTTAGTATTATTATTATTATTTTTTGAGACAGAGTCTTGCTCTGTCATCCAGGCTGGAGTGCAGTGGTGTAATTTCAGCTCACTTCAACCTCCGCCTCCTGGGTTCAAGCGATTCTCCTGCCTCAGCCTCCTGAGTAGCTGGGACTACAGGCACCCGCCACAATGCCCGGCTACTTTTTTGTATTTTTGATAGACATGGGGTTTCACCACGTTAGCCAGGATGGTCTCAATATCCTGACCTCATGATCTGCCCACCTTGGCCTCCCAAAGCGCTGGGATTACAGGCATGAGCCACCATGCCTGGCCTATAATTTTATATTATAAAATATATACTTGGACACAATTCTTGAAACGTACAATAAAAAAATTAAAGGATGTAAATTTCTAACTCTTTAAGAAGCGCATGTTCATGTAGTTTTAAAAATGGGTGATGGTCATTTTAAATTATCATTTAGATTCCACTAATAAATTTAAACTAGTGATATACCTATCTTAATGAAACATGCCAATAGGTATGATAGCCATAAAAATTATATTTTTGCAGCCTTTTAAAGCCATAATGAAAAATTTTAGCTATTACTTAAAAATGTAGATGGTGTGGTATATATTTTCAAAATTATTTAAGGGGGAAAAATATATATATGAGGACCACTACCCCTTTCCTGAATATATATGTGTCTGTCATGATCATCTTTGGCTGAGAGAAAATTATCTTAAGTAAATTTTAAAGTAGTTCTAGTGAGAATTACTTAAAATTACTAGTGTATCACTGAGTTGGGAGAGGTGATATCAATCTTGGCTTGATCTCTCATTAACAACATGATCCAGAGGTAATTACCTAATCTTGCTAAGCCTTGCTTCCTACTTCAAAGAGAAACTAGAGGGTATTAATGAGAGATTTCTTCAACTTCATGCCCCTGCCTGCCATCCGCTTGACTACATCAACACTCCAAGGGACAGTGGTCCTTCCTGTCTAAGACTGACTCCTCCTCCTGTGCTCCAAATTTCACCACTTCTTGTCTTTCTCAGGAACTCTGCTCATCAATTATTCTTCCCCCTCTCTCTTACCTCCAATCAGCACAACTCTAGTAGGTTTTTCCACTCAGCATTTAGAAAGCCCAAGTCTCTACCATATTAAAATCGGAAAAACGGTGTGGGGAAGAAGGCATTCTCATGATTTGTTGCAGGTAGTTTAAATTGGCATTTCCTTTCTGTAAGGCAAGTTAGTAATAGGAATCAAAGGCTTTAGAAATGGATGTGGAATTTGGGTTTGTCAATTTGAATTGTTAAACTGTATCCTTAGGAAATAATCTAGTATATGTGCTTGCATTTATGCCTATTTTACAGGGATGTCCAATACAGCAATATTCATAGTAGGGGAAAATTAGAAGCAGTTTAAAAACTCAACAGCAGTTTTGTTGAACTAATTATCATATGTGCCATTTAAAGTCATGGTGTTGAAAAATGTAATTAAATGAGGAAATGTTTGCATTAGTGGAAAAAGTCAGATTGTGCACTGCAGGGTAGTATATGTATCTTCCAGTAGTTATTCCTCTCTGGATATGGAATAAGAAGATTTTTCCTTTGCATTTTACTATATTTTATTTACTACAATTAACATACACTGCTTTGTTCAACCCTTTTAAATTTATTTCTCTCTAGCTGACATACACTAAAGAAAAGAAACTGGAAGAGCCCAGGGTGGTAGTGATGGAATCGGCATTAGCAGGTAAGAAATTTCAACAAATTCCTAGATGTGAGGAGTTTTGATCTAGAATAATCTATTTTCTGGTCCTTTTATATCAGTAGCATTCAAAAACTTTTATTCGCAGACCACTTAAATAGGTCAAAATACGTGACACTTCATCTATCCCACTTTCTGAAGTAAAAAGAACTTGCTGATAGCAGATTTGAAAGGATCAAAGAAACATGCTGCCATAAGCATTTTTAGCAGCATTATGAATCAGGTATTATTTACTTTATAAGTATAAGTTATACTTATAACACAAGGCTCTAGAAATTTAAAAATCACCTAGAAATTATACTTATATTGAGTATATACTGTAACTTCCTTAAATGGCAGAAATGTATAGATAACATATCATCAGTGAAGACTTGATTGATGACTTGAATGAAGTCATCAATGAAGACTTGAATGAAACTAGCGAATGATTTTGGATTACATATGTACTTATTTAACAATAAGGAAATGGGTAGTACATGCTTCTCATTACTTTTAATATTGAAAAGTTACTTTCATATGAAACATATATACAGATAGTTAGGAAAAGTTTAAACAAATTTTATCAGAGTTTCATTTTAAAAAACCATGTCACAACAATTCCAGAAATTGCAATGTTCTCCATGTCATTGTTTCTTCAGAGTAATTTGCGAGGGGTTTTCAAACATGTCTGCAGTCAAAATTTTTTCACCAAATTTCTTCAGAAAATTTGTCATACATTTTAATTGCTTTTGGTGAAAACTTTAAAAATTTGTGGTGGCTTGGGATTTTCAAGTTCCTACGGGGTGCAGTTTGTATCTCCAACCCCTGTGGTATTATATATTCCCGCATATAAACTGTAGAACCTAAATAAATAATAGTAGCTATATCATTTTAATGACAGAATAATAGAACTTGAGTTCTTCCTCACCCAAAGAACTTGTGTGTATAACTAGGAGTTCTTTGAATTAACTGTTATGTAGAAGATAATGTTTATGAAAGGATAAAAACATGTTAACTGGAGGTTAATATATATTATGAAAACTCAGTAGTAATTACAGTGATTATTTAGATTATTAGATGCACAAAGGTTTTTTTTTCAGGAAAGAGTATTTTATCACTGGCATTTTTTACAATTCCTAACACATAACAATAATAAAAAGCAGATGCATGTCCACTAATTTTATCACTGCTTTAAATTATCTGTAGTTAATATAGCCCCTTACTGCGTATCACCAGGTTGGACCATTCTCACTGCCACAAAAATATGGAAATTAACACATTCAAACAACCAATGGATCAAAAAAGAAATCCAAGGAATATTAGAAAATACCTTGAGATGAATGAAACTGAAAACACGAGATTTCAAAATTTATGGATGCAGCAAAAGCAATGCTAAGAGAAAAACTTACAGCTGTAAATGAATACACTTAAAAAGAAGAAATACATCAAATCAATAACCTAACTGCACATCTCAGGAAACTAAGAAAAATAGCAAACTAAACCCAAATCTAGCAGAAGGGAGGAAATATTACCCAAAGTGGTCTATAGGTTCAAAGCAGTTCCTATCAAAATCCCAATGGTATTTTTTGCAGAAATAGAAAAACCAATCCTGAAATTCATGTCAAATTGTGACATGTCCCAAATAGCTAAAACAATCTGGAAAAAACAACAAAGTTAGAGGACTCACACTTCCTCATTTCAAAACTTACTACAAAGCTACAGTAATCAAGACAGTGTGATCCTGGAATAAGGACAGACATATGGACCAATGCAATAAAATAGAGAGCCCAGAACTAAATCCTTGCAGATATGGTCAAATTATTTTTAATGAGTGTTCCAAGACCATTTAATGGGGGCAAGATGTTTTTTCCAATAAATGATGCTAGAAAAACTGGATATCTACAGGCAAAATAATGAAGTTGGACCCTTACTGTAAACCATACACAAACATAACTCAAAATAGATTAAACATCTAAATATAAGATCTAAAACCATAAAACTCTTAGAAGAAAACATAGGGAATAAAATCTTTTTGACATTGTCTTTGGCAATGAATTCTTAAATATGACACCAAAAGCACAGACAACAAAAAGAAAAAATAGATAAAGTGGACTTTAACAAAATAAAAATTTTTGTGTATCTGAGGACTCTATCAACAGAGTGAAACAACAGCCCACAGAATGGAAGAAAATGTTTGCAAATCAGAAATCCGATAAGGACTGCTATGGCCTGAATGTGTCTCCTTAAAATTCATGTATTTATATAATCCCAGCACTTTGGGAGGCCAAGGTGGGTGGATCTCTTAAGATCAGGAGTTCAAGAGCAGCCTGGCCAACATAGTAAAACCTCGTCTCTACTAAAAATACAAAAATTAACGAGGTGTGGTGGCACACACCTGTAATCCCAGCTACTCAGGAGGCTGAGACAGGAGAATCACTTGAGCCCAGGAGGCAGAGGTTGCAGTGAAGTGAGATCATGCCACTGCACTACAGCCTGGGTGACAGAGCAAGATTCCATCTCAAAAAAAAAAAAAAAAAAGAAATTTCCTATATTTAAATCTAGTATTAAAAGATGGGGACTTTGGGAGGTGATTAGGTCCATGAGGGTGGAACCCTGGTGAATAATATTAGTGCTCTTTTAGAAGAGGCCTGATGAAGTGTGTTTGTCCCTTCCACCATGTGAGGACACAGCAAGAAGCTTCCCTCTATGAACCAGTCAGCAGGCCCTCTCCAAACACCGAATCTGCTGACACCTTGTTCTTGAACTTCCCAAGCCTCCACAACTGTGAGAAATAAATTTCTATTGTTTATAAGCTAACAAGTTTGTTGTGAATATTTTACCACAATTTAAAAAAATATAAATAGTCTCCATACAAATCTTCACAAAGTACTATTAAATAAATGCAATGGTTTCAGACTGACACTATAACGGCAACTTTCCAAGTAGCTGGATTGGCAATTGCTATTCATAGCTTGACATTTGTAAAAGGGTATGAACTACTGATTCCAAGAAGACTACCCAGGATATTGGAACCAGATGTGAAGGGAAGCTGCTCAGCTATCCAGTAGAGAACTGCTATCTAAAGCCTCTCTTAAACAAACCCTTAGTGGCAATAAAGTAGCAAATTTCTCAAAGACCTCCCAGGTGAAGAAGGAGCACGGGCAAGAAAGGTGAAAAGTGAGAGGCTGCCGGCAAAGCCTAGGGAGCACCAGGCTGTGGTCCAGAGGGTCCAGGCTCCAGGGGCAAGAGCATCCAGCAGAGGGACTGGGCCCAGCACTTCGGGCAACATGAAGTGGTTTTTCAGACCTCATTTCCAGCAATACATTATTTCATTGAAGAAACCTCACGCAGAATTCTAAAATACATACCAGTAGCTGAAGAGCTGCTCAGTTGGTGGGAGCCCCTGTCCCCCACACCCTCTTTCTCTCTTACTGCCTTGGAACTTGGGACTGGAGCATGGTGTGAGAAACAATCTACTAACTAACGATTACTGTGAATTTAAATGTTTTCTTTATCTCTCTTACTGACTTCTTCAGTAGAAATACGAGTTATCAATGCAAAGGCTTAGTTGAACATTTGTAGGTAATTAATGAAGACCACTTTACATTCTCGTTATTTCAATAGTAGCTTTCACTAAATGTCTAAATGGGGATTTTTACCTGATTGATGGGTTCTGGGGCACTTCTGAAGATATCTCAAAGTTGCCACAGAGGCCTCATCATTATCTCACATTTGATGGAAGCATGACAGAAGGGGCATTGGATGGGGCTGGGAATCTGGAGACCTACATTCTGGTCCTGGGCTCTGAATTGAGCACCTTGAGAAGCTACTGGAACTCAACTTTTCCATCTCTAAATTAAAATTCTTGGACTAGACATCTCTAACTGCTATCAGCTCCAATACTACATGATTATACCTTTTTTTTTCCTAGTCCTACATAGGCCATATTACCAGGGTGTCAATGAATTGATTCCAGGTACACTACATGCCAGAGAAATACCAATGATGATGATATCTGGTAACATCACAAGAAAGACCAACTAACTCTTCGGGTAGTTAGAACAAGAACAAACACACGGTAGCCCTCATAGCCTTCTCAATAGTATTCAGAATTGCAAGCTCAAATATGACTAGCCGCATGCATATTTTAGGAGGAAAAAAAGCTCACATTAAAATATGAGCTCCTAAAAATGTGAGATTTACTGATAGAGTTTATCAAAGACAGAGATACCTGTATTACCCCAGAATGAACTGGTCAACATAAATTATTTTTTAAACTTAAAAAATAATTTTTAAAACTTATTTTTTAAACTTAAAAAATAAAAATAAACAAAAAATATTTTTAAACTTTAATTCAAAAATTTACAATTTTTATTTTAAATTTCTACCATTTTTCTGCAAGATCTTCTAAAATAGTCTTAGATATTTCACTGCTTTCTTAAGCAAAGTAGGTTAAATACAATTTAATAATTTATTGATCGCTGAGGATTATCTTTTTGGAAAAAAATGTATCGTTTTATAGTACAGTGATCTCCATAACCACCGTTGAGGTGTGGAAAGTTTGGTCCTTTGCCGAGTGGCTCATATTGCTCTACTTTTTGATATAGTTGTCCTCAGTTTTTAAAGTTTTTTTGCTCTTACTTTGTTGTCATGCTGTCAGCTATCACTGTCTGTGTGCACTGGCAACCAGCAGAGTTCTGCATTTCATGTCAGCTCTTAGCATCATTTCTTTGGTGGGGGGGTGGGGTGATTGTGGTGGTTTGGTATTTTCATTGTCTTCTTAAAAAATACTTCTTTTCTCAATTTTGTTATGGATATATGAGGCTGGGAAGCTGATCACCAGAGAAATAAAATGTAATTGAGATTCCATGATATTTCTTTCTTTTTTATCCCAAGAAAAGTGATTAAAGAAATCCAGCTGTGAGTGGGATGTACAATACATATACATGGTACATATGTCTTGTACATATTATATATATTGTATCTTTTATAGCTTGCTACAAAAGGGGAAAAAACTTGAGGTACACCTTAGAGAAGCTAAAGAAACACACAGTTTCATGAGTGGAATGATTTTTCTAGTGATTTCCAGGTATCTTTTTAAGGGTTACATTCACTTACCAAGAATAGGCACAAGCTGTCTTTTCTAACAGAGACCACTGCCGTAGATAAGGTTGCAGGGGAGATGCCTGTGCTAGGACACACACAATGTCAGTCAGAGGATGATTAGAGGGAAGGCTCCCTCTAATTTTTGTATGAATACTGCAGTTGTAAGGAAGATAAGCTGGCATTCAAATCCAGTGCTATCTGGCCGCTAGGTTTGAGTGCTTTCTACAGAAACATGTGACCTCCACAAACAACATGCACATCCTACATGGGCCATGGCTTGCTTCCTGGGAGTTCAGTCCTGGGCTGCCAAACATACACCCTTCTTCCTCCAAGAGCCACAGAAGTGTGGCCGAGTCTCTTTCTTAGTAATACTATGGTTAAAAATGAATACACAGTATTAGTGACAGAGCTGGTCTCCCAAAAGATGAGGTCTTTTTCTGTTCAGTGTCATGAAGCCAATACACAAAACTGAAAATGAATGTCAAGCAGTTCAGGCTTCATTTCATGGCCATGGAACGGAGAAGTGGGAACATGGCTCATAGATCAACTTCTCAACAAGTGATGGGTGGGGAGGTTAAAATATAGGATTTCTCTAATGAAGGGGTTGGATAATAAAAACAAGAAGAGGAATATTCCTTTATTTTCCAGAAATGCGTAGTGAACTTTCTGGACCTGGACTGCTGCCTTTCTTTTTGTCCTTTCATGGCTTCTTCTGGTCATTGTTATGGTAATTGTCAACTGTCATAGCACTGCTGGGAGTGTCATTTAGCATGGAAATGAGATTATAATGAAGAGATCTTTTTGAAGTTGTTTGGTCAGCTATCTTGGTTCTAGCTAGACTCAGCTGGTCTGGTTACAAAGGGAACTTTCTATCGAAGGCATCCTGTTTCTTAAAGATAAGCAGAGTTAGGAAAGGGTAGAAATTCAGCTCTGTCATATAGTAACAATAGCAACATCCGTGTGGAGAACCTAAACTCAGGGGCAAAGATGACCAGCTTAGCTTGCGACTTGGACTGAAAAACAAAACAAACAAACAAAAGCCCTATTTCTGTGGCTTCATCGGATGAGCTTAAAAGCAGGAATTACATCACCTAGTTGTTTTGTCTATAACCCTGTATGTTTTTCCTCACTCCGTTGTATGCACTGAGAAGCTGGGTTAACGTTAAGTCATAACAAATTCAGTGACAGTGAATTTTGAGAGACTTACTTCCAGATAATGACTGCCAAATTAACAGAGAGCAGTTAATCACTTTTAATGTCTCTTTTCATACATCAACTTTCATCAAAAAGGTCCTTTCTGTTTAATTACTCTGACCCAAATATTTAGAATAAATATTGCTGCCATCACAGATTCCCTCTAGGGAGGAATTTAATGGGAGTAAAAACTCTCACATGAAAAATAGCATACAGAAATACATAAGGAAAAATATATAAGTAAATGTGATATAATATTTATTTCACTCAGAAAGATCACTCAGGCAATTTGTATATATATCAGGGCTCTAAAAAGTAATTTTCCCTGTAACTCTTGGTCAAAACAGCCAGTACTATTTGCTTACATGATAATAGGATTAGGACTAATCATACATTATGACCTTCGCTGATTGTACAACTTTGCAAATACACCATTCTGGAAGACACACATCGCTACACTTTCACACAGGACACCCTACCAATTTTCTGACACCAAATGGGTGTCCTACAATTCAATTAAATTCCAACACTCTCTCCCTGGAGTTAGCATCAGATCCCACAAGTTAAGGGCTGTCCCACAAATCCACCCCCACTTCAGATGCCAATCTCAAGCCTAGCTATAATTCAGGAGTTCCCACAATCCCCTCCTTGGGTTGTTCAATAATTTGCTAGAATAGCTCACAGAACTCAGAGAAACTCTTTATTTTATTTCTTTGGTGGGGGGTGGGGTGATTGTGGTGGTTTGGTATTTTCATTGTCTTTTTAAAAAATACTTCTTTTCTCAATTTTGTTATATGAGTTATATATGTTAACCAGTATATTATGTTAACCAGTATGTTAACCAGTATATTATGTTAACCAATATGTTAACCAGTATATTATAAAGAATGCAACTCAGAAACAGCTAGATGGAAGAGATCATAGGGCAAGGTATGGAGGGAAGCTTCCATGCCTTCTCTAGTGTGCCACCCCTGAGCACCTTGATGTGTTGACCAATGCAGAAGCTCATCAAGTCTCATTCTTCAAGAGTTTTTATAGAGCTTGATCATTAGCTCCACCACCTACTTTCAGGAGGTTGGTAGGTGGAGGTGAAAATTTCAACCTTCTAATTTCTTAAACCTTCTAATGACCATTCCCATCCTGAGTCTATCTTTTTGGCATAAACTCTATGACCCCACCTAAGTCATCTTATTAGCATAAACTCAAGTATGATCAAAACGATATCATTATGAGTAACAAAAGACATTCCTATCACTCAGGAAATTCCGGGGTTTCAGGAGCTCTGTGCTAGGAATCTGGGACAAATAACAAATATATTTCTTATTATGCCACAACCACGTTGACAGGAAACTTAAATAGGGAACCCTTTTATAGAAGAAGCAACTCAAGACAACTCGAGATCTGGTGATGCCCAAAGTAAAGTCAGAGGAGACTTGATTGCTTACTTAGAAAAAGTCACAGCTTTTGACATTTTGCACAACCTGATTCAAAGTTTCTGGTTCAACTGTACTAAATTCTACTTCTGGTCAGTTCTCCTCCTCCTGCTCCTCCTCCCTCTTCTTTCTTTCTTACTTGATGCAATTGGACCTAGAAAACCTTAGGCCTAGAAGACACTTAGAACTAAATTTGAATCTTGGCTTTACCACTTACTAGTTGTGTGATCTTATGAAGTTCTTTAAATTCTTTGATCCTCAATTTCCTTATCTATATACAGCTCTGCATTTCTTAACAACAGGGATGCATTCTGAGAAATGCATCGTTAGGCGATTGTGCGCTATGATAACATCATAGAGTATAATCACACAAACAAATGGCCTACTACACACCTAGGTTATATGATATCGTCTGTTGCTTCTAGGCTACAACCCTGTACAGCATGTCACTGTTCTGAATACTATAGGCAATTACGACACAATAGCATTGGTATATCTAAACATATCTAAACATAGAAAAGGTACAGTAATAATATAGTATTAAAATAAAAAATTCACCTGTACAGGGCACTTACTATAAATAGAACTTACAGGACTGCAAGTTGCTCTGGGTGAGTCCCTGAGTGAGTGGTGAATGAATGTGAAGGCCTAGTACATTACTGTACACTACTGTAGACTTCGTAAATACTGTATACTTGAGCTCCACTAAATTTATTAAAATTTTTTTCTTCAATAATAAACTTATCTTACTATATCTTTTTTACTTTATAAATTTTAATTTTTTAGCTTGTTGGCTTTTTTGTAATAACATAGCTTAACATGCAATATGGCTGTATAAAAATTTTTTATTTATATCGTTATTCTACAAGTTTTTTCTATTTTAGAAATTTTTTATTTTTATTTTTTACTTTTTAAATTTTTTTGTTAAAAACTAAGACACAGAACATTATCTTGTCCCACTGGGAGGTGTTCAGGGGCAATAACACGCATGTAGCTGTCATCTCCTGGAATAACAATGCCTTCTTCTGAAATACCTCCTGAAGGACCTGCCTGAAGCTGTGTTACAGTCACCTTTTTTTCTTTTTTCTTTTTTTTGAAACGGAGTCTTGCTCTGTCACCCAGGCTGGAGTGCAGTGGCATGACTTCAGCTCACTGCAACCTCCGCCTGCCGGGTTCAAACAATTCTCTTCTTCAGCCTCCCGAGTAGCTGGGAGTATAGGCACCCGCCACCATGCCCGGCTAATTTTTGTATTTTTAGTAGAGACAGGGTTTCACCATCTTGGCCAGGCTGGTCTTGAACTCCTAACCTCGTGATCCACCTGCGTCGGCCTCCCAAAGTGCTGGGATTACAGGTGTGAGCCACTGCGCCCGGCCACAGTCACCTTTTTTTCATAAGTAAAAGGAGTACACTCTAAAATAACAATAAAAAACTGTAGTATAGTAAATATTATATATAAAGCAGTAGCATAGTCATTTGTTATCCTTATCAAGTATTAGGTACTGTACATAATTATATGCGCTATGTTTTTATGTGACTGGCAATGCAGGAGATTTGTTTATATCATCACAAACATGAGTAATGGCTTGTGCTACAACATTACAGATGATAGAAACTTTTCAGCTCCACTATAATCTTATGGGACCACTGTCCTAAATGCAGTCCACCATTGATTGAAACTATGTGGTGCATGATTATACATTGGGGAAAATAATAGTATCTACCTCGTAATATTGTTGTTAGGATTAAGTGATATAAAACATACATGAGTACACAAAGGCATACAGAGTGATATAATGGACTTTGGAGAATCAGATGTGGGAGGCTGGAAGAGGATCTCAGGATAAAAAAAACTACCCATTAGGTACAACGTACATACTTGGGTGACAGGTGCACTAAAATCTTAGAATCCACCACGGTATAATTCATCCATGTCACAAAAAACCACTTGTACCGCAAGAGCTATTGAAATAAGAATTTAAAAATATAAAGTACTTAGCATGAAGGGGCTGAGTACATGGTAGGGGCATTATAAATATTAACTATTATTTGTATTATTAACAAATATGGATAATTAACTTTACCAATCTATGGTTCTTATAAGTGCCATTTTAGTTACCTTTTCAGGTTGATTGCTGAGTTCTGGAAACTGAGATAAGCATGATGAGCACTTGAGGAGGTCACTGTTCTGTCCTGATTTGTAGGATTTACATGTAGATGGTCCCAATGTCAGTAATACAAATTTATAGCAGTACAAGCTACAAAAATCTTGCTTACTGTGAATTAATCTTTCTTGCACATCTTACTTAGTAATGATAGTTTTCCTTGTCCTGAGTAAATATCAGTCAATAGCCAGATTAATTGCTTCTGCAATTAATTGCTTCCCAGATGTTATGGCTCTACCAAAAAGAAGTTAAAAATATGTTAATTCTTTCATTGATACATAATAGATGTACATACTTTGGGGGTACATGTGACAATTTAATACATCCATAGAGTTTGTAAAGATCAAATCAGTGTAATTGGAATACAGAATGTGTTCATTTTGTATATACATCATTTGCGTGCTGTGACAAGGTGCTCCACAGGCTCATCTCAGGCCAGGAAGCTCATTGCTGAGTTTTCACGAGACCCAGGTCCAGAAGGCTTTGCACCGTGGCTCCTTCACAATTCTTGGAAAAGTGCTCCTGCTATGTGCATGTGGACAAATCTTGACCTTGGCTGATGAACCCAGAGTAAGACTGAGGGCCAGCTTCAGAGAATAGTCCACTCATTAAAGAGTTGAAACAAGGCTGGTGTTCAAGAAAGCACACTGAATATTCTAGTTTCTCACACATCATAGAAAAAGAAGTTGATGAAAATCTAAAATTGGAAACAGAACATTTCCAGTTTCAGGAAAACAAAATTGTTGGGTTTGGGTAGTTACTAATAATCTCTAAAACCAATATGACTGACACCTGTGGCTTGAGAAGCTCCAAGAGAGTAAGAGAGGGGCGCTGTAATGGAACGTGATGATTCCCCACACTGTCTCTCTACGTTGCGTCACTCCCTCCCAGGTCACTCTCATTACCAGTGGCCACTTTTTTCAGTTCTGTGGGCTCCTTTTTCCATTGGTATTAATTCTATCATCAAATTTCCACACCTGTACTTGGCTGTGGGTTCAAAATTCTCAGGAGAGAATGTGATTATTTCTGTGCCCAAGGTAGGTATTCTATAACTGTCTATTAATAAGTTCTGAAAGTGGGCAAACAAAAATCCCTACCTATAGCCTTCTAAAACCCACAGAAACATGAAAGTCTTTCCCTATCTTTCTCTCTCTTGGTAAAGGGGTGCATACTGCAGAAAACAGTGGGTTAAGCTATATGGAGGAATTTACAGCCAAGACATTCTAAATACATTCAACTCAGTCTTATTCATCATCAATTGACAAAGCAGATGAAGGTATCGCTCTAAGACTAAATGACTTCCATCTGTGCATCTGTAAATTCCACAGGAATCCAAGGATGAAAATGGAAGATGTGGCCTACTTCTGCATCATGAGATCAGAGAATTACAGATGTGACCCTCACTTACAGGTGAGGCCCACTGGTGAATCTCCCCTCCATACCAGGCAAGTTGAACAAAATTAGACAATTCAAGACTAAAACAGAAATAACCAATTTCCACTACAGCAACATGGATCCTGAATTATTGGAGTGAATAAATAGGCAAATAAAGGAAATAAAATTCAGTGCATGTAAACTTCTTGGATTTTCAACCTAGAAAGACAGTGCAGGCAATTGTCACATTCCATTGTTGCTCTTCTGCTACTCTCTTAGAGCTTCTCAAGACATAGGTATTGGACATATTCGGTTTTAGGAATGATTAACTACTTGTACCCAACAACCTTGTTCTCCTAAAATCACCATCTTTGGATACTCGTGTAATTATTCAAGATTGCTCAAGAATCCATTCTGGGGCAGAGTCTGTTGAATAGGTTTATAAATGATGTTAAGGAAGGAGTACATAGTGAAGTCTCAGACTCCAAGATATACAAATCTCCAAAGACAGAAGACACCCCAGAGAAGAGAGACATTATAGAATAATCCTGACATCCGTGTCAATGGGCAGAGCCTTAAGAGATGTTATAATGTGTGTGAGGAAAAAGTAATGAATTTATGAATAATCTAAAACACATCTATAAAATGAAAGACTATCCCTTAGATTCTGCTCAAGAAAAAGACCTACAGTCATTAAATATTGACCCCAGCATATGTACCAATATTCTGCATCAGGCAAAAAGGCCTAGAAAATGAAGGAAATCATTAAGGACTATACTGGAAAGCAAGCTGTATACTGGTATATCTCTGCTTGAAAATATTTACGTAGTTCTTGCTGCTATGCCTCAAAACCAAGTTTGCCATAACTTGAAAAGATCCAGAGAAGACAAGCTCAAAATAATTGGAGATATTGAGAATTATAAAAATAATTTTTTAAGGTTAGATTTGTACTTCCAGTATGGAAATCTAATTAGAAGTAATTAAATCTATATAACTATAAACAGCATAAATAAAGTGAACAGAGATTTGCTTATTCAACAACTTTAAAGACCTGGGACAGGGAGATGGTAATTTTTGAAACTCATAAAATGAATGCATTAGCCAAAGAGGTAGGTGTGACAGGAAATAGAAATGCATTTCAAAACATTTGGACAAATTTTGGCTGATGCAATTATCAATGACTTTGAAATTTATTCAACTCCTGGAATTAAGATGGCTTCAGAAGGGGCAGTAGAAGTATTTCCTTGACATTTTTGTGGGAAGGATAATTCAGATGTGGATTGACCATATGCTCAAATATTCCCAAACAGCTCATGAGTTATAAAAGTTTGAAAACTACTGATATAATCAAAATATTACCTTTAATCCATTCAGCATACCACTTTTTATCCTTCTTCCTTTTAATTTCAAGGAAGTTGAATACCCAGTACAGTGAAGACAAACTTTCAGTAGTGAATGCTTCCCGTTGATCGATGGCCAGAGGTCAGGACTCTCCAGCAATTCTGATGAATGTATGTAACTTCTTGGTTCTTTCTTTATTGTTTCATCTTAAATTCTGCAAAGGAGATGATGCAGATGAGCAATGCTGCAGTTCCTTCTCATTTGCATTTTATTAGCTTTATGACAGTTTCCTTCTTGCATGATATTACCTAATTACATCCTTCAAGGAAGCACTAACATATCACTCTCCACTTTCAATTATTCACTCCAACGAAGGAAATCATGAAACACCCACCCCTTCCCAGAAAATTCACCCAGCAATTGGGTCACTGTGGGACAAAGATCGTGTGAAGGAGTGGAACTACAATCTCAGATAGGAGGTCCTAAGACAAGCCAAGCTTTGGCCCTGTTTCTCTTCAAGCCAACTTCCTAGCCATACGATAATACAAGTCTCAGACCCATATATGCCTAGATGGTACTACCCAACTTATTGCTCATGTACTTCAATGAATTTGTTACAAAAACAGCTTATTTCAAATAACTTTGGGATGTTTCCAAAAATCATCCATTTACAAGAAATCGTATTTTCCCAATACTTCAAAAAAAAGGGCTGTAATCTCTGAAAACCTTTGAAAAGAGAAAATCCAGGCTAATGTTGAGCAGCTTATGTTGCAGTTGGTGTGTAGCTTCCTAAGGGGTTCATTACACCTTTTACATATGGATGATCAGGCCTATGTAAACTTGTGAAGATGTGTCTTTGATGCCTGATTTTCCTTCCTTGACTCACTTCTATCTTTTTTTTTTAAAGTTCTTGGGTACAGGTGCAGGATGTGTAGGTTTGTTACATAGGTAAAGATGTGCCATGGTGGTTTGCTGCACCTATCAAACCATCACCTAGGTATTAAGCCCAGCATGCATGAGCTATTTTTCCTGATGCTCTCCCTCCACCTTCCCCATCACTGCCTTACAAGCTCCAGTGTATATTGTTCCCCTCTATGTGTCCATGTGTTCTCATTGTTCAGCTCCCACTTATAAGTGAGAACAAGTTGGTATTTGGTTTTCTGTTCCTGCGTTAGTTTGCTGGGCATAATGGCTTCCAGTTCCATCCATGTCCCTGCAAAGGAAATGATCTCGTTCCTGTTTATGGCTACATAGTATCCCATGGTATATATGTACCATATTTTCTTTCTCCAGTCTATCATTAATGGGCATTTTTGTTGATTCCATGTATTTGCTATTGTGAACAGTGATGCAATGAACATATGCGTGCATGTATCTTTATAATAGAATGACTTATATTCTTTTGGGTATATACCCAGCAATGGGACTGCTTGGTCTATTGGTATTTCTGTCTCTAGGTCTTTGAGGAATTGTCACACTGCCTTCCACAATGGTTGGGCTAATTTACATTCCCACTAACCGCATAAAAGTGTTTCTATTTCTCCACAGCCTTTCCAGCATCTATTCTCAACTTTTTAATAATTGCCATTCTGATTGGCATGAGATGGTATCTCAATTTGGTTTTGATTTGTGTTTCTCTAAGGATCAGTGATATTGAACATTTTTTCATTGTTTCTTGGCCACATAAATGTCTTCTTTTGAGAAGTGTCTGTTCGTGTCCTTTGCCCAGTTTTTAATGGTTTTTTTTTTTCTTGTAAATTTGTTTAAGTTCTTTGTGGACTCTGGATATTAAACCTCTGCCAGATGGACAGATTGCAAAAACTTTCTCCCATTCTGTAGGTTGTCTGTTTGCTCTGATGATAGTTTCTTTTGCTGTGCAGAAGCTCTTTTGTTCAAATAGATCCCAATTTTCGATTTTTCTTTTGTTGCAATTGCTTTTGACTTTTTCGTCATGAAATATTTGCCTGTGCCTATGTCCTGAATGGTATTGCCTAGATTTTCTTCTAGGCATTTTATAGTTTTGGGTTTTACATTTAAGTCTTTAATCCATCTTGAGTTAATTTTTGTATAAGGTGTAAGGAAAGAGTCCAGTTTCAATTTTCTGCATATGGCTAGCCAGTTTTCCCAGCACCATTTATTAAATAGGGAATCTTTTCCCCATTGCTTGTTTTTGTCAGGTTTGTCAAAGATCGGATGTTGTACATGTGTCATCTTATTTCTGAGATCTCTACTCTGTTCCATTGGTCTATGTGTCTTTGTACCAGTACCATGCTGTTATGGTTACTGCAGCCTTATAGCATAGTTTGAAGTTGGGAAGCATGATGCCTCCAGCTTTGTTCTTTTTATCTTGATGGCATCTTTCTTTTATTTTGCTGTACTCAACTCAGAGGTTCTATTATACTTACTCCCCTTTTGTTCTATTTAATTTCTACCTTATTCAGTTAATGTACTCTGGTTATTGCAAGGAAACATTTATGGTTCAATTTTTCACCAATCTGTCTAACCTCCTTTCATTCTGTCAACCTACACTTAAGTATTGCTTTATTGGGTGTAATGAGTGTATAATCTGTTGTACTAAGTCAAGAGGTAACTGTGAGTAGAGTAAAAAGTGAATTGCAGCAGAAGATATGGCTCTGTTACTTGGTGATTGTATGATCCTATTAATTTAACTTCTATAAGCCCTAGTTTCCTTATTTGTAAATAAGGGTTACTAATGCTTAGTTGGTCTTCTTTACTAGGATTTCTTTAGGCCACAAATGTTAAATGAGTCTATGATCACTTTATCCATATGCTTCATGGTTTGATAGTTTTTAAATCATGTCTCATGGTTTGTCTCATGTCTGTCTCCTCATCCTCCAGCTCATTTTTCTTGTCCTTTACTTATTCCATTTTCTCAACATTGAGGATCAGCAGTCAGAACGTAACACATTGTTCTAAGGGTTATAGTCTCTGAACATTTGGTATCTTATTTCCAGTTTCCTGTTCATTGATGACCAATATTTTGTTTATTTCTTTCAAAAATCAAAGCAGTCCACAAAATGAGTCCTTAGAGAATAACTCCCAATTGCTTCTGAAAACTTTTCTTGGCACATACCTAATATTAGAGACCCCTTCAAAAAGAGAAGTATATGCTATTGACTCACCTGCACCCTGGCAAGAACCTGTGAAATGTTCCTGGAGTCTATTTTGAAATCTTCACTGATTCTTCACTTCCAGATAGAGTTTCATGCCATTATCAGACTTAGAGACACTTGTGCACCATTTATTGTGTTGCAGAATAAATCTAAAGCTATTAAATGAGATCAACCCAAGCACGGGTTCTTGACAGATCCTCAATCAAAACTTTGCTACTTGGCCAGGGCAGTGGCTCGTGCCAGTAATCCTAGCACTTTGGGAGGCTGAGGTGGGCAGATTACTTGAGCCCAGGAGTTCGAGGCAAGTCTAATCAACATGGCAAAACTCATCTCTGCAAAAAATACAAAATTTAGCTGGGCGTAGTAGGAGGCACCTGTAGTCCCAACTACTTGGGAGGCTGAGGTGGGAGGATTGCTTAAGCCGGGGAGGTTGCGGTGAGCCAAGATTATGTCACTACATTCCAGCCTGGGTGACAGAGTAAGACTCTGCCTCAAAACAAGCAAACAAATAGTTCCCTACTCTGAGAAGTTTCCTTTATTCATTCCTTGCCAATGTCAAAGTTCCAACAGTCCGAAGTAGTTCAGTTTTTAATAACCTTTAACATAAAAAACTTTTCAAAGATACTTTTGGAATGGGAGTGGTTTCCAATGATCTAATTGCTAGGGACATATTAGATGATTAATATATTTCTGAATCATGGGTTTCTCTAATCTACTTTCCTCATTCCTCACTTAGAGAATAATAAATTAGTAACACATTGTTTTTTCTGCAGAGATCATATTGCTCTTATTTCAAGGTTACTTTTGTAAAAGTGTTGAGCAATTGAGATACGCTAACCATCTTTAGAATGGCAAGGAAACAGCAATCTGAAATATATGGAGATCTCACTGGAGTTCTTATTATACATGAAAATTATAGGTGCAACTCTCTAAATTCCTAACACAGTTTAAGACAACGAATTATAGAAGTAGTGTAGATATTCCTCAATTCCATTCTTCACAATCTGTAAAACATCAGTGTTGGAAATTTACCACTCACTTTTTTTTTCTTTGCCAATTTTCCATAGAATACAGTACTTACTCACTGTTTTTTTTTTTTTGGAACTCATGAGGTGACACTGGGCACACTTGATGAAATAAAGATCATAGGAAAAGCTTAAAGAGATCTAAGTTCCCAGGCAAAATGAGTATATCTCAACAGTGGCTTACCTGAGAGGAGCTTTAAACTTGGTTTTCTGACCTATTAGGAACATTTAGGCAATATAGGCATGTTGGTGAAGGAGATATTTAGGATACTTTCTGCATTTCACATCATGCAGTATGGATAAATATTTTCTCTATTTCCCTGTTCAGTCATGCCTGTGTGCTTTTGTCTGGCCTAAGCCATGAATACAGTTTGTTTGGGCCTAGGTCTTTCACGCAAGCTTGCGCTACTCTGTATAAATTACTTACTTCCTCTAGTGATTCTTCCATGTTGACTCTTTCTCTGTCCCTGGACACTAAGGTGTTCCATGGCAAGATTGTTTTCTACTTTATGTGTATCACCATAGCAGCTGGTGCAGAGCTCAGATGTTTAGAATATTCATTATTTGCTAGATGACCATTATTTCTATTATCTCTACACCAATCTTTTCAAGAATGCTTTAAAACACAAAGAAAGATCTTTATTTGTCTGATAGCTTTATTGAGGTGTAATTGAAATACAATAAACTGCACACATTTAAAGTGTACAAGTAGATGCATCTTGACATATTTATACACCAGTGAAACTATCACTACATCAAGATAGTGAATATTTCCATCACCCATAAAAGATTCTCTATACCCTTTTCCTTCCTGCTAATCCCTAGGAAACCACTAATCTCCTTTTCTTCCCACTGTTAGTTTTTTTTTATTTTTTAGAATTTTATGTAAGTGGAATCATATAGTACTCAAAAAAATCTGGCTTCCCACACTCAGCATAATTATTTTGAAATTCATTTATGTTGTTGCATGCATCAATAGTATGCACTGTTTTTTTTTCTCTTTCTTGTTCATGTTAACATTCTATTGTATGGATATACCACAGTTTGTTTCACCATTTACCTGTTGATAAACATTTGAGTTATTTTCAGTTTGAGGCTTTACAAATAAAGATGCTATTAATATTAATGTACTAGTCTCTGAGTGGACACATACTTTTCTTTCTCTTGGGTAAATACCTACAAGTGGGTTTACTAGGTCATATGGTAGGTATGTGTTTAACTTTTTAAGAAGCTGCCAAACTGTTTTCTGAAGAGATTTGTTATTTTACATTCGTAATAACATATGAGAGCTTCAGTTGTTCCATATCTTTGGCAACACTTAGTTTGGCCCTTTAAATTTTAGCCATTCTAGAGGAAGTTTACTGGTATCTTATTTTAGTTTTAATTTGTGTGACCCTAATGAATAATGATGTTGAGCATATTTCATATACTTATTTGCTACTGATACATCTTCTTTGGCGAAATGTCTGTTCAAATTTAACTATTTTTAAATTTGGTTGTTTGTCTTACGGTTGAAGTGTACATTTTTTTATACTAGATACAAGTCCTTCTTTGGATATATGTTAGAAGATATTTTCCCCCAATCTGTGGCTTTGCTTTTCACTTCCATTAGAGTATCTTCTTGAAGAGCAAAAGTTTTTTAATTTTGATGATGGCAAATATATGAGTATTTTCTATCTCATGCTTTTTGTGTCATATCTATGAAATCTTTGCCTCACCAATGTCATTATAATGTCTCCTATATTTTTGTAGAACTTTAATAGTTTTAGATTTTATATTTAGGTCTATGATTGATTACAAGACTATGTAGCACACATAAATTTCATTAGCTATTCTAGGTTTTTCAAATTTCCATATAAATTTTAGTATCAAATTGTCATTTTTTTAAAAAAAAAAGAGAAAAACTCTGCTATTATTTTGAATTATATTATATAGAATCTATAGAACAATTTGGAGATAAGTAACATGTTAATATGGAGTCTCTCTATACATGCACAAGTTCCCAGCTTTGTTTTTTTAAAATAGTTTCTGCTATTCTGAGTCTTTTGAGTTTTCATAGAATTTTTAGAATCTGCTTGTTTGTCTCCACACAAAATCTACTGGAATTTTGAATGGCATCAAAACCATAGATCAATTTGGAAAAGACTGCCATCTTAAACAATATTGAGTTTTCCAATCTAAAAACATTGAAAGTTTGTACATTTACTTAGAGTTAAAAAATTATCTCTACATGGTCTTTTTTTTTTCTTTTTTCAACTTTTATTTTAGAATCAGGAAGTACTTTGTTATTATACGAAGGTATATTGCATGATGCTGACTCTACAATGTTTTGAAACTTTCCATGTACAAGACTTGCATACCATCTATTAAATGTATTCCTACATGTGGTATTCTTTTTAATGCTTTTATAAATTCTTAATTCCATTTTCAGATTGTTTATAGCAGGTAGACAGAAATACAATTGATTTTTGTATATTGATCACATACCTTGTGACCTTGCTAAATTCCCTTATTAATTCTAGGATTTGTTTTGTTATTGTTGTTTCTTGCGTAGATTCCCTAGGGTTTTCTACATGGACCACTGTGTCATCTGCACATAGGTATAGTTGTTTTTTTTTTTTCCTTTCTGATCCATATGTCTTTTCTTTCCTTGTATTTTCTTTTTGCATGGGCTACAACCTCCCATAGAGGTTAGAGCAAATCGAAGAGGTTAGAGTGAACATCCTTGCCTTTTACCCAATCTTAGATGGAAAGTCTTCAGCCTTTTATCATCATTAAGACTGATGTTTGCCATAGGTTTTTCGTAGATGGCTTTCACCAGACTGAGAAAGCTATCTTTTATTCCAAGTATTTTGAGATTTTTTAAAATCATAAATAGGTATTCAACTTTGTCAAATATTTTTCTGCATCTATAGAAATTATCGTGTGGTTTTTGTCCTATATTATTTTAATATGATGTATTTCATTAATTGTTTTTTGGATGTTAAACAACATTGCACTCCTGGGATGCATCCTACCTAGTCAGGGTGTATAATTCTTTTTCATATTCTTAGATTTCATTTTCTAATACTTCCATCTATATTCAGAAGAGATGTTGGTCTATAGTTTTCTTTTTTTTTATTATTATTATACTTTAGGTTTTACGGTACGTGTGCACAATGTGCAGGTTTGTTACATATGTATCCATGTGCCATGTTGATTTCCTGCACCCATTAACTCGTCATTTAGCATTCGGTATATCTCCTAATGCTGTCCCTCCCCCCTCCCCCAACCCCACAACAGTCCCCGGAGTGTGATGTTCCCCTTCCTGTGTCCATGAGTTCTCATTGTTCAATTCCCACCTATGAGTGAGAACATGTGGTGTTTGGTTTTTTGCCCTTGTGATAGTTTACTGAAAATGATGTTTTCCAGTTTCATCCATGTCCCTACAAAGGACATGAACTCATCATTTTTTATGGCTGCATAGTATTCCATGGTGTTTATGTGCCACATTTTCTTAATCCAGTCTATCGTTGTTGGACATTTGGGTTGGTTCCAAGTCTTTGCTATTGTGAATAGTGCCGCAATAAACATACGTGTGCATGTGTCTTTATAGCAGCATGATTTATAGTCCTTTGGGTATATACCCAGTAATGGGATGGCTGGGTCAAATGGTATTTCTAGTTCTAGATCCCTGAGGAATCGCCACACTGACTTCCACAATGGTTGAACTAGTTTACAGTCCCACCAACAGTGTAAAAGTGTTCCTACTTCTCCACATCCTCTCCAGCACCTGTTGTTTCCTGATTTTTTAATGATGGCCATTCTAACTGGTGTGAGATGGTATCTCACTCATTTCTTCATGTGTTTTTTGGCTGCATAAATGTATTCCTTTGAGAAGTGTCTGTCCATGTCCTTTGCCCACTTTTTGATGGGGTTGTTTGTTTTTTTCTTGTAAATTTGTTTGAGTTCAATGTAGATTCTGGATATTAGCCCTTTGTCAGATGAGTAGGTTGCAAAAATTTTCTCCCATTCTGTAGGTTGCCTGTTCACTCTGATGGTAGTTTCTTTTGCTGTGCAGAAGCTCTTTAGTTCAATTAGATCCCATTTGTCAATTTTGGCTTTTGTTGCCATTGTTTTTGGTGTTTTAGACATGAAGTCCTTGCCCATGCCTATGTCCTGAATGGTATTGCCTAGGTTTTCTTGTAGGATTTTAATGGTTTTAAGTCTAAAATTTAAGTCTTTAATCCATCTTGAATTAATTTTTGTATAAGGTATAAGGAAGGGATCCAGTTTCAGCTTTCTACATATGGCTAGCCAGTTTTCCCAGCACCATTTATTAAATAGGGAATCCTTTCCCCATTTCTTGTTTTTGTCAGGTTTGTCAAAGATCAGATAGTTGTAGATATGGGGCATCATTTCTGAGGGCTCTGTTCTGTTCCATTGATCTATGTCTCTGTTGTGGTACCAGTACCATGCTGTTTTGGTTTCTGTAGCCTTGTAGTATAGTTTGAAGTCAGGTAGCGTGATGCCTCCAGCTTTGTTCTTTTGGCTTAGGATTGACTTGGCGATGCGGGCTCTTTTTTGGTTCCATATGAACTTTAAAGTAGTTTTTTCCAATTCTGTGAAGAAAGTCATTGGTAGCTTGATGGGGACGGCATTGAATCCATAAATTACCTTGGGCAGTATGGCCATTTTCACGATATTGATTCTTCCAACCCATGAGCATGGAATGTTCTTTCATTTGTTTGTGTCCTCTTTTATTTCATTGAGCAGTGGTTTGTAGTTCTCCTTGAAGAGGTCCTTCACATCCCTTGTAAGTTGGATTCCTAGGTATTTTATTCTCTTTGAAGCAATTGTGAATGGGAGTTCACTCATGATTTGGCTCTCTGTTTGTCTGTGATTGGTGTACAAGAATGCTTGTGATTTTTGTACATTGATTTTGTATCCTGAGACTTTGCTGAAGTTGCTAATCAGCTTAAGGAGATTTTGGGCTGAGACAATGGGGTTTTCTAGATATACAATCATGTCATCTGCAAACAGGGACAATTTGACTTCCTCTTTTCCTAATTGAATACCCTTGATTTCCTTCTCCTGACTGATTGCTCTGGCCAGAACTTCCAGCACTATGTTGAATAGGAGCGGTGAGAGAGGGCATCCCTGTCTTGTGCCGGTTTTCAGAGGGAATGTTTCCAGTTTTTGCCCATTCAGTATGATATTGGCTGTGGGTTTGTCATAGATAGCTCTTATTATTTTGAGATACGTCCCATCAATACCTAATTTATTGAGAGTTTTTAGCATGAAGCGTTGTTGAATTTTGTCAAAGGCCTTTTCTGCATCTATTGAGATAATCATGTGGTTTTTGTCTTTGGTTCTGTTTATATGCCGGATTACATTTATTGATTTGCATATGTTGAACCAGCCTTGCATCCCAGGGATGAAGCCCACTAGATGATGGTGGATAAGCTTTTTGATGTGCTGCTGGATTCGGTTTGCCAGTATTTTATTGAGGATTTTTGCATCAATGTTCATCAAGGATATTGGTCTGAAATTCTCTTTTTTGGTTATGGTCTCTGCCAGGCTTTGGTATCAGGATGATGCTGGCTTCATAAAATGTGCTAGGGAGGATTCCTTCTTTTTCTATCGATTGGAATAGTTTCAGAAGGAATGGTACCAGTTCCTCCTTGTACCTCTGGTAGACTTCGGCTGTGAATCCATCAGGTCCTGGACTGTTTTTGGTTGGTAAGCTATTGATTATTGCCACAATTTCAGAACCTGTTATTGGTCTATTCAGAGATTCAACTTCTTCCTGGTTTAGTCTTGGGAGGGTGTATTTGTCGAGGAATTTATCCATTTCTTCTAGATTTTCTAGTTTATTTGCATAGAGGTGTTTGTAGTATTCTCTGATGGTAGATTGTATTTCTGTGAGATCGGTGGTGATATCCCCTTTTTCATTTTTTATTGCATCTATTTGATTCTTCTCTCTTTTCTTATTAGTCTTCCTAGCGGTCTATCAATTTTGTTGGTCTTTCAAAAAACCAGCTCCTTGATTCATTAATTTTTTTGAAGGGATTTTGTGTCTCTATTTCCTTCAGTTCTGCTCTGATTTTAGTTATTTCTAGCCTTCTGCTAGCTTTTGAATGTGTTTGCTCTTGCTTTTCTAGTTCTTTTAATTGTGATGTTAGGGTGTCAATTTTAGATCTTCCCTGCTTTCTCTTGTGGGCATTTAGTGCTATAAATTTCCCTCTACACACTGCTTTGAATGTGTCCCAGAGATTCTGGTATGTTGTGTCTTTGTTCTCGTTGGTTTCAAAGAATATCTTTATTTCTGCCTTCATTTCATTATGTACCCAATAGTCATTCAGGAGCAGGTTGTTCAGTTTCCATGTAGTTGAGCGGTTTTGAGTGAGTTTCTTAATCCTGAGTTCTAGTTTGATTGCACTGTGGTCTGAGAGACAGTTTGTTATAATTTCTGTTCTTTTACATTTGCTGAGGAGAGCTTTACTTCCAACTATGTGGTCAATTTTGGAATAGGTGTGGGGTGGTGCTGAAAAAAATGTATATTCTGTTGACTTGGGGTGGAGAGCTCTGTAAATGTCTATTAGGTCCACTTTGTGCAGAGCTGAGTTCAATTCCTGGATATCCTTGTTAACTTTCTGTCTCGTTGATCTGTCTAATGTTGACAGTGGGGTGTTAAAATCTCCCATTATTATTGTGTGGGAGTTGAAGTCCCTTTGTAGGTCACTCAGGACTTGCTTTATGAATCTGGGTGCTCCTGTGTTGGGTGCATATATATTTAGGATAGTTAGCTCTTCTTGTTGAATTGATCCCTTTACCATTATGTAATGGCCTTCTTTGTCTCTTTTGATCTTTGTTGGTTTAAAGTGTATTTTATCAGAGACTAGGATTGCAACCTCTGCCTTTTTTTGTTTTCCATTTGCTTGATAGATCTTCCTCCATCCCTTTATTTTGAGCCTATGTGTGTCTCTGCACGTGAGATGGGTTTCCTGAATACGGGACACTGATGGGTCCTGACTCCTTATCCAGTTTGCCAGTCTGTGTCTTTTAATTGGAGCATTTAGCCCATTTACATTTAACGTTAATATTGTTATGTGTGAATCTGATCCTGTCATTATGATGGTAGTTGGTTATTTTGCTCGTTAGTTGATGCAGTTTCTTCCTAGCCTCGATGGTCTTTACAATTTGGCATGTTTTTGCAGAGGCTGGTACTGGTTGTTCCTTTCCATGTTTAGTGCTTCCTTCAGGAGCTCTTTTAGGGCAGGCCTGATGGTGACAAAATCACTCAGCGTTTGCTTGTCTGTAAAGCATTTTATTTCTCTTTCACTTATGAAGCTTAGTTTGGCTGGATATGAAATTCTGGGTTGAAAATTCTTTTAAGAATGTTGAATATCGGCCCCCACTCTCTTCTGGCTTGTAGAGTTTCTGCCGAGAGATCAGCTGTTAGTCTGATGGGCTTCCCTTTGTGGGTAACCCGACCTTTCTCTCTGGCTGCCCTTAACATTTTTTCCTTCATTTCAACTTTGGTGAGTCTGACAATTATGTGTCTTGGAGTTGCTCTTCTCGAGGAGTATCTTTGTGGCATTCTCTGTATTTCCTGAATCTGAATGTTGGCCTGCCTTGCTAGATTGGGGAAGTTCTCCTGGATAATATCTTGCAGAGTGTTTTCCAACTTGGTTCCATTCTCCCCGTCATTTTCAGGTACACCAGTCAGACGTAGGTTTGGTCTTTTCACATAGTCCCAAATTTCTTGGAGGCTTTGTTCATTTCTTTTTATTCTTTTTTCTCTAAACTTCCCTTCTCACTTCATTTCATTCATTTCATCTTCCATCAGTGATACCCTTTCTTCCAGTTGATCGCATCTGCTACTGATGCTTCTGCAATCTTCGCGTAGTTCTCAAAACTTGGCTTTCGGCTCCATCAGCTCCTTTAAGCCCTTCTCTCCATTGGTTATTCTAGTTTTCCATTCTTCTAATTTTTTTTTCAAAGTTTTTAACTTCTTTGCTATTGTTTTGAATTTCCTCCCGTAGCTCAGAGTAGTTTGTTCGTCTGAAGCCTTCTTCTCTCAACTAGTCAAAGTCAGCCTCCATCCAGCTTTGTTCCATTGCTGGTGAGGAACTGCATTCCTTTGGAGGAGGAGAGGTGCTCTGCTTTTTAGAGTTTCCAGTTTTTCTGCTCTGTTTTTTCCCCATCTTTGTGGTTTTATCTACTTTTGGTCTTTGATGATGGTGATGTACAGATGGGTTTTTGGTGTGGATGTCCTTTCTATTTGTTAGTTTTCCTTCTACCAGACAGGACCCTCAGCTGCAGGTCTGTTGGAGTTTACTAGAGGTCCACTCCAGACCCTGATTGGCTGGGTGTCAGCAGCGGTGGCTGCAGAACAGTGGATTTTCGTGAGACCACAAATTCAGCTGTCTGATAGTTCCTCTTGGAAGTTTTGTCTCAGAGGAGTACCCGGCTGAGTGAGGTGTCAGTCTGTCCCTACTGGGGGGGTGCCTCCCAGTTAGGCTGCTCAGGGGTGAGGGACCCACTTTAGGAGGCAGTCTGTCCGTTCTCAGATCTCCAGCTGCGTGCTGGGAGAACCACTACTCTCTTCAAAGCTGTCAGTCAGACAGGGACATTTAAGTCTGTGGAGGTTCCTGCTGACTTTTTGTTTGTCTGTGCCCTGCCCCCAGAGGTGGAGCCTACAGAGGCAGGCAGGCCTCCTTGAGCTGTGGTGGGCTCCATCCAGTTCGAGCTTCCTGGCTGCTTTGTTTACCTAAGCAAGCCTGGGCAATGGCGGGCGCCCCTCCCCCAGCCTCGCTGCAGCGTTGCAGCTTGATCTCAGACTGCTGTGCTAGCAATCAGCGAGACTCTGTGGGCATAGGACCCTCCGAGCCAGGGGCGGGACACAATCTCCTAGTGTGCTGTTTTCCAGGCCCATTGGAAAAGCGCAGTATTAGGGTAGGACTGACCCGATATTCCAGGTGCCATCTGTTACCCCTTTCTTTGACTAGGAAAGGGAACTCCCTGACCCCTTGCGCTTCCCGAGTGTGGCAATGCCTCACCCTGCTTCGGCTTGCGCACAGTGCACTTCACCGACTGTCCTGCACCCACTGTTTGGCACTCCCTAGTGAGATGAAACCGGTACCTCAAATGGAAATGCAGAAATCACCCGTCTTCTGTGTCGCTCAGGCTGGGAGATGTAGACCGGAGCTGTTCCTATTCGGCCATCTTGGCTCCACCCTATAGTTTTCTTTTCTTGTCATATGCTTATCTTACTTTGGTATGAAGATGATATGGCCTCATAGAATGAGTTGGAAACTGTTCCTTCTACCTCTATTTCCTGGAAGAGCTTGTGAAGCAGCAGTCTTATGTCTTTGTTAAGTGTTTGATGGAATTCACTGGCAAAGTCATGTAAGTCTGAGTTTGTATTTGTGAGAAGGTCTTAACTGCAAATTTCTTTACAGATTTTGGATCTATTCAGATGTTTCATTTCTTCTTGAGTTAGTTTTGGTAGTTTATAGGGTTTTTTAAAAATTTGACTATTTCACCTAAGTTGTCTAATTCTTTGGCATAAAGTTCCTCATAATATTCCCTTATGATGCTTTTCATTTAATTTGAAATATTCTTTTTCTTTTCTAATATAGGCATTTAAAGTCATATGAATTTTTCTCTGTGTTGCTTTAGCTGCATCCCATAAATTGTAGTATGTGTGGTTTTTATAGTGATTCGGTTTAAAATACTTTCTAAATTTTTGGTAATTTCTCCTTTGACCTGAATCATTCAGAAATATATTGCTTAATTTCCAAATATTTGTGGAGTTTCCAAATTTCATTTTGTTGTTGGTTTCTAATTTAATTCCATTGTGGCTGGGGAACATACTTTGTATTATTTAAATACTTTCATGGAAAGGGACAAAATGGCTGACTAGACACAGCCAGGAAATGCTTCTTCCACAAAGAGAATCCAGGATTTCAAGTAAAACATCATAGTTCAAACAGATCATTTGAGAGAAAACACAAAAAGTTGATAGGTGACAGAGACACTGAGGGTGAAGAAGGAGGAAGCTAGGATGCCTGCATGGAGACACCGAGAGTGCCAAGACCAGCTCCTGGTCCTGAGCAGGTCCTAGGGAAGGAGTGAGTGAAGGAACTCCCAGGCACCACACTCTCGAACACACCTCTGTGATCCAAACTACAAGAGATCCCATGACCCCCACAGACATTTGAATTGATAGAGGAAACTGCCTTGAAAGTAGACAGAAGCAGAACTGGAACCTGCATGGAGCCCAGAGCTACAGCAAAATGTGACCATAGGCTCCCATTCCCCAAGGCTCTCCATTTTGCTCTGTGTGGCTCTAGCCCCTGCTGACTGCCAGGCTGGGAGAGAGCAGAGCTACCTTTCCCATGGGACAGGGGCACATCTGATACACATGGCCCTTGTACACCAGCTCCTCCCAAGGCCACATGCCTGGCTGCTCCTGCAAGAGGGAGCACAGAGCACAGCCTCCAGCCTCCACTGCTCCACCTGAGTGTTTTTGCCAATAGCCTGGGAGTAGTTTGGCTCCCCGGAGCACAGCCGGTGCTCAACCCCAAGAGGCCAGAGGGCAAGGCCATGGGCCTGGTCCCCAACCCCCAGGGATTGTGCACACTGCCCAGGGGCATCAAGCTGAGATCTGTGACCTGACCTCAAGCGAGGGAGAAGCCTCCACTCTCAGAACACTGAGAAGAGCGAGGCATGAGTTCGTGGCCGTGTGCTGGCGTGGGACTTGAGCATCTCTTCCTATGCAAAGCTGGCCTGAGAAGAGCCTAGCCTGTTGGCCAGCTGCAGCTTCTGCCCAAGAGGGCCCCAAGGCTTGGAACACCTGGAACAACCCAGCGATCTGGATGGAGAAGGCTTGAGACAAATCTAGCTGGTCAGGCCTCCTCCTGGGGCAAACACCTGAGGGAGGCCCAGCTGGGGGAGTGCAAGCTGAGTAGACCCCATAGCCATCTCCTGGGCAAAAATAAAAAGCCAGGCCGTGGATGCCACACCAGCTGCACACTCATGGTCCTACCACCCTGCCCAGGGATCCTCCACCCATGACCCACTGCATCACCAGGCCAACGCAGACATAGCCCACAACCCTCTCTGGCTCTGCCAAACTCAGAGAATCAGCAGGTTCCTTGGAGTGGTGGGTCTCTTGTTGACCCAACCTGTGGATCAGACTGCCCCTAACGGAGGTGTGAGTGCAGACCACCAGGACCCCCACTGGAGCTAAGGAACGTAGGCACAGTGCTAGTGATTGGAGGGGGGGGGTCTCTCAAGGCCCAGGAGCAGATACGACAAGGGAGACATCACTTGCCCTCCCCTCTCCCTCTTCCCCTAAGCACTGCTACTAATGCACATAGCTAACAGCTTATCTGCTGGCTCTTACTCTTAAGTGCCATCTACTGGATCATGACATGAATTACACCACCAACCAAAAATAAATTTGTTGGGCAGGCAAAGCCTGTGAAACCCAGTGCAGGAAACTAGCCACAATTAAGGAATGCCCACAGAGACTTTGCCCTTTGACAGCACCAAGAAATGAAGCCAATCGACTATACACAACATACACCACAGTCAAACCCTCAAGGGGAAAAAAAGAATATAAAAATAAAAAGCCCCACTCAATCAACAGCAACTTTAAAAAGACAAAGAGACACCAGCCCTCTCAGATAAGAAGGAATCAGTGCAAGAACTCCAGCAATTCAAAAATTGTCAGAGTGTTTCCTTACCTACAAAGTATCGCCCTAGCTCCCCAACAATGTGTCTTAACCAGACTGAAATGTCTGAAATGACAGACATAGAATTTAGAATCTGAATGGCAAGGAAGCTCAACGAGATTCAAGAGAAAGTTGAAACCCAAACTAAGAAAGGCAGTAAAATGATCCAAGAGTTGAAAGACAACATAGCTATTTTAAAAATAATCAAACTGCGCCTCTGAAATTGAAAAATTCACTATGGGAGTTTCAAAATACAATGGAAAGCCTTAACAACAGAGCAAACCAAGCTGAGAAAAGAATTTCATACCTCAACAACTCAACAAGCAAAAAAGAAAAAACTCCATTAAATAGTGGGCAAAGGATATGAACAGATACTTCTCAAAAGAAGACATACAAGTGGCCAAAAAACATATGAAAAAATGCTCAACATCAGTAATCATCAGAGAAATGCAAATCAAAACCACAACAAGGTACCATCTCACACTAGTCAGAATGGTTATTATTAAAAAGCCAAAAAGTAACAAATGCTGGTGAGGCTGTGGAGAAGAGAGGATGCTTATATACTGTTGGTGGGAATGTAAATTAGTTCATCCTCTGTGAAAAGCAGTTTGAAGATTTCTCAAAAAACTTAAAAAAAAAAAAAAAAAAAAAAAACGACCACTTAACCCAGCAATCCCATTACTGGTTATATACCCAAAAGAAAATAAATCATTCTACAAAAAAAAGACACATGCACTCGGATGTTCGTCACATCACTTTACAATAGCAGAGACATGGAATCAACCTAGGTACCCATCCATGGAGGATTGGATAAAAAAAATATGGTACATACACACCACGGAATACTACACAGCCATAAAAAAGCATGAAATCCTGTCCTTAGCAGCAAAATGGATGCAGCTGTAGGTCATCATCCTAAGTGAATTAACACAGAAACAGAAGACCAAACACTGCATGTTCTCACTTGTAAGTGAGCACTAAACATTGGGACTCATGGACATAAAGATGGGAATAATAGACACTGGAGACTACTATAGTGGGGAGGTAAGAAGGGAGGCAAGAGTTGAAAAACTATCAGATACTGTGGTCATTACCTGAGTGTTTGCTATGGGGATTGCATGAAATCTGTGTCTTAATCTAAACCTAAAAAGTTCAGATTAATATTAACCTAATTCCAGTAGTTTATAAAAACTTTGCTTCTGTATAACTTTCTTTCCCATTATAAACTCATTAACACAAATTTTTAAGTATTATTTTATCTTTAAAACATTTTTTATTTGACTTTTTTTGGGGGGGGGCAGTGGGGATGGAGGCTTACTTTGTCACCCGAGCTGGAGTGATGAGATCAATCATACACCAGACCTCAGCATCATAGAATATGCCCATGTAACAAACCTGCACATGTACCCTTTGAATCTAAAGTAAATGCTGAAATTTTTAAAAAAAATAAAAATAAATAAACCCTTTAAATTCATTATTGCTTTGTGGTCCAGTATGTGATCTGTCCTGGAGAATATTCCACATGTGCTTGAAAAGAATGTGTATTCTACTATTGGATGGAGTATTTATAGAGGTCTGTTAGATCAAGTTGGTTAATAGTGTCTTAAAGTCTTCTATATCCTTGCTGGTTTTCTGTCTGTTCTATCCATTATTGACAGTGGAGTATTGAAACATCCAATTATTATTGTATTATCTATTTCACCCTTCAGTTTTGTCAGTTTTTGTTTCATATCTTTGGATCTTTGTTCTTAAATGCATATATATTTGTAATAATTAAAGCCTCCTTCTCAGTTGACCTTTATGTCATTACAAACTCTCCCTCTTTGTCTGAAGTAAGCTTTTTTGTTTCAAAGTCTATTTTTTTCTGATATTAATATGGTCATTACAGCTCCTTTACTGCTTGCACAGTGTATATTTTCCATCCTTTTACTTTCAATGTATTTGTATTTTTGAATTGAAGGTATGTCTCTTAAAGAAACACATATCATATAATTGGATCCTGCCTTTTTTTTTGTTTTTGTTTGTTTGTTTTGAGGTGGAGTCTCACTGTCACCCAGGCTGGAGTGCAGTGGCATGATCTGGGCTCACTGCAGCCTCTGCCTCCTGGGTTCAACTGATTTCTCCTGCCTCAGCCTCCCAAGTAGCTGAGATTACAGGCACCCACTATCATGCCCAGCTAATTTTTGTATTTTTAGTAGAGATGGGGTTTCACCATGTTGGCCAGGCTGGTCTTAAACTCCTCACCTCATGCGATCTGCCCGCCTTGGCCTCCCAAAGTGCTGGGATTACAGGCGTGAGCCAGTGTGCCTGCCTGGATCCTGCTTTTTAATCCAATCTGAATCCCTGCCTTTTATTTGTAGTGTTTAATCCACCCACATTTAATGTAGTTATTGAAATAATAAGGGTTACATCTGCTGTTTTGCAATTTGTTTTCTATATATTTTATGTATTTTTGTTCCTCTACTACTGCTATCTTTTATGTTATATAGAGATTTTCAAATGTACCATTTAAACTTCTTTATTAGTTTTTTATTGTTTTGGTGACTCACATTTAAACATAGACTTTAAGCCAGGCGTGGTGGTTCATGCCTGTAATCCCAGCACTTTGGGAGGCCGAGGCAGGCAGATTTCTTGAGGCCAGTAGTTTGAGACCAGCTTGGCCAACATGGCAAAATCCTGTCTCTACTAAAAATATAAAAGTTAGCCAGGCACAGTGGCACATGCCTGTAATGCCAGCTGCTCGGGAGGCTGAGGTAGGAGAATCACTTGAACCCAGGAGGCAGAGATTGCAGTGAGCCAAGATCATGCCACTGCACTCCAGCCTGGGTGACAGAATGAGACTCCATCTTGAAATAAATAAATAAAAATAGACTTTATTTTTTAGAGCATTTTTAGGTTTACAGCAAAATTGTGCAGAAGGTACAGAGATTTCCCATACACTACAGTTTTTTTACTATATATTTTAAAGTATTTTTTTTTAAGTGTTTGCTATGGGTATTGCATGAAATCTGTGTCTTAATCGAAACCTAAAAAGTTCAGATTAATATTAACTTAATTCCAGTATTTATAAAAACTTTGCTTCTATATAACTCCCTTCCCATTATAAACTCATTAACACGAATTTATAAGTATTATTTTATCTTTAAAACATTTTTTTTATTTTTTGGGGGGACAGTGGGGATGGAGGCTTACTTTGTCACCCAGGCTGGAGTGCAGTGACATGATCTCGGCTTACTGCAACCTCTGCCTCCTGGGTTCAAGCGATTCTTCTGCCTCAGCCTCCCAAGTAGGTGGGATTACAGGTGCACACCACTGCGCCTGGCTAATTTTTGTATTTTTAGTAGAGACGGGGTTTCACCATGTTGGCCAGGCTGGTCTTGAACTTCTCACCTCAGGTGATCCATCTGCCTTGGCCTCCCAAAGTGCTGGGATTACAGATATGAGCCACTGCGCTCAACCATAAGTATTATTTTAAACAGTAGTCTTTAAAATCAGTTAAGAGAAGAAAAAATTTAAAATATAAGTTTATAATGACTTTTATATTTACTCCACTTAATTACTTTTACTCGCATTCTTTAATTTTTCATGCACTTTTGGATTACTCTCTAATGTTCTTTCTTTCAAGCCTGAGGTAATACCCTTTAGTATTTCTTATAGGGCAGGACTGCTGGTAGTTCATTATTTGTTATTGCTGAGTAGTATTCCATGATGGATGTACCATAGTTTGTTTAACTATTCATTAACTAGAGGACATACTGATTGTTTCCAGTTTGGGGCTATATAATAAAATGTTATATATATAGTTACATAAAATATAGCTTATATACCACTATATAATTTATTGTATATAATAATGCTCATCTGAACAATCATGTACAAGCTTTAGTATGGATGTCAACATTTATTTCTCAGGAATAAATGGCCTGGTGAAAAGTTGATGGATTGTATAGCAGATGCACATTTAGTTTATAAAGAAACTATCAAACTATTTCCCAGAGTGCTTGTATTATTTTATATTTCCATTAGCATTGTGAGAGAGATCCAGTTTCTCCATGTCCTTGCCAATATTTAGTATTATTTATCTTTATTTGAGCTATTCTAATGGGGATGCTGTATCTCATCATGGTCTTCTGTTGCTTTTCCCTAATGGCTAGTGATACTGAATATCATTGTCATCTATATAACTTATTTTATGAAATGTCTCCTTGTGTATATTGACAATTTTCTAATTTGATTTTTTATTGTTAAGTTTGAGACTTCTTTATAATTCTAGACAAGTCCTCTGTCAGATATATGGTTTGAAAATATTTTCTCCAGATCTGTAGTTTTTTGTCTTCTGATCTTCCACAGAGAAAAAGTTTTAAATTTTGGTGATGTCAATTTACTATTTTTTTCTTTTATGGATCAAGCCTTTGGCATTATGTCTAAAATGTTTTCACCAAATCATTGGTCCACAAAATTTACTCCTATGCTTTTCCCTAAAAGTTTTATAGTTTTATGGTTTAAGTTTAAATATATGATGCATTGTGAGTTAATTTTAGTATAAAGTGTAAGGTTGAGGTTTAGTTTTTTTAATATGGATATCTAAATTCTTCATCACCATTTACTTGAAAGACTAAATTGATTTTACACTTTCATCTTAAATTAGTTACCCACACCGCATTGAGTCTACTTCTAGGTTGTTTATTCTGTTCCATTGATCCATGTGTCTTATCCTTACACTAATACTACACAGTCTTATTGTAAGGTACAGTACTTTTTATCATTTTATTTTTTTAAAACATAATTGCTTTAGCTATTCTAGTTCCTTTACCTTTTCATTTAAATTTTGGAATAATCTTGTCTATATCTGTTAAAAAATCTCACTGGGATTTTGATGGAAAATGTATTAAACCTGTAAATATCAATTTGGAGAGAACTGACATGACTATATTGATCAATCCATGAATACATATGCTCTTCCACTTATTTTTAGATCTTCTTTGATTTCTTTCATGAGCATTTTGTAGTTTTCAGCATATAAGTTATGTGTATGTTTCCTTACATTTATACCTAAGCATTTTTTTTAACAATTGTAAATGGTATTGTATTTAAAATTTTTGGTTTCCACATGATGCAAGATAGCTGAGCCCCACAACTGGGGCTTAGCCCGGGAGGGTTCTTAGCTTAACCCTAGAAATAATTCAAGGGTAAGCTGGTGGTGTCAGGCAGCAATTTTTATTGAAGTAGCCATGTACACCAGCAGTAGAGGTACTACTCCTTGCAGAGCAGGGCTGCCCAACAGGCAGTGAGTCCAGAGTAGTAGCTCAGGACAGTTCTGCCATCACATTTAGATCCACTTTTAATTATACACAAATTAAGAGGCAGATTATGAAAATTTTTACGAAAAATGGTGGTAACTTCCAGGTGTTCCCATGCCACTGGTAAACAGGTGGCACACTGGTGGGCATGTCTTAGGGGAAGGTGCTCCCGCCCCATCCCTGTTTTAGTTAGTCCTCAATTTGCTCTGGTGTCTGAGCCCCACTTCCAGAGTTGAATCCCACCTCCAAAGTCAAGTCCTGTCTCCTACTTCACACATTCTCATTAATAGAATATAGATGTACAGTTGATATTTTGTTTGCTAATCTGTGACCTTGCTGTACTCATTTACTGGTTCTATGATTTTTTTTGTAGGCATCTTAGGATTTTCCACATAGACCATTATATCATCTGCAAATAAGAACAGTTTTATTTCTTTTTTCCTGATCTACCTGCCTTTAAAAAATTTTCTTGCCTTATTGCACTGCCTAGAACTTCCAGCACTACATTGAATTAAGAGTAGTCAGAGCAGACATCCTTGTCTTGTTCCTGATCTTTTACCATTAAATGCAATGTTAGATGTGGGTTTTTCTTGTAGACTCCCTTTATCAAGTTGAGAACAACCCCCCCATTCCTGTTTTTCTGAGAGTTTTGCCATGGTTGTGTATTGGATTTTGTCAAATGCTTTTTCTGCATTGATAATACCATTTGGATGTTTGGCCCCTCCAAATCTTATGGTGAAATGTAATTCCCAGGGTTGGAGGTGGGCCCTGCTGGGAGGCGTCTGGGTCATGGGAGCACATCCCTCATGAATGGCTTGGGCTATCCTCATGATAGTGGGTGAGTTCACGAGAGAGCTGGTTGTTTAAAAGTGTGTGGCACCACCAGTCTCTCTCTCTTGCTCCCACTCTCATCACATGATGTACTGGCTCCCCCTTTTTCTTTCACTGTGATTGGAAGCTTCCTGAAGCCCTCACCAGAAGCAGATGCCAGCACTATGCTTCAGGTACAGACTACAGAGCTATGATCCAATTAAACCTCTCTTCTTTATAAATTACCCAGCCTGAGGCATTTATTTACAGTAACACAAAAAAGATGTAATACAATTGATTAATATAATCATGTGACTTTTCTTCTTTAGCCTATTAATATGCCAAAACATGTTAGTTTTTAATATTGAACCAGTCTTGCATTCCTGGAATAAATCCCATATGGTAGTGGTGTATAATTCTTATTACATATTGCTGAATTCTATATGCTGATTGGTTATCAAGAATTTTTGTACCTACACTTATGAAGAATATTGATCTATAGTTTTCCTTCCTTTTGATGTCTTTGTCTAATTTTGGTATTGGAGTAATACTCACTTCATAAAATGATTTGGGAAGTTTTCCTTTTTCTCATATTTTTTGGAAGAAATTATGTAAAATTGATGTTAATTCTTTAAAAGTTTGGTGGAATTCTCCAGTGGACCCATCTGGGCCTGGAAGTTTCTTATACTGAATTTTTAAAATGAAAAAGTTGATTTTCTTAATAGCTATGGATAGGGCTATTCAAATTATCTATTTTATATTAGGTAAGTTGTGACAGTTTGTGCTTTTCAAGAAATTGGTCCATTTCATCTAAGTTGTCAAGTTTATATGTGTAGAATTATTTGTTGTATTTTCTTACTATCCATTTGATATTGGCAGGGTCTCTAATGATATCCCGTTTCATACTGATATCAGTATTTGTGCCATCTCTCTGTCAGTCTTACTAGATGTCTATCAATCTTACTGATATTTTCAAAGAACCAGATTTTTTCATAAATTTTTCCTATTTCCTGTTTTCAATTTCATTGATTTCTGCATCATTATTTCCTTCCTTCTCTCCTTGCTTATTTTTCTCTTTTTTCTATGTGTGTGTGTGCGTATGTGTGTGTGTGTGTGTACGTCTGTGTGTGGTGAGAGTTTAGACTAAGAATTCTAAACCTTTCCTCTTTCCTAATGTAATTATTCAGTACTTAAATTTTCCTCTCAGCACTGGGTTAGATATATTCCAAAAATTTTAATATGCTGTATTTTTATTTTCATCCCATTCAATGTACTTATCAATTTCCCTTAAGGCTCTTTCTTTCACTCATGGACTATTTAAAAGTTGTTTGGTTTCCAAGTGTTTGGAGACTTAACTGTTATCTTCCTATTATTGATTTCTAGTGTGATTCTATTATAATCAGATAATATACTCTGATAATTTTAATTCTTATATAATTTTTGATTTGTCAATTTCTCCTTTTAGCTCTCTCAACTTTTACTTAACACGTTTCAAAGCTCTGTTTTTTGGTGTTTATATATTTAGAATTACTTGGTCTTCTTGGTGGATTGACTCTTATCACTAAAGTTCCTCTCAATTCTTTGTTTTTAAATATGATATTAATATACCCACTCCTGCTGTACTTTTTTTTCATCCTTTTACTTTCAGTATACCTTTATTGTTTTATTTAATGTAAGTTTCTTGTAGATATATATAGTTAGTGGGCCATTTTGTGGGTTTTGGTGGTGCTGGTGATGGTTTGTTTTTTAAATCTACCAATCTCTGTCTTTTACTTGACATGCTTAGACCATTTACATGTAATATGCTTACTGATATATTAGGGTTTAAGTCTACTGTTTTATTTTTGTTGTGTATTTACACTTCTCTGTAGTATTTTTTCCCTGCCTTTCTGGGGGTTACCTGAATATTTAATAAATTCTACTTTGATTTATTTGTAGTCTTTTGAGTTTATCTCAATGGAATATTTTTAGTGGCTGTTCTAGGTATTATACAGTCTACCTGTATAAACATTTTTTCAATTCAAGAGATGTGTAAAAAATTTACCTCCTTTTACGTCTTTTTACCCTCTCCCATTTATTAAAACATTTATCAAATATTTGCTCTACATACACTGAGTAATACATGAAACAGTGTTATAATTTTGCCTCAATCATAAAACTTAGAAAACTCCAGGGGAAAAGGAAAGTCTATTGTATTTACCCATATTTATACTCTTTTCATTGCTCTTTCTTCCTTCCTGATGTTTCAACATTCTGAAGTTTCGTTTTAAAAGTTTTTTAATAGTAGATCTTCCAGTGACAGTCTTTTGGTGTTCTTTCATCTGAGAATATCTTAATTTTTTCTTCATTCCTAAAGGGTTACTTTTGCTGGATATATTCACTGGAGTTAGAGTTACAGTTCTTTTCTTTCTGCACTTGAAAAATGTTGTACCACTTCCTTCTGGCCTCCATGGTTTCTGACGAGAAATCCACTATCAGTGGAGTTTGTTTTTTTCCTCTCGTCAAGATGTCATTTTCTTTCACTGCTTTCAAGATTTTTTTTCTCTTTGGTTTTCCATAGTTTGCCTATTGACTCTTGGCATGGATTTCAATGAGCTTATCCTATTTTGGCTTTGCACATCTTGATTGATAGGTTTATGTCTTTTGCCAGATTTGAGAGGTTTTCAGCTATTATTTCTTTGAATATTTTTAGCCCCACCCTCTCTCTCCTCCCCTGAGACTACAATATGAATGCTAGATCTTTTATTATAATTCCACAGCTCCCTGAGGCTCTGTTCATTTGTTTTCAATCTTTTTTCTCTCTGGTGTGCAGATTATTTAATTTCTATTATTTTACTTACATGTCCTCTGATTCTTTCCTCTGTACCCTTTATTCAGCTTTTTAATGCATCCACTGATTTTTTTCATTTTGGTTATTATATATTTTAAATTTCCACTTTTTTTAAGTCTTCTCTTTCTCTGCTGAGACACTATTATTTTCATTTGTTTTGAGCATTTTATAATTGTTTGTTGAAGCACTTACATGGTGGCTACTTTAAAATCCTCGCCATAAAATTTTAGCATATATGTCATGTTGGTTTTGGTTTTTATTGACTGCCTTTTATCATTAAAATTGAGATCTTCCTATATTTTGGTATAAGTGAACTTTTTATTAAAATCTGGACATTTGAGTATTATGAGACTCTAGATCTTTTTTAAACCTTCTGCTTCTACAAGCCTCCTCTTACACCACCCCAGCAAAGGATGGGGGATGGCACTGCCTTATTACTGCCAGGTAGGGGTGGAAGTCCAGATTTCTCACTTGACATCCACTAACACCTGGTTATGGAGAGGAGAATCTTCATTACTGTTGGTGGGAATGGAAAATCTGGCTCCCTACTAGACTTCCATTGATACCACCCTGGCTGGGAAAGGCAGGCATGCCCCAGAACTGCTCTTCACATGAACTTCCCTGGCATGGTGGTGGGTGACCTTTTTACTGCTGGGTGATGGTGATAGTCCTGACTTGGCCTTCCCTAACACCACCCCAACAAGAATGGGAAAGTCTCATTACCGTTGAGTGGGGGTGGATGTCCAAGCTCCTCATGTGGTCTTCACCGATACTGCAGGGAATATGGTGAGGAATAGTCTCACTGGGGGACGTCTATTCTCCCCACTTGGCCTTTGTTAACAGGTGTGGGGTTGGAGCTTGTTTTTTTCTGTGGTGTTTGGCTAAAGTAGAGTAGCTATTGTCTAAATGTTTTTCTGTCTTGCTATGCTGCTACCTTTCTGATCCTGTGGCTGAAGACAGCAGGCTTTTTCCCCCTTTGTCTGTACCCACTGGTATTTCTGGGTTGCCAGCATGTAGATATATAAGACAAAATTAAAACAGCTAACTCGCCACCATGTTTTTCCATGCATCTGAAGTTCCAAGGTCCCTGACTGGTCTGCCCTCTTCACTCCAGCTTTCAGAGTTTTCCCATGTTTTTTGATATAGAATGTCCAGAGTTTTGAGCTTTAGTTAGAGGAAGGCATAGAGAAAAGCACTTCTACACCATCTTTCAGAAGAAGAAATACCTCTCTCTTTCATTTACAAGATGGAATTCTTATTGTTTTATATAGATTTCTCGATTGACATTCTTTTTCTTTCAACACACTGACCATGTTATCCCACTGCCTTCTGACCTCCAGAGTTTCTGATGAAAAGTCAATTGTAAATCTTTTTTATAAGACCCTGTATGTGATGAGTCATTTTCTATTGCTGCTTTTATGTTTTTCTCTTTGTCTTTGGCTTTTTACAGTTTGACAATGACATATTGAGGTATGGATCTTTTAAATTTTCTTTTAATTGGGGTTTTTTGAGCTTTTTGGATATGTATGTGTTAGTTTCCTACTGCTGCCATAGTAAATTACTACAAATAGTGATTTAAAATAGCTCTGGAGGTCAGAAGTCTAACACGTGTTCACTGGGCTAAAATCAAGGCATCAAAAGGGCTGCATTCCTTCTAGAGGCTTTAGAAAAGAATTATTTTCTTGCTTTTTCAAGCTTTAAAAGACTGACTGTATTTCTTGGCTTGTGGCCTCTTCCAACATTTTCAAGTCTATCAATTGCCTCTCAAGTCTTAATCATACAGCACTTCCCTGATACTCCTTCCTCTGTCTTATAAAAGCCCTTGTGATTACACTGGGCTCATGCAGATAGTCTAGGATAACCTTCTCATCTCAAGATCTCTAACAGTTATATCTGCAGTTTCTTCTGGTAACGTATTCACAAGTTTTGATGATTAGAATATGAACATCTTTGAAGGGTCATTGTTCTGCCTAACCACAGTATCAAATGTTTTTTAAAATCAAGTTCGGGAAGTTTTAAAATATTTATTTGAAGGTGGAAAAATCAACTCAAGAAAAGGCAGATTAGTAAGACAAAAAGCATATAACTTTATTAACATGTGCACAGAGAGAACCACAGAATGTCTTCCCACCTCCAAGGGGGTGCAGAAGTTTATATAACATCTGGAGGTTACAGAAAGAATGGGGGCTCAGAGTATGGCCAAAATCAGGTTTTGGTGATAAATCAGGTTATAGCAGCATCTGGTTATGGGAGGAAAAGAAGATACTTGGCTAGCAAAGATGATCTTGTTATATAAATGAAACCTCACAAGCAGCAGCCCTCAGAGAGACTAGATGGTAAATGTTACTTTCAGACCTTTACAGTGCGTCAGACTGTCAGTTAATCTTTTCTAGCTCTATTCAAGGGAAAGCCTGGCTGCATCAATGCAGATTCTCTACAGATATAAATTTTCTCCACAAAAGACAGATTTGCAGGACTACCTTATGTTTGCTGGCTTTTTGACAGCCATCTCAAAATATGTTAAATAAATATATTTTGGGTTAAAATATTTTTATGTCTTTCAAGGGGGTGGAGGGATAAGGAGAATTTGGTTGAACAGTACAAAAATACACTTACTATAGATTGAAGGAACATGTTCTAATATTGGATAGTACAATAGGGAAATTATAGTTAATAATAACTGACTGGAGACCTCGGGGGGAGGAGCCAAGATGGCCGAATAGGAACAGCTCTGGTCTACAGCTCCCAGCGTGAGCAATGCAGATGACGGGTGATTTCTGCATTTCCAACTGAGGTACCGGGTTCATCACACAGGGGAGTGCCAGTGTGGACAGTGGGTGCAGCGCACTGTGCATGAGCCGAAGCAGGGCGAGGCATCGCCTCACCCAGGAAATGCAAGGGGTCATGGAATTCTCTTTCCTAGTCAAAGAAAGGGGTGACAGACAGCACCTGGAAAATTGGGTCACTCCCACCCTAATACTGCCCTTTTCCAACGGGCTTAAAAAATGGCACACCAGGAGATTATATCCCTCACCTGCCTCGGAGAGTCCTTCGCCCACGAAGTCTCACTCACTGCTAGCACAGCAGTCCGAGATCAAACTGCAAGGCGGCAGCGAGGCTGGGGGAGAGGCGCCTGCCATTGCAGAGTTAGTTGTTTGATTAGGTAAACAAAGCAGCCGGGAAGCTGGAACTGGGTGGAGCCCACCACAGCTCAAGGAGGCCTGCCTGCCTCTGTAGGCTCCACCTCTGGGGGCAGGGCACAGACAAACAAAAATTCAGCAGGAACCTCTGCAGACTTAAATGTCCCTCTCTGACAGCTTTGAAGAGAGTAGTGGTTCTCCCAGCATGCAGCTTGAGATCTGAGGGTGGGCAGACTGCCTCCTCAAATGGGTCCCTGACCCCCGAGCAGCCTAACTGGGAGGCACCCCCCAGTAGGGGCGGACTGACACCTCACATGGCCGGGTACTCCTCTGAGACAAAACTTCCAGAGGAACGATCAGGCAGCAACATTTGCGGTTCACCAATAGACTCTGTTCTGCAGCCACCGCTGCTTGTACCCAGGAAAACAGGGTCTGCAGTGGATCGCTAGCAAACTCCAACAGACCTGCAGCTGAGGGTCCTGTCTGGTAGAAGGAAAACTAACAAACAGAAAGGACATCCACACCAAAAACCCATCTGTACATCACCATCATCAAAGACCAAAGGTAGATAAAACAACAAAGATGGGAAAAAAACAGAGCAGAAAAACTGGAAACTCTGAAAATCAGAGCACCTCTCCTCCTCCAAAGGAACGCAGCTCCTCACCAGCAACGGAACAAAGCTGGATGGAGAATGACTTTGACGAGTTGAGAGAAGAAGGCTTCAGACGATCAAACTACTCTGAGCTACAGGAGGAAATTCGAACCAATGGAAAAGAAGTTAAAAGTTTTGAAAAAAATTAGACGAATGGATAACTAGAATAACCAATGCAGAGAAGTCCTTAAAGGACCTGATGGAGCTGAAAACCAAGGCACGAGAGCTACGTGATGAATGCAGAAGCCTCAGTAGCCAATGCGATCAACTGGAAGAAAGGGTATCAGTGAAGGAAGACGAAATGAATGAAATGAAGCCAGAAGAGAAGTTTAGAGACAAAAGAATAAAAAGAAATAAACAAAGTCTCCAAGAAATATGGGACTATGTGAAAATACCAAATCTACATCTGATTGGTGTACCTGAAAGTGATGGGGAGAATAGAACCAAGTTGGAAAACACTCTGCAAGATATTATCCAGGAGAACTTCCCCAACCTAGCAAGGCAGGCCAACATTCAAATTAAGGAAATACAGAGAATGCTACAAAGATACTCCTCGAGAAGAGCAACTCCAAGACACATAATTGTCAGATTCACCAAAGTTGAAATGAAGGAAAAAATGTTAAGGGCAGCCAGAGAGAAAGGTCGGGTTACCCACAAAGGGAAGCCCATCAGACTAACAGCTGATCTCTCAGCAGAAACTCTACAAGCCAGAAGACAGTGGGGACCAATATTCAACATTCTTTATTATTATTATTATTATTATTGTTATTATTATTATTATACTTTAAGTTTTAGGGTACATGTGCACAATGTGCAGGTTTGTTACATATGTATCCATGTGCCATGTTGGTGTGCTGCACCCATTAACTCGTCATTTAGCATTAGGTATATCTCCTAATGGTGTCTCTCCCCTCTCCCCCCACCCCACAACAGTCCCCGGAGTGTGATGCTCCCCTTTCTGTGTCCATGTGTTCTCATTGTTCAATTCCCACCTATGAGTAAGAACATGTGGTGTTTGGTTTTTTGTCCTTGCGATAGTTTACTGAGAATGATGGTTTCCAGTTTCATCCATGTCCCTACAAAGGACATGAACTCATCATTTTTATGGCTGCATAGTATTCCATGGTGTATATGTGCCACATTTTCTTAATCCAGTCTATCATTGTTGGACATTTGGGTTGGTTCCAAGTCTTTGTTATTGTGAATAGTGCCGCAATAAACATACGTGTGCATGTGTCTTTATAGCAGCATGATTTATAGTCCTTTGGGTATATACCCAGTAATGGGATGGCTAGGTCAATCAACATTCTTAAAGAAAAGAATTTTCAGCCCAGAATTTCATATCCAGCCAAACTAAGCTTCATAAGTGAAGGAGAAATAAAATACTTTACAGACAAGCAAATGCTGAGAGATTTTGTCACCACCAGGCCTGCCCTAAAAGAGCTCCTGAAGGAAGCACTAAACATGGAAAGGAACAACCAGTACCAGCCACTGCAAAAACATGCCAAATTGTAAAGACCATCAAAGCTAGGAGGAAACTGCATCAACTAACGAGCAAAATAACCAGCTAACATCATAATGACAGGATCAAACTCACACATAACAATACTAACCTTAAATGTAAATGGACTAAATGCTCCAACTAAAAGGCACAGACGGGCAAATTGGATAAAGAGTCAAGACCCATCAGTGTGCTGTATTCAGGAAACCCATCTCATGTGCAGAGACACACATAGACTCAAAATAAAGGGATGGAGGAAGATCTACCAAGCAAATGGAAAACAAAAAAAGGCAGGGGTTGCAATCCTAGTCTCTGATAAAACAGACTTTAAACCAACAAAGATCAAAAGAGACAAAGAAGGCCATTACATAATGGTAAAGGGATCAATTCAACAAGAAGAGCTAACTATCCTAAATATATATGCACCCAATACAGGAGTACCCAGATTAATAAAGCAAGTCCTTAGAGACCTACAAAGAGACTTAGACTCCCACACAATAATAACGGGAGACTTTAACACCCCACTGTCAACATTGGACAGATCAACGAGACAGAAAGTTAACAAGGATATCCACGAATTGAACTCAGCTCTGTGCCAAGGAGAACTAATAGACATCTACAGAACTCTCCACCCCAAATCAACAGAATATACATTCTTTTCAGCACCACGTACACCTACTCCAAAACTGACTACATAGTTGGAAGTAAAGCACTCCCCAGCAAATGTAAAAGAACAGAAATTATAACAAACTGTCTCTCAGAACACAGTACAATCAAACTAGAACTCAGGATTAAGAAACCCACTCAAAACCGCTCAACTACATGGAAACTGAACAACCTGCTTCTGAATGACTACTGGGTACATAACGAAATGAAGGCAGAAATAAAGATGTTCTTTGAAACCAATGAGAACAAAAACACAACATGCCAGAATCTCTGGGACACGTTCAAAGCAGTGTGTAGAGGGAAATTTATAGCACTAAATGCCCACAAGAGAAAGCAGGAAAGATCCAAAATTGACACCCTAACATCACAATTAAAAGAACTAGAGAAGCAAGAGCAAGCACATTCAAAAGCTAGCAGACGGCAAGAAATAACTAAGATCAGAGTAGAAATGAGGGAGATAGAGACACAAAAAACCCTTTAAAAAATCAATGAATCCAGGAGTTGGTTTTTTGAAAAGATCAACAAAATTGATAGACCACTAGCAAGACTAATAAAGAAGAAAAGAGAAGAATCAAATAGACGCAATAAAAAATGATAAAGGGGATATCACCACCGATCCCACAGAAATACAAACTACCATCAGAGAATACCATAAACACCTCTACACAAATAAACTAGAAAATCTAGAAGAAATGGATAAATTCCTTGACACATACATCCTCCCAAGACTAAACCAGGAAGAAGTTGAATCTCTGAATAGACCAATAACAAGCTCTGAAATTTAGGCAATAATCAATTGCTTACCAACCAAAAAAAGTCCAGGACCAGATGGATTCACAGCCGAATTCTACCAGAGGTACAAAGAGGAGCTGGTACCATTCCTTCTGAAACTATTCCAATCAATAGAAAAAGAGGGAATCCTCTCTAACTCATTTTATGAAGCCAGCATCATCCTGATACCAAAGCCTGGCAGAGACACAATAAAAAAAGAGAATTTTAGACCAATAGCCTTGATGAACATCGACGCAAACATCCTCAATAAAAGACTGGCAAACTGAATCCAGCAGCACATCAAAAAGCTTATCCACCATGATCAAGTGGGCTTCATCCTTGGGATGCAAGGCTGGTTCAACATATGCAAATCAATAAAAGTAATCCAGCATATAAACAGAACCAAAGACAAAAACCACATGATTATCTCAATAGATGCAGAAAAGGCCTTTGACAAAATTCAACAACTCTTCATGCTAAAAACTCTCAATAAATTCGGTATTGATGAGATGTATCTCAAAATAATAAGAGCTATCTATGACAAACCCACAGCCAATATCATACTGAATGGGCAAAAACTGGAAGCATTCCCTTTGAAAACTGGCACAAGACAGGGATGCCCTCTCTCACCACTCCTATTCAACATAGTGTTGGAAGTTCTGGCCAGGGCAATCAGGCAGGAGAAGGAAATAAAGGGTATTCAATTAGGAAAAGAGGAAGTCAAATTGTCCCTGTTTGCAGATGACATGATTGTATATCTAGAAAACCCTATTGTCTCAGCCCAATATCTCCCTAAGGTGATAAGCAACTTCAGCAAAGTCTCAGGATACAAAATCAATGTACAAAAATCACAAGCATTCTTATACAACAATAACAGACAGAGAGCCAAATCATGAGTGAACTCCCATTCACAATTGCATCAAAGAGAATAAAATACCTAGGAATCCAACTTACAAGGGATGTGAAGGACCTCTTCAAGGAGAACTATGAACCACTGCTCAATGAAGTAAAAGAGGACACAAACAAATGGAAGAACGTTCCATGCTCATGAGTAGGAAGAATCAATATCGTGAAAATGGCCATACTGCCCAAGGTAACTTATAGATTCAATGCCATCCCCATCAAGCTACCAATGACTTTCTTCACAGAATTGGAAAAAACTACTTTAAAGTTCATATGGAACCAAAAAAGAGCCCGCATCGCCAAGTCAATCCTAAGCCAAAAGAACAAAGCTGGAGGCATCACGCTACCTGACTTCAAACTATACTACAAGGCTACAGAAACCAAAACAGCATGGCACTAGTACCAAAACAGAGACATAGACCAATGGAACAGAACAGAGCCCTAAGAAATAATGCCGCATATCTACAACTATCTGATCTTTGACAAACCTCACAAAAATAAGAAATGGGGAAAGGATTCCCTATTTAATAAATGGTGCTGGGAAAACTGGCTAGCCATATGTAGAAAGCTTAAACTGGATGCCTTCCTTACACCTTATACAAAAATTAATTCAAGATGGATTAAAGACTTACCTGTTAGACCTAAAACCATAAAAACCCTAGAAGAAAACCTAGGCAATACCATTTAGTACATAGGCATGGGCAAGGACTTCATGTCTAAAACACCAAAAGCAATGGCAACAAAAGCCAAAATTGGCAAATGGGATCTAATTAAACTAAAGAGCTTCTGCACGGCAAAAGAAACTACCATCAGAGTGAACAGGCAACCTACAGAATGGGAGAAAATTTTTACAACCTACTCATCTGACAAAGGGCTAATATCCAGAATCTACAGTGAGCTCAAACAGATTTAGAAGAAAAAAACAAACAACCCCATCAAAAAGTGGGCAAAGGATATGAACAGACTCTTCTCAAAAGAAGACATTTATGCAGCCAAAAAACACATGAAAAAATGCTCATCATCACTGGCCATCAGAGAAATGCAAATCAAAACCACGAGATACCATCTCACACCAGTTAGAATGGTGATCATTAAAAAATCAGGAAACAACAGGTGCTGGAGAGGATGTGGAGAAATAGGAACACTTTTACACTGTTGGTGGGACTGTAAACTAGTTCCACCGTTGCGGGAGTCAGTGTGGCGATTCCTCAGGGATCTAGAACTAGAAATACCATTTGACCCAGCCATTCCATTACTGGTATATACCCAAAGGATTATAAATCATGCTGCTATAAAGGTACATGCACACATATGTTTATAGTGGCACTATTCAGAATAGCAAAGACTTGGAACCAATCTAAATGTCCAACAACGATAGACTGGATTAAGAAAATGTGACACATACACACCACGGAATACTATACGCAGCCATAAAAAATGATGAGTTCATGTCCTTTGTAGGGACATGGATGAAACTGGAAACCATCATCCTCAGCAAACTATTGCAAGGACAAAAAACCAAGCACCACATGTTCTCACTCACAGGTGGGAATTGAACAATGAGAACACATGGACACAGGAATGGGAGCATCACACACTGGGGACTGTTGTGGGGTCGGGGGAGTGGGGAGGGATAGCATTAGGAGATATACCTAATGCTAAATGACGAGTTAATGGGTGCAGCATACCAACGTGGCACATGTATACATATGTAACTAACCTGCACGTTGTGCACATGTACCCTAAAACTTAAAGTATAATAATAATAAAATTAAAAAAAAAAGAATCTGGGACCTCCCCATTCTCACTCTCTTGCTCTCACCATGTGACATGCTGGCTCCCCTTCACCTTCTCTCATGATTGTGAACTTTCTGAGGCCCTCATCAGCAGCTGAGCAGATGTTGGTGCCATGTTTATATAGCCTGCAGAACCATAAGCCAATTAAACCTCTTTTCTTTATAAATTACCCAGTCTCAGATATTCCCTTATAGTAATGCAAAAACGGCCTAATACAGAGTTATTCAAGTCTCTTGAATAACTAGGAGTGGAATGGCTGGGATATCTTGTAGGTACATGGAATTGTGTCATTTTTTATTCCCACAAGCGGTGTATGAGAGTGTTTATTTCCACATGTTAAGAACCAATTCATTGCAATTTTCTTTTTTTTAGTAGGACACAAGTTGAATTTTTTCAAAGGCTTTTTAAGCATCTGTGGAGGTAACTGTGTGATTTTTCTTCTTAGTCCTATTAGTATTGTGTACTCTAATAGGTTTCCTAACAGAATGCTAACAGGTTCTTGCATTCTTCATATAAATATCAAGTCATGGTGTGGTGTTTTTTTTTAATGTTGCTTGGGAATCTATTTCTAAATTGTATTTCAGATTTTCCCATCAATTGTCATAAATGATATTGCTCTATACTTTTCTTTTTTTGTGCTACCATTACCAGGATTAGGTGCTGATGTTATATTTATATCATTAAAACAATTAAAAAATTCAAAAAAAAAATAACTGACTGTATATTTCAAAATAGATAGAATAGAACAAGTGTAATGTTTCCAATGCAAAGAAAAGATTAATGTTAGAGGTGATAGATACACCAGTTACCCTGATTTGATCATTACAGATAGTATACAGGTATCAAATATCACATGTACTCAAAATATGTACAACTATGGTATATCAATAAAAATATTTTTATGTAGGCATGTAATTTTTGCATCCTTTTCTATATATTCTCTTTTTGGTACTTTCATTATGCAAATTTGTTATTTTTGTAGTGTTCCACAGGTCTCTGAGGCTCTGTTCATTTTTTCTCATTCTTTATTCTTCCTATTCCTCAGACTGCATAATATCTATTGGCCTAGTTTCAAGTTTCCTGAACATTCTTCTGAAACTGCCTTTGCAAAAATTTTAGCAGTGAGAGAAATCTAATCTGACTCTATCTTGCTTCTAACCTCACAAGCTAATTGCCTCTGTTAACTTTAAAATAAAGATGTTAACAGTCCCTTCTTGAAACTAATCCCTTCCTTGCTAAGGGACAAAAACCACTTTTGTATGACTAACGAAAGGCCACAAAATTAGGATTATGGGAGGAGCTTGAATTCTGCTAAAATATACACATAGTTAATGATAACAAGCCATTGTTCCCTAGCTTGCCTTTCTATAGATGTTTACTGCTCTGGAGATCACAAGATTTGTAACTTCTCCAGTTGCTCCTGTAGATAACATGACTATTGCCAAAACCTAAAATTGGTGTTTGAAATATTTTTCAGACTGTGTATTCTGGTGACAAACTGATTCCACCTAGACCCATGACTTACAACAAGGAACTGGCTCAACTAGTCCTGTGAGCCCCCACTCAGAAACTGATTCAGCATGTGAAGATAGTTTGTACACTCCTATGATTTCATCTCCAACCAATCAGCAGTACCCATTCCCTAGAACCCTGCCTACCAAATTATCTTTAAAAACCCTAGCCTCTGAGCTTTTGGGGAGGCAGATTTGAGATTGTCTCCTGTCTTCTCATTTGGCTGGTCCTGTGATAATTGCATTTTTACTGCTGCAATACCACTGTCTCAGTGAGTTGGCTTTTCTGTTTAGCAGGCCAGAAGAACTCATTGTGGGGTTACACTTGTCTCTGCTAAAACTACTGGTTTAACTCATATAGTGGATTTTTCATTTCCGTTATTGTACTTGTCAACTCCAAAAATTCTATTTGGTGATTTTTATACCTTTTATCTCTTTACAGATACTCTCTATTTGGTGAGACATAGTTTTTATACTTTCCTTTAACTATTTTAACATAGTATTCTCTTTTTTTAACTTATTTTTAATAGCCGCTTTAAAGTCTTTTTCTACTAAATCCAACAGCTTGTCCCCCTCAAGAACCTTTCCAATCAAATGCAGTGTTTTTCCTATGTGTGAGCCATACTTTCTTATTTCTTTGCATGTCTGATTTTTTGGTTTTGTTTTTGTTAAAACTGGACATTTTAGAGGAGAAGATATTGTAGCAACTTTAGATTCAGATCCTCCTTCTATCCTCCAATTTTGTTTATCGCTTTGGGGTTTTTTAATTGACAAAGAGTATATATATTTATCATGTACAACATAATGTTTTGAAATGTGTATGTCATAAAATGGCTCAATCAAGCTAATTTTAAAAAATAAAATCCTGCTTGATGCTTGTTTTTTTTCATGACTTTTCTAAACCAATTCTGTAGATTTTGTATTTCCTGGAGTGTACAGCCACTGAGTTTTCTGATTACTTTTTAAAAATTCTCATTTTTACTCTCAAGCCTGTCTTTTTAGGGGTCACCTCTAGGTCAACATAGTTTGGTAATTATCCAATGATTGGTTAGAAGATTTTCTTAATGCTTTGATCCAGTGTCTTCAACGTTTTGCCAAGGAGGTTTGTATGTGAAGGCACATCTTCAAATCTAAAGGGGTTTATAAGTCAGCATTAACATTTACTTCTTGCTTGCACAGGGCTGCAAGTTTGCCCAAATGTAAGTTACTGGATCCCTCTCTAGTTTTCCCTGGCCATGCACTTGGCCCTGTGCAGCATGTGTAGCCTTCTGGATCTCTAGGAATATGTCAGAGCTTTACAAAGTCCTCTGTTATCATAAGACTTGTTCCCCAAGTCATCCTTTTAGATTTTTGGCCAGGCTCTTTTTTGTTATGGGCTGAATTGTGTTCCCCTCAAAATGCTGAAGTCCTCACCCCCTCTGTCTTAGAACAGGGCTGTTTTTGGAAATAGGGGTTTAAAAAAGGTAATTAAGTTAAAATGAAGTCATTAGAGTGAATTCTAATCCAATGTGACTGGTATCCTTATAGGAAAATGAAATTTGTGCACAGATATGCAGACAGGGAGGACAATGTGAAGACAGGGAGAGAATGGCCACGTACAAGTCAAGGAGAAATATTATAAAAATATTGACAGTGCTCTGAGGATAGGGGTTTTCACAAAGCTCAAAACAGGTCAAACTTCTTCACTGGCTGCCAGCTCTTCACAGCTACCACCCTGGTACTAGGGGTTGGGTACATGGGAACAGTTCCAAGTTAAAGCACCATAGACCCCACTGTTCTTATGAAGCTCGGTAGTTATATTTGAGTGAATGCTTTTCAGTGTGTTCTGTGCCTTTGGTTAATTTTCATAGTTTTAAAATGGTTGGTTTCTATTGGTGTTTTTGCAAATTCTAGGTACCTTGATCTCCCCCAAACTCTAAATTTTCTCTTATTAATAAAGGGAGACCACTGGGCTCCACTTATGTACCCCCTCGTGCTGTGGCCTGGACACTCTCTCCATGCAGTGAGCTGGTGCATTCATAGGGTTTACCTCATTTGTCTCCCTTGTCTCAGTATTCTCTGTCCCATTCCACTCATTGTTTAATATCTGAAAACACATTTTGTTTTATTTTTCCCCCCAAGTTTTTAGTTATTAAGACAGAAAAGCAAATCTGGTTACTTTTATTCCATTATGGCTGGAAGAAGTTCCAAAACCTGATTTTTTTATTTTTTATTTATTTATTTATTTTTTTTTTTGAGAAGGTATCTCATTCTGTCACCCAGGCAGGAATGCAGTAGCATGATCTTGGCTCACTGCAACCTCCACTTCCCGGGTTCAAGCAATTCTCTTGACTCAGCCTCCCAAGTAGCTGGGATTACAGCCACATGCCACCATGCCCAGCTAATTTTTATATTTTTAGTAGAAACGGGGTTTCACCATGTTGGCTAGCCTGGCCTTGAACTCCTGGCCCCAAGCGATCTGCCTGCCTTGGCCTCCCAAAGTGCTGGAATTACAGGTGTGAGCCACTGCACCTGGCAAAAACCTAATTCTTAAAAAGGACAGTTGAACACTCGGATTGGCATTCAAGGGGCTTCAATTACAGGAAAATAAAGAAGGGCCAGGAACGTTGTTTGTTGCTCTTTAAATCAAATGAGGATTTAAGATTCAACCATCCATCCAGAGGTAATGTTCAGAAGTCCAAGCAGTAGGGAATACAGATAGAACTCAAATATGTCTCATGTATGATAGAGACTAAATATGTCCTGAGTACCCCAACTGAGAAACCATAACAAATTATCACAAATTTAGCAGCTTTAAACACCACAAATTTTATTATCTCACAGTTCTCCTGGTCAGAAACCCAATTACAGCATGGCTTGACTTATTCTTTGGCTTGGTTTCTCAGAAGACTACAATTAAGGTGTTAGCAGGGTTGTGTTTCCTTCTGAAGGCTCTAGAAGAGAACCTTTTTCTAGGCTCATTCAGGTTGTCAGCAGAATTTAGTTCTATGTAGCAGAAGGACATGAGCCCCACTTGCTTTTCTGGCTGTCAATCCTAGGTCATTCTCAGCTTCCAGAGGCTGCCACAATTCCCTAGCTCATGGCTCCCTTCAAAGACAGCAATGGCACATTGTGTCCTTCGTGTTTTGGATCTCTCTGACTCTGCTTCTTCTGCTTCATCTCTTTTGCTGTATGTCTTCTCACTCTAGTTGGGAAAATGTGTCACTTTTAAATGCTCAAGTGATTAGATTTGGCTGACCCACATAACCCAGAATAATCTCCCCACATCAAGGTCCACAGTCTTGAGTACATTTGCAAAGTCCACTTAACATAAAACATGCTCAGGATCCAGGGTTTGGGGCATAGACCCCTCTCTGGGCATTGGAGGGGGTGGTGGTAGAATTATTTAGTCCACCACATCAGTGTACAGGATAAAATCCCCATCTTATCCTTAACCTTTATATCCCATGAAGACAAATGAATAAACAACTATGGTATCCCCGGGAGATCTTTGACTTTTTACCCTTGCTGTGTTATATGGTTTCATTTTGGAGACTGGGAAATATGTAAATACCAAATATCATCACAGAATATCAGAGGTGGAAGGAATGTCATCAATCTTCTAGTCTAGCTCTGTTTTACAGATGAAGAAATTCATGTCCAGAGACAGAAAGGTTCTTTGATGAGTTAATAGAGCTGAACATTTATTCTGGATCTCCATATCTTTGCCAATATGTGGTTTTATTAATTACATGACTATGGGCATTTACCTACCCTCTCTAAACTTCAGTTTACTCATATAAAATTAAGGATAATAATGGTACTTCTTAAAGGTGTTTTAAGAATTAAAGGAAAGATACGTAAAGCAAGCATGTAGTACAGTAACTGTACTTGGCATTTAGTAAGTACTGAAAATACTAGCTATTATTATCATTATTATTATATTATTATTCTAAAGGTCAAAGCTGCATCAACACATAGACTCCTTCTTTTGACTGAATTGATTGGTTAACTTAATAATTTAGTCACAGCAATTGTGAATTTGAGGTTTTATGTTATATCACCACTTTTTCCAACATGATGCTTTCTGCTTGACTGATTTGAACATTTAGACGGGTGAGAAAATCTATGCTACCATGACTGAACTTTTATTTTAAGATGATAAAGTAATATAATATTTATTTTCCATTTTAATAAATCTGGTCATTCATTCATAAAACCAATGTTTACTGAGTGTCAGTTATCGGTCAGGCGGTGAACAAAACAGTCATGATTCTTGCTCACTCAGAGCTTATTCACCAGGGAGAAACTGGTAGCCAATGAATAAACAAACACAAAAATAAATATTACTTTAAATTCTTTGAAGGAAAATAATAGGATGCTACAAGAGATTTAATTTAAAAAAAACACCTAAGCTAGATTAGTGGTCACAAGGCTTCTCTGAGATATAATATTCAAGCTGACACACAAAGAATGAGAAGGAATAAGCCATGTAGAGAATGTTCATGTGTTTGGCGATGGAGAGGGAAATAAATACATACATTTGAAATATACTTGAGACAGAGAATCGACAGGATTTGCTGAAAAAATAGATATGGGCAGCGGATGAAGGAAGGAAGGACTCAAAGATGACTCCCAGGTTTCTGACCAGGAGTTAGGGAATATTGTGAGAAGGAAGTTTAGAGGCAGTAGGTAATTTTATCAACCACTTGCAGTGTTATTTGCATCCTCATGATATTCAGCTATTTTAATTTTTAGTTTCAGAGGAAATTTTTTCTAAAAGTATGGATAAAATATACTTCCTTACAGAATTCCTGTAAAAATATGTTCAAAAATGTAATTATAAAACAAAAAAAAAGCAGATATAACTGTAAGGGTAGACCATAGTACTTATTTTATGAGAAATATGTGAATTCAATTATATACCAGTTGCTTAAAAGTGGATCTGGTAAAGTTGGTGAAAAAGAATTAGAGAAGGCCAGCCCATAAATAGAAAATAACGTCATATTCTTATCATAAATAGCATTTGAGTCAATATGAAGAAATATGCAGGGGAAATAACATTTTTGTTGTTGTTGTTTTTCTTAAGTAATTTATTTTAAAATTAAAAAATATGGAAAGCTTTACGAATTTGCATGAAACTTGAAATTTAAAGGGAAACTTGAAATGGGAGCAGTGGCATAATGGGGAGAATGTGTGTTGTAGATTAACTATGTTCACTGCTCTCTTACGTATTACTTATTTAATCCAAACAAAACCTCTGTAATCCAAACATTCCATATTACACATGGTCAAACTAAGGCATATAGAAGCTAAATAACTTGCTCAAGGTCAAAGCCGACAAGTGACAAAGGCATGATTTAAACCCAGGTCTGTCAAACTCCCAAACCCAATTGCTTACACCAGAGGTTGGTAAACTTTTTCTGTAAAAGAACATAAAGTAAATAGTTTAGGCTTTGGGGGTCATATGTTCTCTTTATCAGCTACTCAATTCGGCCATTGTAGTATGAAAGCAGTTATAGACGATACATGAATGAAAGGGTGTGGCTGTGTTCCAGTAAAACTTTATTTATAAAAATGGGTGGAGTGCTGGATTTTACTGCTGACCACTGGTTTACACTCAGGAAAAAAGACAGCTTAGCAGTTTCTAAAGAAAATTGGGAAACCAAGATACACAAAGCTTCATTTAAGGACAATCCACCAAGAAAATAATTTCAGATGCAAATGAATGAGCTCTCAAGATTCCTAGAATTTGGGATTGTTATGTCACAGTCTAGCATATGTTTGTTGTTTCTGGTAAAGAGGGGGAAGAGAGGAATTAAAATTTTTAAATAATCCAGAAATATCATTCTACTCAGTTCCAAATTTGTCTTTCCCCCAACCTTTTACTGGAGCTACTTACTGGGAAACTGAATAGTATAAGTTTGACATTTTCTTTTGTATTCTCTCTATTTGTTCTCTGAGAAATAGAACTAGCCACTGGCAGCACAAAGGAAAAGAGAGCAAAGATGAAGAGATGGATGCTCAAAGATTGGAGAGGGTATAGGATGAAGTCACTTCTGATGCTTCTAGAGTGGTGTTCTATCATAATTACCCCAAACGATCAGAAGTTTCTTACACAAAATGGGATGCTCGGTGTATTTGTTTTCTATTGCTACCATAACCAATTCCCACAAACTTAGCAGTTTAAACAACCATTAATTATCTCACCATTCTGTGGGTCAGAAGGTCAGGTGTGGCATGGCTCAGCTGGGTCCTCTGCTGAAAACAAGGTCTCAGCTGGGTAGGATAGAGGGAGACTTTGCAGAAGATTCTACTTCCAAGTTTTTTCAGGTTCCTGGCAAAATTCAGTTTCTTGTGATTGTAGGACCAAGGTTACCTTTTCGTTAACAGTGGCCCCCTTCATCTTCAAGCCACAATGACATGCCAAGTCCTACTTGTGATTTGAATCTCTGACTTTATCTTCAGCCCAAGAAAGATCTCTGCTTTTAAGGGCTCATGTGATTATCCCTTAAAAGGGCCAGTCAAGGAGTTTGAGACCAACCTGGCCAACATAGTGAAACCCTGTCTCTACTAAAAATACAAAATTAGCCAGGCCTGGTGGCACATGCCTGTAATCCCAGCTACTCAGTAGGCTGAGGCAGGAGAATTGCTTGAACCTGGGAGGTGCAGGTTGCAGTGAGCCGAGATCATGCCATTGCACTCCAGCTTGGGCAACAGAGTGAGACAGAGTCTCAAAAAAAAAAAAAAAGAAAAAAAAAAAAAAGAAAGCCAGTCAAATAAGCCAAGATAATCTCTGTATTTTAAAGTCATGTGACTAGTAACTTCAGTTACAACTGCAGTTTCTTTCTGTCATGTAATGCAATATATTTATTTGAATAACACTAGAGGGTAAAGATCATTGAGGCTACCACACACTTGGTAAGATAGAATTTGGAATTTGGTATTTTGACTTTTCTCACGGAAGAGAGAAGCTGGGAGAAAAAGTTTAGGGCTCTAGAATAATTCACCAACTGTTGTTTTTGCAACATCAGTGCTGACTAGATTTCCTTCCTTACATCTGAAAAAAATTTTCTGGAGAGCATATGGACTAAGGAGAGAGAAAAATTCCTGTCTAAGAGACTTTATATACTGGTGGAGGTGAAGAGCGGGCAAACAAGTTAATAGACAATAGTGATATGCATGACAAGAAGACAGGGCAGAGAATCAAGGGAATGAGGGGGAATATAAAACCCTATTCTCAGAGTCAAGCTACACAATCCAGAAGAGATGTCATCTAATCCAAGAACTAAAGGATGAGTAAAAGTTAATCAGCTCTCCTGATGTCTGTCATCATATCACATTATTATTTTATTTATCTCCCAATATTCATTTCAGTTGAGAAAGAATTCAAAGTAGAAAATCAAATAGTGGTCACTGAATTCATCTTTTTAAATTTTTCCAAGCAACCTGCATTACAAATGGTTTTCTTCTTGTTCTCCTTGGTCATTTACCTGATATCTCTTCTGGGAAATGCAGTCAGCGCCAGTCCTGCCTTGTATACTCCAATGGGTTATTTTCTTAGCCACTTGAGCTTCCCGGATATCTGCTACGTCTAACCACCATCCTGGTCATGCCGGTGAACTTCTTCCAGGAGAATAAGACCATCTCCTATGAGGGCTGCCTTTCCCAGATCTTCTTCCTTGCGTTATGAGCCAGCACTAAGGGGGTTTTGCTGGCTGCCATAGCTTATGACCACTGTGTGGCTATTTGCCACCCTCTTCAATATAAGCTCCTAATGAGTGGAAAGGTCTGTGTTTGTTTGGTGACTGGGTTTTGGATGTGTGGGCTGCTCAATTCTGGGACACACACAGCACTGACAGCCACACTCACTGTGTGAACCGAAGCCCATCAGCTACTTTCTCTGTGCCATCCCATTGCTCCTGAAGCTCTCCTGCTCAGACACCTCTGTCAGTGAGTCTGTGCTCCATGTGGTGAGAGCCACCACTGGCCTGAGCCCCTGCCTGTTTATGGCAATGTCCTACATATTCATCATCTCTATTATCATTAGGATTCCCTCTGCTCAGGGCAGGAGCAAGGCCTGCTCTACCTGTGCCTCCCTCCTCACCATGGTGGTGGTTTTGGAACAGACCACTTCAACTAGATAGGCCCAGAGAAGGGTGCTCCCTGGACACAGACATCCTGGTCTCAGTGCTCTTTTGTGTTGTGACCCCAATGTTGAACCCAATCACCTACAGCCTGAGAAACAAGGAGATCAAAGGTGCAGTGATGAGGCTGACAGGAAAACATGAATCCTCTAGTGAGGTCAGTGACTAGATAATGTTTCCCATTCTGGAAAATTTCTTAGAGAAAAATATGAACATTCCAGCGACTATTTTAAGAGGTTGCACTCCGTATAGCCTCTCTTGACAATTTTGGTGCCCCATCCCACCAGGACAAACAATTGTATCTGCGCTGAGAATTTCACACATTGCAATCTCATGTACACTGTGTTCTCTCCAATGAACTGATATTTTAGAACATTTCATCATCCCCAAAAGAAGCCCCATACCCATTAGCAGCCACTAATCATTTTCCCTAAAAACCTCCAACTTCAGGTGACTATATTGCTGAAGAAGAGTCAAGTGAAGCAGTGGGAGTGGAGAAGGAACAAAGAAATCTCTAACTGGTTGTGATCAATTAGTTATAAACACCACTGCAATTGGAACAGCCATTAGGCAACTATTAATCCGCTGTATGTCTCATGGACTTGCCTGTTCTGAATATTTAACATAAATGGAAATATACAATGTGGTGTCTTTTTAAGACTGGCTTCTTTCACTTAGCTTAGTGTTTTCAAGTTTCACCCATGTAGCAGCCTGTTATCAGTACTTCATTCCTTTTCATGCCAAATAGGATTTCATTGTATGAGTATACCAAATTTTATTTGTCAGTTCATCAGTTAATGGACAAATAAAAATAAGTACAATATTTTATCAAACAATTTTTTTATTTTTGAGACAGAGTCTCGCTCTGTCGCCAGGCTGGAGTGCAGTGGCATGATCTCGGCTCACTGCAACCTCTGCCTCCCAGGTTCAAGTGATTCTCCTGCCTCAGCCTCCTGAGTAGCTGGGACTACAGGCACGCACCACCATGCCTGGCTAATTTTTTTGTATTTTTAGTAGAGACAGGGTTTCGCCATGTTGGCCAGGATGGCCTTGAACTCCTGGCCTCTGGTGTTCCATCTACCTTGGCCTCCCAAAGTGCTGGAATTACAGCTGTGAGCCACTGTGCCCGGCCATCATATGCTTTTAAGGGGTAGATATATCCTGACACTGGGTACAGTTCTCAATTGTGAGAAATAAATAAACTACTGGTAAGTAAAGTTACCATGCATTTATTTATGGTAAATAAATAAACTACTTACCACGAAGTCTCACTGAAAGGCTTGGATTTCTGGCTTTGGGGTGTGGGGGTTGTGCTCCCCAATCTACTATGGAAAGAATACTCTTTGATACAACTGGCTATTGACCTCCATGCATCATGAGGGGGACCTGCCATTCCAGGAGCTGCCTACGGCATAGTCACTGCCTAACGCAAAATCATTCCACAATTCATTCTTTTAGGGCCATCTATAAACACTTGTGGACTGTCCTTTTGGGAGTTGGTGTTTCCACTTTTTGTATATTATGAATAATGTTGCCAAGAACACTTGTGTACAAGTTGTTAGTGGACTTATATTTTCATTTCTTTGGGGTATGTACCTGGGAGTTGAATTGCTGGGTCATATGGCAACTTCCAATTTTTTCACATCCTCGTCAATATTTGGTATCTGTCTTTTTCATGATAGCCATCTAGTGAGTAAAGTGGTATCTCATTGTTTTTGATTTGTATTTCCTGGATAGCTGATGGTTCTAAAGCCTTTAATAGGCACCATCTTTGGGCTTCTTCACATCTGGAAAAACCCATGTTGCTAAGGGATTTTTGAGCTTTAGACACATAACTCTTAACATTGTGTAATGTTTTTATCTTAATTTTGGTGCAGGAAAATACTGCAAGATTTTCAGACTTATACTTTCTCCACATCTGGGCCCTACAGAGCTGTTTGATGGCTCTGCCTTTTTCCCCTTCAGTAACTCCACAGCAAGCAGTGCCATCAGCAGGTCATGAGCAATGGCAGGACCAGAAATCAGGGGCCACGAAGGTCTAAGGGGTGCTGGTGGGAAAGAAGGGAAGCACTGCATGCAGGGGGCAGCCCTAACTAGGAACCGTTTGGAGCTGAGACAGCAGACGTGCTGTAGTACTGTGGCTCCAGATACACGTCCCTCTGGTGGGCATGTGGCATGAAGAGGCTAGGTCCAAGCAAAGCCCATGGCCAAGGCCACCAGAACAAACAGAGAAAACTCCCTCATGTGTTGTAAAATCCAACCAAATAAGCCCACATCCATGCATATCCCTTCACTCACTAACTAGGAGGAGGACAAGGCTGTCTTTCAGGCTTTAGCCTCCACAACTCCTGACAACAAATCCAGTGCCAAACTCCATTCACAAATGTCCCCAAAGAGATAGAAAGCTGATCTCCTCATTGCGTGCTCGGAAAAGATGATTGCCACGACCTTAATGAATCCAAGAGAGAACTAATTGCTCTTCATTTCTACACTTTCTAATCAAGCTGTTGACCTTGAGTTGTGTTTGTATTTGGAGGAGTCTCAGAACATTTGCTTAGAGAGAGGTTAGATGGATACTCCCCAAAGGACAGTCCACAGGCGTTTATACGTGGCCATCCTAGAAGAAGGAATCATGGAGTGATCAAAGGGGATTTTTGGTTCCTGCGTTAGGCAATGACTACGCCATAGGCAGCTCCTGGAATGGCAGGTCCCCCTCACGATGCATAGAGTTCAATAGCCAGTTGTACCAAAGAGTATTCTTTCCATAGTAGTGTGGGGAGCACAAGCCCCACCCCCAAAGACAGAAATTAAAGCCTTTCAGTGATACTCAGTGGTAATAGTTTATTACAATAAACGTATGGTAATATTTACCAATCATTTATTTATTTCTCACAATTGAGAAAAACTGTATCCAGTATCAGAGTATATCTATCCCTTAAAAGCATAAGATATTGTACATAATTTTATTACCATTTTCATGACATTTATGTAATGACATAGGCTTACCATCATTTCCTGCATTATTCATTTCTGAAGTAGTAATAATAAAACCAGAGTTGAAATGACCTTAGAGATTATCTACTTGAACGCCTGATGGGTGCCTGAATTCCTCAAGCGGTATGAGTGGAAAATATGTTTATAGTTAATAATATGCAGTATAATATAAAGTATTACTCCTACTATAATTTTGACAATCAGCATAGTAGCAATAGCTTTCAGGGAAAAAGCACAGGGTTACATTTCTCCTTTGATACATTGTAGTATGACAGCAGGGGTACACAAAAATTTGTTTAAAGAAAATGTAATTAAATTTTCCTAACACTTTTATTTGGATACTTTTGTTCACTCTACTAGGGGTTCTTATCTTTATGTTGTAACACCTCAGTGCTTGCCAGGTGTGTTACAAGCCACTTCACAATAATCAAGCTCTGAAGTTTGTGAATGATTTACTTCTCTCACAATCCCTTTTAAAAGAAACCTTGAGGTTATTCCTAAATAATTTTATTCCCAATCATTTGCCGTAGAGATTATTGATTGATTGGGAAAGAAGCAGAGTTGCTGCTCTCTGGCTGGGAACTGAGCAGAACGTGCCACATGGTGTCCATTGGAACCATTGCTCTTACAGGGCCATGGCGCCACAGTTATGCCCCAATAAGCTCATCTTTTCTTCAGATCTCTAAGACATTTGCACCAGAACTGCAGAACAGAAATGCCCTTCAGAGGTCAGCTGAGATGTTCCTTCTTAATTTTCTTTCTCTGCAGGTCTGACTAAAGTGCTGGATTATTTTTTATCTTTCCTGTTCCCCTGACTTCCACCTGACTTGTTTGTGAACAGCGTTTGTGCCTCAAGCTTTGGGTGTCTATTCAGCTTCAGTAGACAGGGTGTTTGGATGCCATTAGGAGTATCAAGCTCTGTGATGCCAGGGTCAAGGACGTGAGGCACCTCTCATAGGTAGGGCGTTGGAGGCCAGTCCTTCTCCACTCTGACATGTGATACATGTTCATGAGAAGGGGCTTAGAATTTGACAGTGGTTCTATGCTGTCAAGGTCACAGGCTGGAGAAGAAGTGCAGTTTTCTGTGAGACCCCTATAGAGTTACCCTTTTCTCCAAGCTGAGACAGTACACAGGTTAAGAAATGCCAATCTATGTCATATTTGAGGCAGAGACAGATGTTAAGAAATCTGTGCCTGATAAACACTACATACTATGATGCCGGGGCTCCCTTGGGGTAGGGGCAATTGGTGGAAAAATAAAATAGTTAATCATTTAAATCATTTTTATAATTATAAATCCAAGAACTTGGTTTAACTGATCTTATGAGTAACTTCTTTTCATAGTTTGTGGCTTTTTTGGTGCGAATTTGCTTGAACTTTTAGGAAATTAAAAAGTTGTAGATATTTCCCTGATTTGCTCCTCTCTTTACTTCTTATTCCACAGAACATTTTTTTTTTTGCAGGACAGTGAACTGGAAAAATTATGTTCTTCAATGTCAGATGGACAGGATTAAATTATAGCGTCTTGTAATTGCAGTTGTACAGCCTTAAGCATCAAATTCCTCACTTGCTAACCCTAATAAAATCTATATTATGATAGATATATGAGATAATGTGTTCAAAGCAGCCATCATCAATAAACAGTAGCTACCGTTATACTTGGGCTATTGTTATCATCAATCCCAGGGCTTTTGAAGAGGGCTATGAAAGGATGCAAAGAATGTTGGAAGTGTTGGTGAAGCTGGCTTTTTTTATTTGCTTAGTCATAAATGCATGTAAACGAAATACTGAATGGACATACACCAAACTGAGAATAGTGGTGCTGGGCAGATTTTGGTATGATGGTGAAGATATTTCATTTTCATTTGATATGTCTTTGACTCAGATAAATTTTTCAGTGAGTATGTGCTATTTAAAAATGTTTAAACACCATAACAATTTTCATTTTAAAAATATGGGGGAACTTCCCCATATATTTCTTTATAACTTCCTGTGAATCTGTATTTCAAAATTAATTTTCTAAAATGTAAATGATAAATAAAATGTTGAATCTATGTATTTATCTATCTGTGACAGACCAAGTAGGCTTTGTGTGTGTGTGTGTGTGTGTGTGTGTGTGTGTCAGAGTCTCACTTTGTCACCCTGGCATGATCTTGGCTCACTGCAGCTTCAGCCTCCCCAGTTCAAGAAATTCTCATGACTCGGCCTCCCAAGTAGCTGTGATGACAGGCGCCCACCACCATGCTTGGCTAATTTTTGTATTTTTGGTAAAGACAGGGTGTCACCATATTGGCGAGGCTGGTCTCGAGCTTCTGGCCTCAAGTGATCTGCCTGCCTCAACCTCCCAAAGCCAAATAGACTTTAAGTCATGTGAAATATTTACCACTCCAGAAGATGTTCATAGATACTAAAAAGGGATTTTCTCAAGTTGGATGAATACAAAGGAGTGCATTTATATGTTAGGTTTGATCCAGTCATATGAAACATGAAATTTTCATGATCTTAATAATGCCAAGTTTTTGCCTGTGTAATGACATAGATAGAACAATGAAATCTCAGGGCTGAAAAAAAAAACGGTAAGAATTAACTCAAATGATCTTCACTTGAGACTTGAGTCAGTCTTTTTGGTAGGTGATCTAGCTAATATTTGAACATCTGCAGTAATGGAATCTCATTACTCTCTCAATATTGTAAAATGCTTGCTTATCTAGCTTACATTCAGTTAGTGCACCAGAAGTTTCAAGGCTAAAAAAGACAAAAGAAGAATAGGTATCAGGCCAATTAAGCCCAAGGGAAATTTCAGTTCAAGTTGATTTTTGACAATTTGGCCAAGTGAATTTCCAAGAAGTACTTGGAATGAAACAAGTATGTAGAGTTGTGAGCAGGTAACCTGATATTCATACATCAGGAAAGGGGAGGTGGTATTGCTCAGTGGTCAAAATCAAGGCTTTGAATTTAGGCTACCAGTGCATCCTCTTGAAGCCTTGATTTTCTGATCTACAAAACAGGACTAATAACAGTACTTCCTCTATCAAGTTGCTTTGAGAACGAATGGGGCAATCCATGAAGAGTTCCTGGCACATACATCATGTTCATCAAGTATTAAATAGGAGGCACAGTGATGGCGTTAGCAATATGTGCAGGTGGATAGGAGAACACAGTGCCCTATTTTTAGGTGGCCTTGACTGTGTAATCACAAATTTTGTAGGAAGTTTTCCAAAGCTGAATGGGTGAGAACAACGTAAACCTTAACGTCATTGGTATAGGCTGTTTGAGATGAAAGGGACCTCCATCCATCTCACTTCATGAAAATACTCTTGATTTGCACACACATCAATGTTTGAGAAATACACGTCTATTTGATAACCTCTGAATATTTCATGTGGTCCTTCATGCCCATATTATGTGGAAGTGTACAAATAGTAACCTGGGGCAAAGAAGAGCTTATATTCCATAGCCACAGATTAACTTTGCCACAAACACCTCAAATCTTCTGGACTTGCTATTAGAAAAATTCTCCTGAATGCTATTATTAATTGTTGCAAGAAAGAGAGAGTGTGTGTGTTTGTGTGTGTGTGTGTCTGTGTGTCTGTCCATGTTTTAAGTATACAGGCAATTTACTAGGCAACATGAAAATTAGATTTAAAATTTTTAATTATTGCTTTGTATTACTGAAATCAAATAAGAGTAGATATGCTGTTTTTCTTATGTGTTCCCAGGATTTTCATAATTACATCAACTACCCTGGTTTATTTTATGCCCATCCTGTTTCCTTTAAGAGAATACATTACTAAGGTTAGTCAACAAAACATTCCATAAGGGTTAGCTTTTATTATATAATGTGTATTTCTATTTATTATTTAGTTTGAAAAATCCCAATTGAATTGAGGTATGTAAAAATGTTGTTTCTTTTCAAAGTAACTCATTGAGTTTTGTTTTGTTTTGTGTTTTTGATTGGATAGGTTATTATAAAGTTATCTTCATCTTTAAAGAAAAACACTTCCTTTAAACTAAATTCAGCAAGATTTCTTTCAAGCTAGGCAATTTTGTGTATAGAATCAGCCAAAGAAAACTTATTCTCCACCTATTTTTCCTATGAAATCTATCCTCACTTATCAGTGGGAAAAAAGATCATTACTATAAGGCAGAGGGTTTGAGATTGAGGTTGCCTATTCATATACAGTATGTATAAATCCCAAGAGGCAAGAATCTAGAGTATCACATAAGCTATTATGTATAAGTGGCACTTGTTAATAATGGATTTTGATGATGATGATAATTCACCATTGTTGTCCTATGCAAATAGTATAAGCATGAAAAATATGGAAAATAAAATAGACATCGCTCCTCACTTCATCCTCCTGGCCCACAAAAAGACTCGCCAATCAGAAGAAAACAGTTTAGCACAGTTCTGATTCTACATAATATATATATTATATTCTACGAGTATGTGTCTCAGGAATGGGCTTCAAGTCATATTTGAAAACATGTAAAATAAGCAGTGTGTGCAGCTTCAGAAACCATATTTTTAAAAATCCCTAAACATTTAAAAATCACTTTTACACTTTGGTTATACACAGATCAGTCCTTGTTTTCTTTTTGTGGGGCTACCTTTCATGAAGAATTTTATTTCTTTCTATTAATAAATCTAGACATCTGCCTATAAAAGAGATTGTTGTGTCTACCTTTTCCATATCATGAGTTAAATGCATGTCACCGTGTAATTGACAGAGAAAATAAACAATAGTACACACATTACATACAAATTTTCTGAGAGGACATGCAGATTCCCAGCCCAAACAGAACGTTGCTTTACTGTTAAGCAATGCCTACAGCTACCCTAGAGAAGTGCTGAGTATCAGTAAACCTACTTCTTGGATACATCTTACACCATACTTCCTATAAACTTTAGATATCACAAGTCCCACCTTAGCCCTCTCTTCTCACTCCATTCTCCTTGGTGGATTCCATGTACATCTACGGCTTCAACAGACACCTTTAAGGCAATGACTCTCAAATCTATACCTAGAATAGGTATATGCTGTCTCGTGAGGACAAGTCCTGGATTTTTGACTGCCTGTTGAGACTCTCCACATGGATATCCCATAGGTACCTAACACTCAACATTACTTAAATCTCCACTATCTTCTCTCCCAAAACTCATTAATTAAAACCTCATTTATTTCCTGTTTTAATTAATGATCCCACCATCCACTCAGGCTGCCCACACTGATTTGGTGTCCTCACCACCCATAGACTTTAATGTGCTTCAAACTTGGCCCCTTTTCCACAAACTATTGCTTTAGTGGTTTTCTCCAAGCTCCAAAGCTATCTTTATGTCCGTACATCTTCAATTACAGACCATTTTACTTGATCTGGTTTTAGCTCTCAAACTACTCTCTTGAACTAAACAAAGACGTTTTAACCTAAGGAACACGGACTATAAGGGACTCATTATATGACCCCTTTGAAATCACAGATACTCCTCGACTTATAAGGGGGTTACATCCCAATAAACCCATCAAAAGCAGTAAATACCGTAAGTCAAACATGCATTTAATACACCTAACCTACTGAACATCATAGCTTAGCCTAGCCTACCTTAAACATGCTCAGAACACTTACATTAGCTTACAGTTGAGTAAAATCATCTAACACAAAGCTTATTCTATAATAAAGTGCTGAATACTCATGTAATTTATTGAACACTGTACTGAATGTGAAAAACAGAATGGCTGTATGTATGGGTACACAAAATATGGTTTTTACTGAATGCATACAGCTTTTGCGCCATCACAAATTCGAAAAATCCTGAATCAAGCCATTATACGTCAGGCACCATCTGCACATTGAAGATTCTGGATCTGTAGATTCTTATCAGTTTCTCAGAGCTACTGATTTTCTAAAACCCAGGCATCTACCTCCATATACTCCCTGCTTCTAATCTGCCCTTACCTAAAATGTGATTTACGGGCCATTGTTGATACTCTGCAGTCATCCTGGTCCATTCTCACACCAAAGCCTGGCTTCCTGCTGCCTCATGAGGGGAGGGATTATTTTCTGAAGCCCCTGTTGAAGGACTACTCAGCTGGTTTTTTTCTAAGGACTGTGCTCAGAGGGCAGACCTGACATAGCCCTCACATCTCAGTCTTATTCCCCAAAGGCAGCTGATTCTCTGCTACCTCTTCTGGGGTAGCTAATGAGCTTGTGCTTGAAGTGAAAATAATCAGGCTCTTTAGGATGAGTCATGGGGTTTGGTGGAACCACCCAGGGATGCCCTACCAGCTCTCTGCAACTAGCAGAAATCTCCAGGGACTAGGGACACAGCTGTAGGTGACGGGGTTGCCAGCAAAGCTCAGAACTCTGCAGTTTTCCTTCCTCTAATAGAAACACAGCTCTCAGCAAAGTTCACTGGGATCTTGAGGCCTACTAGATGCTTTCTCCTATAAACATGAGAACAACATGAGTCTTTTGAGTTTTCTTGCCCTTGGCTGGACAGACTCATGCTGCCTATTTTATTTGAAATTTCCGCCACCAATATTGCCTGGGATGCTGACTTGCCATCTTTTTGCTTATGCAAAAGAGTTTTCACACATGTTTACCTCCACAATAAAACACACATCCACACACACACACACACACACACACACATTGTGAGCATGGCTTTTCATCTGTGTTCCAGGGTTCGCAGGACCACCAACCAGGCTGACTCCCCCAAATTAATCATTATGAGGAGAATGAATTGTATTTGCATATGCATGAAGGCTCAAGGCTGTAGGCAGGGAAACAATTTAAAGGCAGTTGCAATAACTCAGATAAAAGGTGATAAAGTATTGAACTATAATTCTGGTAAAGAGGAAGTAGAAAGATGAGAAAAAGGGAAAAATATTTAGGAGGTCCTGTAATTTATGGGACTTAGGTCTGACCAATCCTAAAATAATCATTGTGTGAAAAATGCCTCTTGCTTTTATCTTCCTCCTTATTTTATTTTTAAAAAGTGAATTCTATTTAACATATAGTAAAATGTAAATATCTACAGTGTACAAGCTGATGAATTTTTACCCATATATGCAACAATGTAACCACTACCCAAATGAAGATACAGAACATTTCTATCAGCTCAGAAAATTTCTTCAGGCTCCTTTTCAATGTCATTCAGAAAGGTAATTACTATAAACCAAAAATAAAATCCTAAGTCCCCAACCAACTGAGCAGACACCCTCTGTGCCAAGGGGACCCCATAGAACATGAAAAACTGAATTCCCAGCCATTATAGGAAGGGAGGTTGGACACATCTCATTATATTCCCTCCTTTTTGGAGTTTAGGCACAACTGACCAGCATTAACATTAAGATGAAGATCATAAGACTGACAAAATAGACTCTTTATTGCAATAAGATACCAAATTCCAACATGACTCTGGGACAGCCTCATGTGACAGATAACAGTCCCTGAAGGAAATCAAAATATTTTATTGCAAAATAGACTTCTTTGAAATATTTTGAAATGACCCTGCAAAGCCATCTTTTGTGGGGAAAAAATTGCATTCTTAGAGAATCTCCATTACCACAGCCAGGCCTTTCATGGATCTAGGAAAGATTAAGAGTCTGACACCTTTTAAGGTCTGAAAAGAGACATTTGCCATCTATTCTCTCTGATGCTGCTGCCTGGAGGCTTCATCTATGTAACAAGAACCTTGGTCTCCACAAACCCCCTCCCCCTCAACTTAGCTCAAGCATTTCTTTCTACTATCTTCAAGTCTTCAGTCAAAACTTACCTCTTTCAACCAATTACCAATCAGAAACTCTTTGAATCCACCTTTTACCTGTAAGCCCCAACTTCAAGATATCCTGCCTCTTTAGGCTGAACCAGTATACCTTTCATGTATTGATGTATGATTTTACCTACAATCCCTGGCCCATGGTCACTCATATGGGCTCAGAATAAACCTCCTTACGTATTTTACAGAGTTTGGTTTTCGTGTTAACACTACTACGCTTGCTTTATCACCAGAGATTAGTTTTGCCTATTTTTGAACTTCCTTTAAATAGAAACTACAGACAAATTCTTTTATGTCTCACTTCTTTCACTTAAAAGAATATATTTCAGGTTTGCTATCCAAAACACCACCAGGATGACTAAACAGTAGAAGGGAGAGCTTTATTGCTAATAATTGTTTGCAAGCTGGGAAGAGAGAGTCTCCATCGTGGACTGAAGGTCTCTCTCTCTCCAAAGAGGGTAGAGACAGGTTGGGTTTTATGCCTTACAGGGCCTCTATCATAGATATTCAGCAGGTTTGGAAGAAAAGTTATACATATTTATGAGGGCAGCTGAGTGCACGCATAATGGATAAATATACATGTAACATATACCCCATGTTCACTTTGGGGGCAGGGCTTTAGCATTAAAATGAGACGAAATTTGACTCTACATCGAAAGGTAAACTGTAGGGCATGAAGGTGGTCTGTGTGCAGCCTCTATAAGCTGGGTGAAACTGGCTTTGGGCCTGCAATTGCTTATCAGAGAAGAACGTTTTTAAGGCCAGTTTTCTATCCAATCGGAGTTGTAGTGGTCTGGGCTGTAAATCAGAGCTGATTGCTCTGATTTGTTAGAGAGTTTAGCCATAAGAATTTAGAAATTTGTGAGGCCAGCCAGGCCCAGAGCTTGACTAGTAAGGAAACTAACTTTGTTTTCCTAACCCTCGGGTCATCCTAATTGATAAAGGGGCATCTATTTTGGTGTTTTAGATCACAGATTTATCAATGTTTTCATATGTATCAATATTTTAATTAACCGTATGGTATTTCCATATGTATACCATACTTTTGTATCCATTCTCCTACTGATAAGCATACCACTGATTTCTAGTTTGTGCTATATGAAGAAATTTGTTTTGAACAGTTTTATACAAGTCATTTTGTATGTACATACACTTACTTTTCTTAGGTATATACCTAGAAGTGGAATTTCTGAATCATAGAGTAACTATGTTTGACTCTTAGAAACTGCCAAATAATTTTCAAAAGAGGCTGAATTGATTTCCAGTTTTGACTCGTAGGTTTAGACAGCTGCAAGAATGTTGCTCCCAGCATTATATCAACAAAGCTGGACGTAATGTGAATTCATGACTTTTCTCGAACCCATCAGGGAAGTGAGATTGCAAGGCAAATGACTAAACAGAAAACTGGGGAGATTAGAAGCATGTAGGGGGAAACGGCCTAAACATTTCTTAACCTGAGGTAGTAGCCATCAGATGCCATAGAACTGGTAAGAAGACTCATAGCTTTTTTGTGAATTTAATTAATTGCTAAGGAGTGAGCAAAGTCCCTGGGGGCCATAGACCTAAGGTTTGCGCCCTTTTGCTTTTCCACCATGAACTCCACCAGATGCTGACAGTGAAGACCAGGAAGTATTCTGAGAAAGCTTCCCTAATGCTGCAGCGTGGGAAGGGTGGGGGAGGAGCAGTCACTGCCAAAACTTCTCCGTGACCCATTTCCCATATTTTTCCTGCAGAATAAAAGCCACAATCTGCAGAGCAAAACCAGAAAGCTGTCACCTCAGGACACTGTGGAAACTCATTCTAGCTGGGAAAGGGACAGGGACCAAAAAGTCCGACCCATCAGGGAGGGGCAGAAATGTGTGCTAGGCCCACACTACAGCTGGAGGAAGGGCAGGATCACTGTGAAAGTCATGCCCCAAGGCCCAGTCACAATACCTAAGACTGAATCTTACCCAAAACATGACAGAACACCTTCCCCCTCCTCCCTGGTGGCCAGGCTAACAAGCGATGAGTAAAATTAATAGTGAAATATATCTCGAAATGTTTAAGAAAAGTGTTATCTCTGGGGTTAGTCATGTAAAGGGAAGACCCAAAGACAAGCAGGGAGTAGAAATTAAAACAAACGAACGAAAACCTCTGGCAAACTTTCCTATGGCCTAAGCACAAGGTATCACTGGAGAAATTTGAAGTCTATAGTGCACTGAGGGTAAACACCTCAACACAAACTCCAAATTCAGCCCAACCCCTGACTAGATTAGCACATGCTCCAACATTAGAGGTCTAGCAGAAGAAGAGACATACTCATCTCTAAGCCAAAACAAAAAATGTTTTTACCTAATTCTCTACTGTCGTATATAACATTTGTAATTTCAGCAAAAAGTTATGAAGCATACAAAAAGGTAAGAAAATGACAGTCTGAAGAGACAAAGCAAACATCAGACCAGACTAAGATGTTAAAGAGATGTGAAAACTATCAGACAGGGAATTTTAAATTACTATGATTAACAGGTTAAGGAATGTGGAGGAAAAAGTAGGCAAAATGCAAGATCAGACAGATAATTTCAGCAGAGAGATGGAAACAACGAGAAAGATCAAATGAAAATGCTAAAAAAAAAAAAACAGAAATAAAGATGAACACCTTTTATGGGTTCATCAGCTGAAAAAAGAATCAGTAAACTTGAAAATATGTTAAAGAAATCATCAGACCAAAACACAAAGAGAAATAATAGTAAAAAAAACAAAAAGAAAATCCCAGAGTATCAGACAGCTATTGTACAATATCTAACACACACACAAGTCGAGTCGCAGAAGTAGGATTATAAGAAAATACATCTCAAAAGATCCAGAAAAATCACTTAACAAAATTTAAAACCTATTCATGATAAAAACTCTTAGTAAAGAAGAGATAGATAGTAACTTCTTTAACTTTTAAGGAACATCTGGGTCTTTGAGGAATCGCCACACTGGCTTCCACAATGGTTGAATTAATTTACACTCTCACCAATAGTGTTTGTTTTTCTCTACAACCTTGCCAGCATCTGTTATTTTTTGACTTTTTAATAACAGCCATTCTGACTAGTGTGAGATGGTATGTCATTGTGGATTTGGTTTGCATTTCTCTAATAATTAGTGATGTTGAGGCTTTTTTTCATGATTGTTGGCTGCATATAAAACAGAAATGCCATTTAACCCAGCAATCCCATTACTGGGTATATACCCAAAGGAATATAAATCATTATATTATAAAGACACATGCATGCATATGTTCATTGCAGCACTATTCACAAGAGCAAAGACATAAAATCAACCTAAATGCCCATCAATAATAGACTGCATAAAGAAAATGTGATCCATATTCACCATGGAATACTATGCAACTATAAAAAGAATGAGATCATGTTCTTTGCAGGAACATGGATGGAGCTGGAGGCCATTATCCTTAGCAAACTAACACGGGAACAGACAGCCAAATACCACATGTTCTCACTTCTAAGTGAGGGCTAAATGATGAGGACACATGGACACTAGAGGGGAACAACAGACACTGGGGCCTACTGGAGAGTGGAGGGTGGGAAGAGAAAGAAGATCAGGAAAAAAGAGGATCCATACTAAAGGATACTACGCTTAATACCTGGGTGATGAAATACTCTCTACAACAAGCCCCCATGACACAAGTTTACCTATGTAACAAACCTGCACATGTATCCCTGAACTTAAAATAAAAGTTAAACTTAAAAAATAAAATAACATCTAAACAAAACTCTACAGCTAGTAAAATGGTAAAATACTGAATGCTTTTCCCTGAAATCAGGAATGAGGTAAGGATATCCTAAATGCTATTTCACATTGTTTAAATTTGCATTTACCTGATGTTGATGCATCTTTTCCTAAGTTATTGGCATTTAAATATATTATTTTGTAAAGTCCCTGTTCATGTCTGTTGCAGGAGTCTGAGCAAGACAAAATGGTGATTTGGACTGGGGTATCACTAGTGATGGTGGTGAGAAATGACAGTATTTGTAAAATTTGGAAGGTAGAGTCGAAGAAAATATTTTATCCTGAAATATTTTACACGGACTACAAAATAATAGCATTGACAGCTTCAATTGATTGAATACCTCTTAAGTACCAGGAACATTATTTATTTTATATCACATTACTTCTTCCAACAACTCTGATATAGGCATGAATAAGATCAGAATACAATGAACAAACTGAAGAACCAAGAAGTCAGCTAACTTATCCACCATCTACACCTAGTAAGCAGTAGAAATAGGATTTAAAAATCTCCATCTATCTGATTCAAGAGCCCACTCTTTCCAACATATCACCTCCTCTCTAAGGTTGAAAAAGATGAGAAAATTACAGTTCATAAAAATAGTTGTAAGCTTATTACAATGGACAGCTTAGTAGAAAGTGGGTAATTCTATGAATTTTTTTCAAGAAATATGTAATGGTGGGCTGAGGAAAAATCTTGGATTAATACAATTTAATAAGGTAACATATCTAAGTACATATGTTTAAAATTTTTGTACCTTTTGAACTCTGAAAAGATAAATGACCCAAGTGATTTTTAAAAATTAGTATATTTCAAAACAGAGACTTACATTTTTATTCTGAAGAGATAATCAGAGATGCTCACATTTACGTGCGAAATTACACCATTCATAGGGAATGGAGACAATCTGAATGTTTAACCAAAAAGGAGATATGAAGTTTATTTCATATGATGAAATACAATGCATCCCTAAGAAATGAAGCTCATAACTTTTTGTCATTTATTTTTAATTGTGGTAAAATACATATATTTATTAGTTGACCATTTATAAGTGTACAATTTTATGGCATGAAATACATTCACAATATTGTATAACCATCACTGTTATCTATAACCAAAACTCATCATCCTCAACATAAACTCTGTACCTATTAAATGGTAACTCCCCATTTCAACTCACCTTCAAGCCCCTGGTAACCTCTATTCTATTTTCCGTCTCCATTAATTTGCATGTTCCAGGTATTTCATGTAAGTGGAGTACAAATACAATATTTATCTTTCTGTATCTGGCTTATTTTACTTAGCATAATGTCTTCAAGGTCTATCCATGTTGCAGTATATATCAAAATTTCATTCCTTTTTATGGCTAAATAACAATTCGTTGTATGTATACCACATTTTGTGTCTGCTGATGGACACTGGGGTTACTTCTGGCAATTGTGAACAAGGATGCTATGAACTTGGATGTACAAATATCTGTTTGAGTACCTGATTTCAATTCTTTCAGATGTATTCCTAGGAGCAGACTTGCTGGATCATATGGTAGTTCTATGTTTAACTTTTTGAGGAACTGTCAAAATGTTTTCTAAAGCAGCTGCACCATCTTATATTAACATCAGCAATTCATGAGGGTTAAAATTTCTCCACATTGTTGCCAACATTTGTTATTTTCCATTTTCTTTATTATAGCCATTTTAGTAAGTAAAAACTAGTATCTCATTGTAGTGTTGACTTGCATTTTCCTAATGACTAATGGTGTTGAGCATCTTTTCAGGCCCTTATTTGCATATCTTCTTTGGAGAAATATCTGCACAAGTCCAGTGTCCACGTTTGAATTGGGTGGTTTTTATTATTGTTGTTGAGTTGTAGGAGTTCTTTATATTATGAATATTAATGCATTACTAGATTTCTGATTTGAAGATATTTTCTTCCATTCTACGGATTGTCTTTTCACTTTATTGATGGCATCGTTTGGATGACACTTTCTTAATTTCAACGAAGTAAATGTTACCTACTTTTTCTTTTGTTGTCTGTACTTTTGGTGTTATTTCTATGAAATAATAATCCAAACCCAAATCCAATGACATGAAGACTCTCCCCAATTTTTTTCTGAGAGTTTTACAGTTTTATCTCTTATGTTTAGGTCTTTGATCAATTTTGAGTTAATTTTGTATATAGTGTAAGTTAAGGGTCCCACTTTATTCTCTTGCATGTGGATATACAGTTTTCTTCAGATCATTTTCTGGAAAAACTGTTCTTTCCCCCATTGAATAGACTTGACTTGCATGTTGAAAATCAATTAACCAAGGGATGTGAAGAGGTCTTCAAGGAGAACTACAAACCACTGTTCAATGAAATAAAAGAGGATACAAACAAATGGAAGAACTTTCCATGCTCATGGATAGGAAGAATCAATATTGTGAAAATGGCCATACTGCCCAAGGTAATTTATAGATTCAATGCCATCCCCGTCAAGCTACCAATGACTTTCTTCACAGAATTGGAAAAAAACTATTTTAAAGTTTATATGGAACCAAAAGAGAGCCCGCATTGACAAGTCAATCCTAAACCAAAAGAACAAAGCTGGAGGCATCATGCTACCTGACTTCAAACTATACTACAAGGCTACAGTAACCAAAACAGCATGGTACTAGTATCAAAACAGAGATACAGACCAATGGAACAGAACAGAGCACTCAGAAATAATACCACACATTTACAACCATCTGATCTTTGGCAAATCTGACAAAAACAAGAAATGGAGAAAGGATTTCCTACCCACTAAATGGTGCTGGGAAAACTGGCTAGCCATATGTAGAAAGCTGAAACTGGATCCCTTCCTTACACCTTATACAAAAATTAATTCAAGATGGATTAAAGACTTACACGTTAGACCTAAAACCATAAAAACCCTAGAAGAAAACCTAGGCAATACCATCCAGGACATACGCATGGGCAAGGACTTCATGTCTAAAACACCAAAAGCAATGGCAACAAAATCCAAAATTGACAAATGAGATCTAATTAAACTAAAGAGTTTCTACACAGCAAAAGAAACTACCATCAGAGTGAACAGGCAACCTACAGAATGGGAGAAAATTTTTGCAATCTACTCATCTGACAAAGGGCTAATACCCAGAATCTACAAAGAACTCAAACAAATTTACAAGAAAAAAACAACCCCATCAACAAGTGGGCGAAGGATATGAAAAGACACCTCTCAAAAGAAGACATTTATGCAGCCAACAGACACATGAAAAAATGCTCATCATCACTGGTCATCAGAGAAATGCAAATCAAAACCACAATGAGATACCATCTCACACCAGTTAGAATGACGATCATTAAAAAGTCAGGAAACAACTGGTGCTGGAGAGGATGTGGAGAAATAGGAACACTTTCACACTGTTGGTGGGACTGTAAACTAGTTCAACCATTGTGGAAGACAGTGTGGCAATTCCTCAAGGATCTAGAACTAGAAATACCATTTGACCCAGCCATCCCATTACTGGGTATATACCCAAAGGACTATAAATCATGCTGCTATAAAGACACAGGCACACGTACATTTATTGTGGCACTATTCACAATAGCAAAGACTTGGAACCAACCCAAATGTCCATCAATGATAGACTGGATTAAGAAAATGTGGCACATATACACCATGGAATACTATGCAGCCATAAAAAAGGATGAGTTCATGTCCTTTGTAGGGACATGGATGAAGCTGGAAACTATCATTCTTAGCAAACTATGGCAAGGACAAGAAACCAAACACCGCGTTTTCACTCATAGGTGGGAATTGAGCAATGAGAACACTTGGACACAGGAAGGGGAACATCACACACCAGGGCCTGTTGTGGGGTGGGGGAAGGAGCGAAGGATAGCATTAGGATATATACCTAATGTAAATGACAAGTTAATGGTTGCAGCACACCAACATGGCACATGTATACATATGTAACAAACCTGCATGTTGTGCACATGTACCCTAGACCTTAAAGTATAATAAAAAATAAATAAATAAATAAATAAATAAGAAAAAAAAAGAAAATCAATTAACCATATATGTGGAGGTTGATTTCTGAGCTCTCTGGTCTATCCCATCAGTCTATGACTGTTCTTATTACAGTACCATACTGTTTCAGTTTAGTGTATCGTTATTGTAAGTTTCAAAGCCAGGAAGTATGAGTCCTCTAACTTTATTCTTCCTTTTCAAGGTTATTTTGGCTATCCAGGGCCCCTTGCAATTCCATACAAATTTGAGGAGGGGCTTTTACATGTCTATGAAAATGGCTGCTGGAATAGGATATGGATTTCATTGAATCTGTAGATCACTTTGGGTAGTATCGATATCTTAACAATGTTAAGTCTTTCTATCAATGAACATAAGATATATTTCCATTTATTTAGGTTTTTCTTTAATTTATTTCAACAATGTTTTGTAGTTTTCAGTGTACAAGTTCTTCACCTCCTTAGTAAGATTTATTCTAACTACCTAATTCTTTTAGGTGTACTGTAAGTAGAACCGGTGTCTTAATTCCCTTTTTGAATTGCCACTGCTAGTATACAAACACACAACTGACTGTTGTGTGAGCAACTTTGCTGAATTTGCTTATTAGGGCTAGTAGTTTTCTAGAAGATTATTTAATATTTTCTCTATATATGATCATGCCATACTTTGAGGTAGTTTTAGTTCTTCTTTTCCAATCTGGAAAAATTGTTAATATTTTAAAGCTATAGAGATCAAGATTTATGTAAAGTGAAAAAAACTACAATGAAATATACTGAAAGGTAGTACTGACTGATTCTGCAGATGATTGAATTATTTATAGCTTTCTGCATGTTCTTAAATTTTTGTAATAAAATTTGTTTTATTACTTGCCAGGCACAGTGGCTCACGCCTGTAATCCTAGCACTTTGTGAGGCCAAGGCAGGCAGATCACAAGGTCAGGAGATTGAGACCATCCTGGCCAAAATGGTGAAGCCTCATCTCTACTAAAAATACAAAAATTAGCCAGGCATGGTGGCACGTGCCTGTACTCCCAGCTACTCGGGAGGCTGATGCAGGAACCTGGGAGGTGGAGGTTGCAGTGAGCTGAGATTGTGCCACTGCACTCCAGCCTAGCGACAGAGCAAGGCTCTGTATGATTTCTTTTTTTTTTGTTTTGTAGCTGTGACACCAGTTGAAATAAGCAATCAAACATATGTCACCAAATTCATCTTTTGGGTATTTTCTAACCACTCCAACCTACAAGGCTTGTTCTTCCCGGTCTTTCTGGTCATTTACCTGACACTCTGGGAGAACATGCTCATAATGGTGGCCACCAGATTTAGCTCTCCACACTCCATTGTATTATCTCCTCAGTAACCTGAGCTTCCTGGATATCTGCTACATGTCTACCACCATCCTGGTCATGCTGGTGAACTTCTTCCAGGAGAAGAAGACCATCTCCTACGAGGGATGCCTTTCCCAGGTCTTCTTCCTTGCGTCATGAGCCAGCACTGAGGGTGTCTTGCTGGCTGCCATGGCTTATGACCGCTGTGTGGCCATTCGCCACCCTCTTCAATATAAGCTCCTAATGAGTGGAAAGGTCTGTTTGGTGACTGGGTTTTGGATGTGTGGACTGCTCAATTCTGGGACACACACAGCACTGACAGCCACATTCATTCTGTGTAAACCCAACCCAATCAGCCACTTTCTCTGTGTCATCCCATTGCTCCTGAAGCTCTCCTGCTCAGACACCTGTGTGTGCTCCACGTGTTAAGGGCCACCACTGGCCTGAGCCCCTGCCTGTTTATGGCAATGTCCTACATATTCCTCATCTCTATTATCATTAGGATTCCCTCTGCTCAGGGCAGGAGCAAGGCCTGCTCTACCTGTGCCTCCCACATCACCATGGTGGTGGTCTTCTTTGCAACAGACCACTTCAACTATGACAGGCCCAGAGAAGGGTGCTCCCTAGATACAGACATCCTGGTCTCTGTGCTTTTCTGTGTTGTGACTCCAGTGTTGAACTCCATCACCTACAGCCCGAGAAACAAGGAGGTCAAGAGTGCAGTGAGGAGGTTGACAGGAAAACACAGATTCTCTAGTGAGGTCAGCAACTAGATCCCATTCTGGATTACAGAAAAACATGAACATTCTAGTTTCAATTATAATTGTGCCCACTCCACATAGCATCTTTTGACAACTCTGATGCCCATCCCACCAGGACAAACAGCTATACCTGTGCTGAGCACTTAACACATTGTGATGTTGCATGCTTTGTTCTCTAATTCACTGATACTTTGGAACATTTTAATTATCCAGTCCCAAAAAATAGCAGTCACTCCCTATTTGCCCCCAATTGTGTAGCTCTAAACAACCACTAATCTGTTTCTGTGTTGTTGGATATTGCTATTCTGGATGTTTCATATAAAGGAAATCGTATAGTATGTGCCTGGTATGTCTAGCATCTCTCAATTGATATAATGTTTTCAAGTTTCATCAACATGACAGCATGTATCAGTACTTCATTCCTTCCTACTGCTAAATAATTTCCATCATATAGATATACCAGATTTTATTAACCCATTTATCACTCAATAGACATTTTGGTTATTTTAACTTTTTATGAATAATGCTCCTATAAAAATTTATGTACAAATTTTTGGTAGACAAATATTTTTATATATCCTGGGTGTATGGCTAGGAAAGGAAGTGTTGGATCATATGGTAAATCTATATTTAACTTTTTAAAGAACTTCCAGACTGTTTTCAAAGCAGTGGCACCATTTTACATTACTAAGAACAGTGAATGGGGTTTCTAATTTCTCTACATCCTCACCAACACTTATTGTTATGTCTGCCTTTTATTATAACCATCCTGGTATGTATGAAGCACTACATCAAATACGATTTTGATTTACATTTCCCTGAAGGCTAATGACCCTAAGGGTTTTAAGAATCTCCATTTCTGTGCTACTTCTTCGCACATGGAAAAACCCGTTGCTAGGGATTTTCGAGCTTTAGTGACTTAACTCTTAACAGCGTCTCATGTTTTTATCTTCATTCGGTGCAGGAAAATACTGTAAGATTTTCAGACTTATACCTTCTCCACATCTGGGCCCTACAGAGCTATTTGATGGCTCTGCCTTTTCCCCCTTCAGAACTCCACAGCAAGCAGTGCCATCACCAGGTTATGAACAATGGCAGGACCAGAAATCAGGGGCCACAAAGGTCTAAGGGGTGCTGGTGGGAAAGAAGGGAAGCACTGCATGCAGGGGGCAGCCCTAACTAGGAGCTGCTTGAAGGTGAGACAGCAGACATGCTGTAGTACTGTGGCTCCAGATACAGTCCCTCCGGTGGGGCATGTGGCATGAAGAGGCTAGGTCCAAGCAAAGCCCATGGCCGAGGCCACCAGAACAAACAGAGAAAACTCCCTCATGTGTTGTAAAATCCAACCAAATAAGCCCACATCCATGCATACCCCTTCACTCACTAACGAGGAGGAGGACAAGGCTGTCTTTCAGGCTTTAGCGTCCACAACTCCTGACAACAAATCCAGTACCAAACTCCATTCACAATGTCTCCAAAGAGCTAGAAAGCTGACCTCTTCATTGCATGCTGGGAAAAGATGATTGCCATAACCTTAATGAATCCAAGAGAGAACTAATTGCTCTTCATTTCTACACTTTCTAATCAAGCTGCTGCCCTTGAGTTGTGTTTGTACTTGGAGGAGTCCCAGAACATCTGCTTAGAGAGAGATTAGATGGATACTCCCCAAAGGACAGTTCACAGGCACTTATACATGGCCATCCTAGAAGAAGGAATCATAGAGTGATCAAAGAGGATTTTTGGTTCCTGTGTTAGGCAATGACTATGCCGTAGGCAGCTCCTGGAGTGGCAGGTCCCCCTCATGATGCATGGAGTTCAATAGCCAGTTGTACCAAAGAGTATTCTTTCCATAGTAGTGTGGGGAGCACAAGCCCCACCCCCAAAGCCAGAAATCCAAGCCTTACAGTGAGACTCAGTGGTACGTAGGTTATTTATCATCACAATTGAGAAAAACTGCCCAATGTCAGGATATACCTACCACTTAATAAACATACTGTATATTGTGCATATTTTTATTACCATTTGGTAACACTTATGTAATGACGTATTTTTAACATCTTTTCTGTGTGTATAAATTTCAACAGTACAACTTATAGAATTAGAGTAGAACTTACTTTAGAAATTATCTACTCCAGAACCTAAGGAATGCCTGAGTTATTTAAGTGAGATAATATAAGTGAAAAAATTTTCATGGCATAATACAAAATGCAAAGTATTAGCATTCTATTTTTGACAAGCAGGACAGAAAGGAATAATTTTTCGGGAGAAAGCATAGGGATATATTTCCACTATTACACATTACAGTACAACAATAGGTGCAGACAAAATAATTGTTTAAAGAAATTTGATTAAGTTCATACAAAACATGTATTTGGAAACATTTATTCGCTAACCAGGGTTTCTCATCTTTATGTGGCAACACATTGATGTTTGGAAGAGGTGTGTTGCAAGCAATTTATTGACTATAATACAGGCTTGAAGCTTGCGAATGATTTACTTTACCTATGATTCTTTTTATTGTAAACATACATTTAAAGTTATTTGTAAATAATTTCATCCCCAATCATTTGCCTTAGAGATTATTGATTGGGAAAGAAAGAAGCAGGATTGCTGCTCTCTGGCTGGGAACTGAGCAGAACGTGCCACATGGTCTCCATTGGAACCATTGCTCTTACAGGGCCATGGCGCCACATTTATGCCCCAACAGGCTGTTCTTTTCCTCAGGTGTCTAAGATGTTTGCACCAGAACCGTTGAACAGAAATGTCCTCCAGAGGTCAGCTGAGATGTCCCTTCTTAATCTTTCTCTGTAGGTCTGACTAAACTGCTGGATTTTATATCTTTCCTGTTCCCCTGACTTCCACCTGAGTTGATCGTGAACAGTCTTTGAGCCCCAAGCTTTGGGCCCCCTTTCAGCTTGGATGCCACTGGGAGTATCAGGCTCTGTGATACCAGGGTCAAGGACCTAAGGCACCTTCTGATAGGTAGGGCATTGCAGGCCAGTCTTTCTCCACTCTGACATACATGTTCATGAGAGGGGGCTCAGAATTTGCCAGTGGCTCTATGCTACCTCTGGCATAGGCTTGGGAGGAGTGCAATTTTCTGTGAGACCTCTACAGAGTTACCCTCTTGTCAAAGCTAACACAGGTTAAGAAATGCAAATCTATGTCATCTTTCAGGTAGACACAGATACTGAGAAATATGTGCCCAATAAATACTATATGGTCTCATCATGAGGCTGATAGGGTAAATATAATTGGTGGAAAAATAAGTCAATAATTTCATCCTTTTTTAATTACAAGAAATTCATTTGATCAGTGTTAGCATTAACTTTTGTTTTGACTTGTTTTGTTTCATTGTTGCTGCTGATTGAACCGATTCTCAGGAGACTGAAAAGAGGTAGGTATTTTTCTTATTTGGACCTTTCTCTCTCTCTTTATTTTATGGAATTATGGAATGCAGAACAGGGAATTGGAAAGAGTATGGCCTTTAGAGTCAGATGGACATGGGTTAAATCCCAGCCCCTAATATAGTAGCCAGGTAACTTGAAGCATCAGTTTCCCTACCATCAGAGTGAACAGGCAACCTACAGAATGGGAGAAAATTTTTGCAATCTACCCATCTGACAAAGGGCTAATATCCAGAATCTACAAAGAACTTAAACAAATTTACAAGAAAAAATCAAATAACCCCATCAAAAAGTGGGCAAATGATATGAACAGTCACTTCTCAAAAGAAGACATTCATGCAGCCAACAGACACATGAAAAAATGGTCATCATCACTGGCCATCAAAGAAATGCAAATCAAAACCACAATGAGATACCATCTCACACCAGTTAGAATGGCCATCATTAAAAAGTCAGGAAACAACAGGTGCTGGAGAGGATGTGGAGAAATAGGAACACTTTCACACTGTTGGTGGGACTGTAAACTAGTTCAACCATTGTGAAAGACAGTGTGGTGATTCCTCAAGGATCTAGAACTAGAAATAACATTTGACCCAGCCATCCATTACTGAGTATATACCCAAAGGATTATAAATCTTGCTGCTATAAAGACACAGGCACACGTATGTTTACTGTGGCACTATTCCCAATAGCAAAGAGTTGGAACCAACCCAAATGTCCATCAATGATAGACTGGATTAAGAAAATGTGGCACATATACACCATGGAATACTATGCAGCCATAAAAAAGGATGAGTTCATGTCCTTTGTAGGGACATGGATGAAGCTGGAAACTGTCATTCTGAGCAAACTATCACAAAGACAGAAAACCAAACACCGCATGTTCTCACTCACAGGTGGGAAATGAACAATGAGAACACTTGGACACAGGGTGGGGAACACCACACACTGAGGCCTGTCGTGGGGTGACAGGGATAGCATTAGGAGATATACCTAACGTAAATGACGAGTTAATGGGTGCAGCACACCAACATGGCACATGTATACATATGTAACAAACCTGCACGTTGTGCACATGTACCCTAGAACTTAAAGTATAAAAAAAAAAATCAACATCTACTATATAAGGTTGTTGTGATACATACACGGGACTGTGTGTACAAAGCACCCAGTACGGTTCCTGGTACCTTGTAAGTACTTAACAAGCAGTAGCCACCATTATATTTGGGGCTACCATTACTGTCAATCACAGGGCTATGTAGGGATGGAAAGGAAGCTGGGATTGTTTGTTAAGCCGGTTTCTGTTATTTGGTCAATCATACACAAATAACACACTGTGAACAGTGGTGCTGAGCAGAATGTTCTGTGAAAGGGAAGACATTCCATTTACATTTTATGTATTTTTCACTTATGTGAAATTTTTCAGTGAGCAGGTGCTACTTTTGAAATTTAAAATTCCTATATAGTTTTTATTTAAAAAATGAAATGTAAAGACAAGACTCCCTGTATAGTTCCTTAACTTTTCCTGTGAATCTATAATTGTTCCAAAATAAAAAATTTTAAAATCTCTATTTGATGAATGACATAAAATAAGGGATACATATATATATTACATAATATTGGAGCCAAGGAGGCTTTTGGTCATGTGAAATGTTTACCTTCCTGGAAGAAGTTCATAAACACCAAAAGTGGATTTCCACAAGGTAGGTGAATACTAAGAGACGACTGATGCACTTGGTCTGATCTGATCTTAGGAAATATGAAATTTTCGTGGTCATAAAAATGCTGTTTTCACATTGACAGAACAATGGAATCTTGGAGCTAAAAAGGACTATAAGAATCAACTCAAAAGATCTTCACTTGAGACATGAGTTAATCTTCTTTGCAGGAGATGCAGCAATCCAGCCTCTATTTGAATATCTCCAGTAGAGGTATCTCATTACTCTCTATATATTATAAAATGCTTGCTTAAGTAGCCTAAATTCAATTAATGAGACAAGAAGTTGCAATGTTAAAAAAAAAGAAAGAATAGTTATCAGGTCTCTATGTATAAATATCTTATATTTACACACTTCAATTAAGTAGAAATTATAAATTTCTATGTATAAATATCTTATATTTACACGCTTCACTTAAGTAGAAAGGTGGAGATTTCAATTCAATATGCCAAGTGGATTACTGAGAAATTCTTGGAATGAAGCAAGTAAGTAGAGTTGTGAGCATGTAATTGAATATTCATACATTGTTTTGAAAAGGGGGTGTTGCTCATTAGTCAAAAATGAGACTCCGAATTCAGAATAGCAGGATAAACTCTTAAAGTCTCAGTTTTCTTATCTGCAAAATGGGGTTAATAACAGTATTTACACTTTTGAGTTGTTTTGAGAATAAATGGGATAATCCATGAAGATTGCCTGGCACATCGCACATGCTCAACAAGTATTTAATAAGATGAACAGTGTTGGTATTAGTAATATGTTCAAGAGGATAGGAAAACACAGTGTCTTACTTTGAGGTGGCCTTGACTGGCTAATCACATATTTTCCAGGAAGGTGTCCGGTGCTGAATAGGTGAGAACAACAACGTCATCTTTTTATCATCACCATAGGCTGCTGAGATAGAAGGGACCTCAGAGGTCAACCAGTCTGGATCTTTGTTTAGGAAACAATGAAACAGAAGCCTAAATCATACTCTAACAGAAGTAAATCTCTAGGTTACTCCCTTCGTAATTTTCAAAGAATATGTGATTTGAGACAAACAGGAAGGGGACAAAAGTTGGAGCAACTTAGAAGGAAAGAGCCAATTCTGGGCACCAGCCTCCATGGCTCTGCTTCTCTGCGCTCTTTACCTCAAATGATTATTCCCCTATTTCTGCCTGTTTAAGTCCTTTAAGGTCCACCACAGTGCTACGTCTTTAAAAAGCTTTTGATATCTCTAATCCCATAGTCGTTCTTTACGGTGCTTCTATATTCATCAAACATTTATTGAATGCATGCTTGTACATGAGGCTCCAGGCTACATTTTCATATAGAATTGAAAGGCTCAGACTGTAACTTCAAGGTATGTGTATTTAAGATGGAATTGGGGGCTCTGAGCAAGCACTGAGTGTTCTATTCCTACAAGTGTTTAGCCAGGGGCTATCTGACCAAAGATTAATAAAGGAAAAATAATAATAATAATTTTAAAAGTAAACAAAATGTCATAAAGCTCTCTGCCTCATATTGTAGTTTACCTTCCCATTAGATTGTTTATTGAAGACAGGAATTAGGTCTTACTCCCCTTTGGGTCTCTTTATAGTACCTATTATAGAGCTGTATTAGACCCTATGGAGGAACTAAATTGGTTTGAATTGAAAACTAGCCACTACCAAAGAAAGATTATTGGAAAATGCTGAAAGAAAGTAAGAATTTCATAGCTTGAAGAATTTTATAGCTATAAGACACTTACATGTCATAAGAGGTAGCAATTTGTCTTTCCTTTTTCCTTTACACTAGGAGAAGTGCAGGTGAGGTATAAAGCAATGAAAGAAATATTAAATGCTAGAATAAATTTCTGAGATGCAATGAAGAATTTTTCTTGACAAATAATTATTAAGAAAAGACTTAACCTACTAATTTTAGAGGTAAGTGTAGCTCTGTCTGTTAGGTGGAAAGAGCTTATGCTTGTCGCCCAACTGTGGTCCCTGGGTCAGCAGCATTGGTGTTGCATGGGAACTTACTGGAACTGCAGGTTATTTACATGCACATTCAAGTTTGAGAACACATTGGCCTGCACAATGACCTCTGAATATGCTATCTGGTTCTAGGCACTCATATTATGGGAGAGCTTACAAATAGAAATCTAGGCCAGGTGAAAATAATTCATATATTCAGGGCAATAAATTAACTTCACCACAAGCACCTGAAATAATTTGGTTTTCTTTTAGAGAAATTGTCCTACGTACTGGTATTTTGTGTGTGTGTGTGTGAGAGCGTGCATGCACGTGTGTGTGTGTGTGTGGTTTAAGTAGGTCAGCAACTTACTGGGCAACATGAAAATTTGATTTAAAAATTTTAATCATTGCTTTGTGTTATTGAAATTAAATATAAGTAGATGTTTCCCTGATGTGCTGTAAGGATTTTCAAAATCACATCAGTTACTCTCGTTTAGTTTATGCCCATTTTGTTTCTTTTGAGGAAATAAACCCTTTAAGGTTAGTCAACAAAACATTTCATTTATTGCCAAAGCAAAAAAAAAAAAAAATTCCTCTTTTAAGACCCCTATGCTTATTTTCCACAGTTTATATTTTAAAATTATTTATGCTTAACTTCAGTACCAACTTTCTATTGAAATTTAAATACTTTAAGCTCCTGAAGCCCCTGAGGTTTGGAATTTTTAATGAAAGCTGTACTGGCATATTAATCACATGCCTCGAATTCTCAGAATCAAAGATAAGAATGCATGGGCTTTCGAGACTATAGAGCAGTTTGCAAATATAAGATATTATCAGGTATCACTATTAATAATTATTATATGACTTAAGCCCTCTGTGCCTCAGTTTATTTATCTCCAAAATGGGTGTGGTAGGTTGTCTTATAGGTTATTATGTGAATCAAATAAGTTAATACATGTAAAAAGCTTAGATGTAATACATGTAAAAAGTTAGCACATAATATAAATTTAACTAGTGTTAGCTATTATTATCTAATGTTTGTTTCTATCCATTACTGAGTTTGAAAAATACTGTTTGAATTCAGGTATGTAAAAATGTTGCATCTTTTCAAAGCAACTCATTGGGTTTTGATTGGATGCATTATACTAAAATCAATTTAATCATTAAAGAAAAACATACTTTGAAACTATTAAGCAAAAATTTTTTTTTTCTGAGGTAGAGTCTTAACTTGTTGCCCAGGCTGGAGTGCAGTGGTGTGATCTCGGCTCATTGCAACCTCCGCCTCCCAGGTTCAAGCAATTCTTCTGCCTCAGTCTCCTGAGTAGCTAGGATTACAGGTGTGTGCCAGCTAATTTTTGTATTTTTAGTAGAAACAGGATTTCACCATGTTGTCCAGGCTTGTCTCGACCTCCTGACCTCGTGATCTGCCCTCCTCGGCCTCCCAAAGTGCTGGGATTACAGGTGTGAGCCGCCACGCCCGGCCTAAGCAAGATTTTTTTTAAAGTCAATTTTTTGGTACAGAACCAGTCTAAGAAAAATCACCCTCAAATTATTTTTTTCTATGAAATCTAACTATCTCCATGTGATCATGGAGAATAAAGTCATTATTGTACAGGGAGAGGGTTTACAATGAGGCTACCTATTCCTAGGAATAAGAATTTAAATTCTAAGGGACAAGTGTATATTGTATTACAGAAAGTGTCACGTATAGGTGGTGATTGCTGATAATAAATTTTAATGACGACGGTGGTGACTGTCTCAGTCCTTTTTGCATTGCTCTAAAGGAACACCTTTACAGTTCTGCAGGCTGTACAAGAAGCATGGCACCAGCATCTTCTGGTGAGGGTCTCAGGAAGCTTCCAATCATGACAGAAAGGGAAGTGGAGCCGGCATGTAAAGTGGCGAGAGAGAAAGAACGAGAGAGAGGAGGAGATGCCAGGCTTTTTGACAATCAGTCATGCCGTGAACTAACAGAATGAGAACTCATTACTGCAAGGATGGCACCAAGCTGTTCATGACAGATTTGCCCCCATGAACCAAACCTCACACTAGGCCCCACTTATAACATCAGGGATCAAATTTCAACATGAAATTTAGAGGGTGAAATATCCAAACTATATCAGGGATGATGAGTAATAAGAAAAAATAAGGCGGGGCACAGTGGCTCACCCTGTAATCCCAACACTTTGGGAGGCTGAGGTTGGCAGATCACTTGAACCCAGGAGTTTGCGATCGGCCTGGGAAACATGTCCAAATCCTGTCTCTGCAAAAAATACAAAAAATTAGCCAGGTGTAGTGGTGCATGCCTGTGGTCCCAGCCACTCAGGAGGCTGACGTGGGAGGATTGACAGCCTGGGAGGTTGACGCTGCAGAGAGCCAAGATCGCACCACTGCACTCCAGCCTGGGCAACAGAGCCAACAGAGCAAAACCCTGTCTGAAAAAAAATAAAAAAGAAAAAAGAAAGAATAAGAAAAAATAGATTCACATTACTACTTATCCCATCTTATCCCCCTGGCCCACGATAAATTAGATTAGCCAGTCAAACTAAGGAAAAAAAGTTATATGTAGACATATATAGGGAGATTTTTTTTTAATGCCCCATGAATATGTTCCTCAGGAACTGACTTCAACTAATATGAAGTCACATTTCAAGGCCTTTATAATAAGCGGTGTGTGCAACCTCAGAAACCATATTTTAGAAAATCCCTGAAAATTTATATTCAGTTTTCTAATTTAGATATCCATAGACTGGGTGGTGTTTGGATCAGTTTCCCAAAGTAAACTCTTACAGAACCACCTTCCATGAGGAATTTCATTTCTTCGTGTGAATACATCTAGACATATACCTATAAAAGAGATTTTCATATCTACCTTTTTGATATGAGGAGTTAAAAAAGAACCATGTCACTGATTTTCAAATGACTCAAAGTTTATGCAGTTAACAGAGAAAACAGAATAACACACACACATAAGAAATTTCCAGGAGTACATGCAGATTCCCAGCTCAGTTCCAGTGCTGATTTATTGTAAATCATTGCTAATAAGAGACTAATAAGGGAAATGCTTATTATTTAGGGAAATTACTTAGGAAAAGCAATGCCTACAGCTGACCTAGATAGGGTGGTATTTTCAAATCCTTCCTGGATACCTCTTCACCACATTTCCTGTAAACATTGAGAAGCACAAGATTCCCACCTTAGCCTTCCTCTCCTCTCACTGTATCTATTCTCCTTGATGGAATTTATGTACGTCTGTTGCTGCAACAGTTGTCTTCAGGATGACTCCCAAATTAATATCTGCAGTTCTAGCCTGTCTCCTGAGACCAAATCCTGTATTTTGAACTGCCTTTTGGGAATTTCTGCATGACGATCCCACAGTTACCTAACATTCAACATTACTTGAATCTAATCCACTATCTCCTTCCCCTAAACCTGCTCTATCTCATGTATTTCCTGCTTTAATTAATGATTCCACCATCCAGCCTGCCTGCCCAAACTGACTCCATATCCTCACATGTCCTCACCACCCATAGACTTTAAAGTGCTTCAAACATGGCTTCCTCTCTGTGAACCAACACTGCAGGGATTTTCTCCAAGCTCCAAAACATCTTTGGCTATAGACCATTTCATTATAATCTGTTTTTAGCACTCAAACTACTCTTTGGGACCAAACAAAGGTGTTTTAACCTGAGGCACATGGACTATCAACAACAGGCAGACTCTGCAACTCTTCTTGCCCATTCTTACACCAAAGCCTGGCTTCCAGGCAGACACATAGCAAGACCCACATCTCTGAAAAATACTTTTTTAATTGGCCCAGCATGGTGGTGTATGCCTATAGTCCCAGCTACTTATGAGGCTATGGCATGAGGATTGCTTGAGCCCAGGAGTTTGAGGCTGCAGTATGCCATGATCACACCACTGCACTCCCTGGGCAACAGGGTGAGACCCCATCTTAAAAATAAAGGTAGGAAAAAATACAGCCTGAAGAGACAATACAAACATCAAAACCAAATTCAAATATGAAAAATATTTTTAAACTATCAGACAAGGAATTTAAAATTATAATGTTAATAGCTTAAAAGCCCTAATGGAAAAAGTAACCAATCTGCAAGATCACATAGTTGATTTCAGCAGAGAGGTGAAAACTATAAGAAAAGATCGAATGAAAGTGCAATAAATGAAAAACATGGTAACAAAAATCAAGAATTCATTTAACAGGCTCTTCAATAAACTTGATACAGCTGAAGAAATAATTGGTGAAATTATTTCAGGTCAATAGAGGCCGGGTGCAGTGGTTCACATCTGTAATCCCAACACTTTAGGAGGCCAAGGTGAGTGGATCGCTTGAGGTCAGGAGTTCGAGGCCAGCCAGGCCAACATGGTGAAACCCCATCTCAGGCTAGGCATGGTGGCTCATGCCTGTAATCCCAGCACCTTGGGAGGCTGAGGCGGGCGGATCACAAGGTCAGGAGATCAAGACCATCCTGGCTAACTCAGCGAAACCCCGTCTCTAGTAAAAATACAAAAACAAAATTAGCCAGGCATGGTGGTGGGTGACTGTAGTCCCAGCTACTCAAGAGGCTGAGGCAGGAGAATGGCGTGAACCCAGGACGGGGGGCCTGCAGTGAGCCTAGATTGTGCCACTGCACTCCAGCCTGGGTGACACAGCAAGACTCCGTCTCAAAAAAAAAAAAAAAAAAAGAAAAAGAAAAAAAGGAAACCCTGTCTCTATGAAAAATTACAAAAAAAAAAAAAATAGCTGGATGCAGTGGTGGACACCTATAATCTCAGCTCCTCAGGAGGCTGAGGCAGGAGAATCTCTTGAAACTGGTAGGCAGAGGCTGTGGTGAGCCAAGATCATGCCACTGCCCCCAGCCTCAGTGACAGAGTGACAATCATCTCAAAAATTTAAAAAAAAAAAAAAAAGAAAATAGGTCAATAGAAATTACACAAACCAAACACAAGGAGAAAAAAAGAGCTAAAAACAATTTTTAAGCCAGGGTGTCCAAGAGATATGGTACAGTACCAAACTGTCTAACATATACAAAATTGGAATTTGAGAAGGAAGAGGCAAGTAGTAGGAGGAAAAAAACAACCAATACAGCATCACAAATAAGAATTACAGCAGACTTCACATCAGAAACTACACAGTTGCTAAATGAAATGGTGTGACCTCTTTAAAGTGCTAAATGGGAAAAAAGAAAAAAATAACCTGTTAACCTGAAGACATCCTTCAAATATTGAGAGAAATAAGGATTTTCTCAGACGATAAAAACTGAGGGAATGCGCTGCCAACAAATATACTCTAAACAAATGTTAATGAAAATTTTTCAGATATAAGAAATATACTGTAAGTCAGAAACTTGGATCTATACAAAGAAATGCAGAATGTTAGAAATGAATTAAATTAAGACAAATATATTCGGTTGAATAGTGTTCCCCTAACATTAATGACTAACCAGAATGTGATCTTATTTGGAAGTAGGGCCTTTGAAGGTGTAATTATTTAAGATGAGATTATACTGGATTAAGCTGGGGCCTAAACACAATTAGTGGCATCATTATAAGAAAAGGAGAGCGCCATGCAAAAATAGAGGCAAAGATTGGAGTGATGCAGCTACAAGTCAAGGAACAACAGGGATTGTCAAGAACACTAGCTGTTAGGAAGAGACAGAAAGGTATTCTTCCCTAGAGCCTTCAAACTGGGTTTTAAAAGGCAATATCCAACTACATACTGTCTAAAAGAAACCCACTGTAAATATAAAGAAAGGGGCGAGTTGAAAGTAAAAGAAGAGAGAAAGATATACTACGCAAATGTTGCATAGTAAAAGTGGGCAAAGGATATATTAATTTTAGACAAAATAGACTTCAGAATGAAGGAAGATCACCAGGGATTAAAAGGAATATTGCATAAGGATAAATCACATCTCCAAGGAGATATTATCCTTCACGTGTAAACACCTGAAAAAGAACTTCAAATTACATGAGGCCAAACCTGACAGATCTGAAAGGAAGAATAGATAAATGCACAATTATAGTTGGAGACTTCAACACACCTTTCTTATTAACAATAAATATCAAGCAGAGCATATTCTTTGGCAATAATAGAATATTAGAAAGATATCCAGAATATTCCTAAATATTGGCTATTAAACAATACATTTTAAAATAACTTATGAAGCAAAAAAGTCTCAAAGGAAATTTTTAAATATTTTGAATTGAATGAAAACAAAAACACAATAAATCAAAAATTCTGAAATACAGCTAAAGCAGTTTTAGACAGAAATATATACCACTTAATGTGTATATTACAAAAGCTTGTATCTATAATCATTAACCTAAACTTCTGCCTTAGAGAAAGAAGAGTATATTAAACCCAAAGCAAATAAAAGTAAAGAAACAATAAAGATTTGAGAAAAAATCAATGAAATTGAAACAGTAGAGAAAAATCTGTGAAAATAAACTAGTTCTTTAAAAAGAGCAGTATGATTGATAAACATCTAGGCAGGCTAAGAAAAAAAGACAGAAGACACAAATTACAAATATCAGGAATAAGACAAGAGTGATCAATACTGACCCTACATTAAAAGGATAATTATGGAATACTACTACTTGACAGCATAGATGAAACATAACACTTTCTTGAAGACAGCAAAAGGTCCCAAAACTCACTCAAGAAGAAATGGATAACCTGATAGTTCTATGTATGTTAAAGGAATTGAATTTTTAGTTTAAAACATTCCAAAAAAGAAAAGTCCAGGCCCATATGATTTGGTTTTTTTTCCTTTTTTTTTTTTTTTGGAACTTGATAGATTTTTCTTCAAATAATAAATCACTAAAACAAAAAAGAAAAGGAAAGGAAAAAAGGACAGGATAATTGGAAAAACTTGAACACACTGACTTGATAATGCCTTAGTAGACATTATTTTCTTTTTTTATTTTAATTTTTTAAGTTCTGAGGTACATGTGCAGGATGTGCATGTTTGTTACATAGGTAAATACGTGCCATGGTGGTTTGCTGCACCTATCAATCCATCACCTAGGTATTAAGCCGAGCATGCAAACAACCCCCATTAAAAAGTGGGCAAAGGATATGGACAGATGCTTCTCAAAAGAAAGGACATACATGCAGCCAACGAACATATGACAAAAAGCTAAACATCACTGATCATTAGACAAATACAAATCAAAACCACAATGAGATACCATCTCACACCAGTCAGAACGGTGATTACTAAAAAGTCAAGAAACAACAGATGCTAGTGAGACTGTGGAGAAGTAGGAACACTTTTACACTGTTGGTGGAAATGCAAATTAGTTCAACCATTGCAGAAGACAGTGTGGTGAGTCCCCAAAGATTTAGAACTGATGCCATTTGACCCAGCAATCCCATTAACTGAGTACAGATCCAAAGGAATATAAATCATTTTTTTTTTTTGAGACAGAGTCTCACTCTGTCACCCAGGCTGGAGTGCAGTGGCGCGATCTCGGCTCACTGCAACCTCTGCCTTCCAGGTTCACGCAATTCTCCTGCCTCAGCCTCCTGAGTAGCTGGGACTACCAGCACATGCCACCACACCCAGCTAATTTTGTTTTTTTTTTTTGTATTTTTAGAAGGGACGGGGTTTCACCATGTTAGCCAGGATGATCTCGATTTCCTGACCTCGCGATCCGCCCGCCTCAGCCTCCCAAAGTGCTGAGATTATAGGCATGAGCCACTGTGCCCAGCCTAACTCATTCTATTATAAAGATACATGCACGCATATGTTCATTGCAGCATTATTCACAATACCAAAGACATGGAATCAACTCAAATGCCCATCAATGACAGACTGGATAAAGAAAATGTGGTACATATACATCATGGAATACTATGCAGCCATAAAAAGTAATGAGATCATGTCCTTTGCAGGGACATGGATGAAGCTGGAAGTCATTATCCTCAACAAACTAACACAGAAGCAGAAAACCAAACACTGCATGTTCTCACTTATAAATGAGAGCTGAACAATGAGAACACATGGACACAGGGAGGGGAACAACACTCACTGGGGCCTGTTGGGGAAGGGCAGAGCAAGGGGGGAGAACATCAGGCTTATATGATTTCACTGTTGAATTTGACAAGGCATTTAAGGAACAAATTATATTAATTCTATACAATTGCTCATAGAAAATGTAAGAGGAGAGAAATTTCTGCACATATTTTATATGGCCAGCATGACCCTGATAACAAAACTAGACAAAGATATTACAAGAAAAGAAAACTATAGATCATAAATATAGGTGTAAAAGTCCTCAACAAAATATTAGCAAATTGAATCCAGAAGCATATAAAAAGGATAATACATTGCAATTAATTGAGATTGATTCTAGGAATGCAAAGTTAATCATTCAAAAAGTCAATCCACATAATTTACCGTATTAACAGACTAAATAAGAAAACACATATATTATCTGTGTAGATGCAGAAAAATCATTCAAGAAAATTCAACATCCATTCATGATGAAACCTATCAATAAAGTAGGGATAAACTGGAACTTTTTAACCTATTAAAGAGTATTGAGCACATATAATGCACCAGGCATGTAACTTATATTATCTCACATTATTTTTTCCAACAATTGTAAGATAGACACCATTAATATCAGAATACAATGAGCAAACTAAGAACAGAGATCAGCTAACTTTTCCACTGTCTACATCTAGTAAATGGCAGATGTAGATTTTCAAACCACATCTTTCAGGCTCAAGAGCCCACTGTTTCTACTATATCATCTTCCTTTCAAGACAGAAAAAGAAATAAAAATTACAGTTCACATTAAAGGTTCAGAGATTAGAAAGCATAGCTTAATACAAATTTGGCAATTGTATCCATTATCTTTTCAGGAAACATAATAGTTTCTGAGCTTAAATCTTAGACTACTAAAGTTTACTTTAATAAGGAAAAAAGAAAAATATCTAAGTAAAATATATATTATTGGTTGAAATTTCTTACATCTTATAAACCCTGAAAAAAATTTTTTAACTCTTGAGAAGAATAAAGTTATGTAAAAATAGGCTGACTTAAAATTTAATTCTGAGAAATAATCAGAGATGTTCACAGATACTCATGTCTGAAAATTTTCATTCCAGGATTTATAATAGCAAAACGAGTGGAAGCCATCTAAATGTTCAATCAGAAGAGAGATATTAAATTTATTCTGTGTGATGGAATAATAAAGTGTAATTTTGGGAATTTGTGCTCCTAAAATTTTAAACTTATAACCAGAGATCAGGATTCATATATACAGAAAAAGACTGGAATGGATATACTGAAAGGTAGCATTGATTCTGTGGATGATTTTATCCTTCTTTATATCTTTCTGCATTTTCTTAATTTTTCATAATAAAAATGTGTTACATAAAAAATAAGATATTTACAAAAAGGAATTTAACACAGTGGAATGCAATTTTATTTATTTTTTTTTTTTTTTTGAGACGGAGTCTCGCTCTGTCGCCCAGGCTGGAGTGCAGTGGCGCAATCTCGGCTCACTGCAAGCTCTGCCTCCCGGGTTCACGCCATTCTCCTGTCTCAGCCTCTCCGAGTAGCTGGGACTACAGGCGCCCACCACCACGCCCGGCTAATTTTTTGTATTTTTAGTAGAGACGGGGTTTCACCGTGGTTTCGATCTCCTGACCTCGTGATCCGCCCGCCTCGGCCTCCCAAAGTGCTGGGATTACAAGCGTGAGCCACCGCGCCCGGCCGTAAAATTTTAGAAAGGAGCTAATGCAGAGCCAGTGAGAAATGAGCTTACTCTAACACGGGGGTTAATAGCTTGTCGCCAAATTTAAAAGGTCTCCATTTATTCTTACCAGCCAGAAGCCATACAAAACCCTGTGTGAAGTTGTGATCTTCCTGAAGGTACTCCTGCATACCTCTTCAGGCTGCTGTGTATACATTATTTGACATGGCTCTGCAAGTTCAGAAACCCAATTGTGGTGCTTTCAGTAGTTCCCATTATAGTTTCTTTTTTCTTATCATTTTGTAGCCGTGACATCATTTGAAATGAACAAACAAATGTCACTGAATTTGTCTTCTTGGAATTTTTCAACCATCCAACTGACAGGGTTTGTTCTTTCTGGTTTCCTGACCATTTACCTGACAACCTGACAACTCTCCTAGGGAACATGCTCATAATACAGGCCACCAGGGTCAGTCCTGTCCTCCAAACTCCAATGGGTTATTTCCTCAGCAATCTGAGCTTCCTGGATATCTGCTACGTGTCTACCATCATCTTGGTCATGCCAGTGAACTTCTTCCAGTAGAAGAAGACCATCTCCTGTGAGGGCTGCCCTTCTCAGATCTTCTTCCTTGTGACATGAGTTGGCAGTGAGGGTGTCTTTTTGGCTGCTATGGATTATGAACACTATGTGGCTATTTGCTACCCTCTCCAATATGGGTTCCTCATGAATGTGAAAGTCTGTGTTTGTTTAATGACTTGGTCCTGGTTGTGCAGGCTGGTGAATTCTGGGACACACACAGTGCTGACAGCTACAATTACTCTGTATGAACCCAAACCAGACCCACTACTTGCTCTGTGGCATCCCATTGCTCCTGAGGCTCTCCTTCTCAGACACTTCTGTCAGTGAGTCTGTGCTCCATGTGGCCAGTGCCACTGCTGGCCTGAGCCCCTGCCTGCTTACTGCAGCATGTGACATACTCATCATTTCTGCTATCCTTCAGATTCCCTCTCCTCAGGGCCAGAGAAAGATCTTTTCTACCTGTGCATCACACCTCACTGCAGTAGTGGTCTTCTTTGGGACATCCCCCTTCAACTATGATATGCCTAAGTAACTCCTAGCTACTTATCTAGGAACTTTGCTTTCAACAATTGAAGAAGGACCTAGTTCAGTAGTCAGATGGTATATCACTTTTTATATTTACTTAGACATTTACCCTTTCTGATGATTTTTATTATTTCATGAAGATTCTAGATTCCATCTGATATCATTTCTCTTCAGCCAGAAGAACGCTGTTTAGCATGTTCTATTATACAGCTCTTGCAGCAACACACTCTCTTAGTTTTCTCTCATCTGAAATTGTCGTTATTTTACCTTAATTCGAGAAGAATACTTTCTCTAACTACAGAATTCTGGGTTGATAGTTTTTTTCTTCAACTATTTTAAAAATTTTGTTCCACTGTCTTCTGATCTGCATTGTTTATGATGAAAGGTCAATGAAAATTTAAATTTCTCTTGGTCCTCTGGCTATAATGTATCATTCTTTTCTAGTTGCTTTCAAGGTATTTTCTTTATCTTTGCTTTTTGACAGTTCAATAAGAACCTTAAACACAAACAGATCAAACTCTTCTCTTAAAAAGTTTAGAATGGCTAAACGGATAAGATCAACATGATCCAACTATATGCTGCTTGTGAGAAACTCACCTTGCCAGCAAAAACACACATAGACTGAGAATAAAGGAATGAAAAAAGATATTCCACACAAGCAGAAACCAAAAGTGAGCAGGAGTTGCTATACTTATAACAAATAAAACAGACTTTAAGTCAAGACAGTAAAAAGGACAAAGGTCATGATACAATGACAAAGGTATCAATCCAGCAAGAGGATATAACATTCTAAATATATATGCACCTAACACTGGAGCACGCAGATTCATAAAGCAAATATTACTAGATCAAAAGAGAGAGAGATAGACTACAATACAACAATAATGGGAGACGTTAGTACCCCACTCTCAGCATGAGACAGATCACCTAAATAGAAAATAAACAAACATGAGATTTAAACTGGACATTAGACCAAATGGAGCTAACAGACATTTACAGAACATTCTATCCAACAACTGCAGAATACACATTCTTTTCATCAGCACATGAAACATTCTCCAGGATAGACCATATGTTAGGTCAGAAAACAAATCTCAACAAATTCTTAAAAATCAAAATCATATAAAGTACCTTCTCAGACCACGATGTGGTAAAACTATAAATCAGTACCAAGAGGAACTCTGGAAACTATACAAATACATGGAAAGTAAACAATATGCTTCTTAATGACTATTGGGTCAATGAAGAAATTAAGATGGAAATTTAAAAATTCCTTGAAACAAGCATACCCAAAACAAAACACAGCATACCCCAAACTGTGGGATAAAGCAACAGCAAGGGTAAGAGCAAAATTTATAGCAGTAAATGCCAACATTGAAAAAGCAGAAACATTACAAACAATGCACCTCAAAGAACTAGAAAAGCAAGAACAAACCATACCCAAAATTAGCAGAAGAAAAGAAATGATAAAGATCAGAACAAAACTAAATGAAATAGAGACTAAAAAATACAAAGCATAGGCAAAATAAAAAGTTGGTTTTTCTAAAAGATAAACAAAATTGATAAACCACTAGCTAGCCTAACCAAGAAAAAACCCAAATAAGCAAAATCAAAAGTGAAAATGGACACATTACAACTGATGCTACAGAAAAACAAAAGATCATTAGAGACTATTATAAACAGCTATGTGCTGACAAACTGGAAAACATAGAGGAAATAGGTAAGTTTCTGGAAACACACAGCCTACCAAGATTGAATCACGAAGAAACAGAAAACCTGAATAGTCCAATAAGAGTAACAAGATTGAATCAGTAATAAAAAGCCTCCCAACAGGAAAAACCCAGGACTAGATGGACTCATAGCTGAATTCTACCAGATGTACAAAAAAGAATGAATAGCAATCCTCTTGAAACTACTCCAAGAATTAAAGAGAAGGTAATCCCCTTTAACTCATTCTGTGAGGTCAGCATTGCCCTGATATCAAAACCAAAGACACAACAATAAAAGAAAACTACAGGCCAATATCCCTGATGAACACAGATGCAAAAATCCTCAAATACTAGCAAACTGAATCCAACAGCACATCAAAAAAGATAATCCACCACAATCAGGTAGGATTTACATCAAGGATGCATGGATGGTTCAACATACACTAATCAATAAATGCGATACATCATATCAACAGAATGAAGGGAAAAAAACACATGATAATCTCAATAGACTCAGAAAAGGCATTTGATAAAATTCAACATCCCTTCAGGATTTAAAAAAAACTCTCCATAAACACACAAGGAACATACCTCAAAATAATAAAGACAATATAAGATAAACCCACAGCTAACATTATACCAAATGAGGAAAAGTTGAAAGACTTTCCTCTAAGAACTAGAACAAGATAAGGATGCCTACTTTCACCACTCCTATTCAACATAGTACTGGAAGTCCTAGTCACAATCAGACAAGAGAAAGAAATAAAAGATATCCAAACTGGCAAAGAGGAAGTCAAACTGTTTCTCTTTGCTGATGATATAATCTCACATCTTTAAAAATCTAAAGACTCCACCAAAAATCTCTTAGATTTGTTAAAGGAATTCAGTAAAGTTGCAGGATACAAAATCAATGTACAAAAATCAGTAGCATTTCTATACACTAATAATGATCTAGGCAAGAAAAAAATCCAGAAGGCAATCTCATTTACAGTCGGTACAAAAAAATGAAATATCTAGGAATAAATTTAACACAGGAGGTGAAAGAGCTCCACAAGGAAAACTACAAAACACTGGTGAAAGAAATTGAAGATAACACAAATGAATGGAAAAATGTCCCATGCTCATGGATCAGAAGCATTAATATTATTAAAATGACTGTATTGTCCAAAGCAATCTACAGATTCAATGCAATCCCGATAAAAATACCAACATCATTCTTCACAGAGTTACAAAAAACAATCCTAAAATTCATATGGAACCAAAGAAGAACCTGAATAGCCAAATAAATTCTGAGCAAAAACAAGAGAGCTGTGGATATTACACTACCTTACTTTAAAATATATTACAGCATGGTATTGGTGTAACTATAGATACATAGACCAATGGAACAAAATAGAGAACCCAGAAATAAAGCCACATATTTATAGGCAAGTGATCTTTAACAAAGCCAGCAAGAACATAATTACATTCATTGGGGAAAAGATACCCTTCTCAATAAATGGTAATGGGAAAATTGCATAGCCACATGCAGAACAAGGAAACTGGACCCTTATACCTCACCATATAAAAAATTCAACTGGAAATGGATTAAAGATTTAAACATAACACTTGCAACTATAAAAATACTAGAAGAAAATTCTAGGAATAACTCCTACACTTTAGCTTGACCAAAGGCAAAGACCTAGATTTTGGTCAAGGCAAAATCTAGGACATTGGTCAAGGCAAAGGATTTATCACTAAGACTTCGAAAGCACAGCCAACAAAAACAAAAAGTAGACAAATGGGACTTAATTAAACTAAAAAGCTGATGCATAGCAAAAAAGAAAACGAAAGAAAAAAGAAATCAAGAGTGAAAAGACAACCTGATGAAAAGAAGAAAATATTTTCAAAGTATTCATCCAACAAGGGCCTAAGATCTAGAATATATAAGGAACTCAACTTAACAGAAAAAAAGTAATAATCCCATTAAAAAGTGGACAAAGTACACGAGCAGACATTTCTCAAAAGAAGACATACAAACAGCCAACACATATATGAAAAAAAAGTTCAACATTACTAAGCACCAGGGAAAGGAAGGCAAATCAAAACCACAATGAGATAACACTTTGCCCTAGTCAGAATAGCAATTATTAAAAAGACAAAAAATATCAGATGCTGGTGAGGATGTAGAGGAAAGAAACTCTTATACACTGTTGGTGGGAATTTAAACTAGTACAGCCACTTTGGAAAACAGTATGGAGATTTGTCAAAAAACTAAAAATAGAATCACTCTTCAATCCAGCAATTGTACTACTGGGTATCTACCCAAAGGAAAAGAAATCAATATATCAAACGGATACTTGCACTCACATGTTTATTGCAGTACTATTTACAATAACAAATTGTGGAATCAACCTCAGTGTCCATCAGTGGAGGAATGGATAAAGAAAATGTGGTATATACACGATGGAATACTATTCAGCCATAACACAAAAGAATGAAATCATGTAATTTGCAGCAACATGGATAGAACTGGAGGTCAATATCTTAAGTGAAATAAGCTAGGCACAAAAAGGACAAATATTACATATTCTCACATATATGGAAGCTAAAAATTTTGACCACATGGAGGTAGAGAGTGAAAAAATAGGTTATAGAGACTAAAAAGGGTGATTGAGGGTGAGGGAAAACAATGAAGAAAAGTAAATTAAAGGCTACAAACATATAGTAAGATAGACGGAATAAATTCAATGTTTGATAGCAGAGTAGGATGACTGTACTTATTATAATGTATTATGCTCAGGTGATTGACACCGTAAATACCCTGACTTGATCACCACACATTACATACATGTAAAAAATCTCTTATGTATTCCATAAATTTTCACAAAAAAAATTATTTTCTAATACAAGCATTTAAAACTAAACATTTTCTTCTAAGCAATGTTTTAACTGCAATGTTCTAATTCTACAACCTATGGTATTTTGTCATCTGCATATTATTCTATCCAAACTATTTTAAATTTCTATTGTGATTTCTTTTTTTTATTTTATTATTATTATACTTTAAGTTTTAGGGTACATGTGCACAATGTGCAGGTTTGTTACATATGTATCCATGTGCCATGTTGATTTCCTGCACCCATTAACTCGTCATTTAACATTAGGTATATCTCCTAATGCTATCCTTCCCCCCTCCCCCACCCCACAACAGTCCCCGGAGTGTGACGTTCCCCTTCCTGTGCCCATGTGTTCTCATTGTTCAATTCCCACCTATGAGTGAGAACATGCGGTGTTTGGTTTTTTGTCCTTGCGATAGTTTACTGAGAATGATGTTTTCCAGTTTCATCCATGTCCCTACAAAGGACATGAACTCATCATTTTTTATGGCTGCATAGTATTCCATGGTGTATATGTGCCACATTTTCTTAATCCAGTCTATCGTTGTTGGACATTTGGGTTGGTTGCAAGTCTTTGCTATTGTGAATAGTGCCGCAATAAACATACGTGTGCATGTGTCTTTATAGCAGCATGATTTATAGTCCTTTGGGTATATACCCAGTAATGGGATTGCTGGGTCAAATGGTATTTCTAGTTCTAGATCCCTGAGGAATCGCCACACTGACTTCCACAATGGTTGAACTAGTTTACAGTCCCACCAACAGTGTAAAAGTGTTCCTATTTCTCCACATCCTCTCCAGCACCTGTTGTTTTCTGACTTTTTAATGATGGCCATTCTAACTGGTGTGAGATGGTATCTCATTGTGGTTTTGATTTGCATTTCTCTGGTGGCCAGTGATGATCCCGAGGCTGGGGGAGGGGCACCCGCCATTGCCCAGGCTTGCTTAGGTAAACAAAACAGCTGGGAAGCTCAAACCGGGTGGAGCCCACCACAGCTCAAGGAGGCCTGCCTGCCTGCCTCTGTAGGCTCCACCTCTGGGGGCAGGGCACAGACAAACAAAAAGACAGCAGTAACCTCTGCAGACTTAAATGTCCCTGTCTGACAGCTTTGAAGAGAGTAGTGGTTCTCCCAGCACACAGCTAGAGGTCTCAAAACAGGCAGACTGCCTCCTCAAGTGGGTCCCTGACCCCCAAGCAGACTAACTGGGAGGCACCCCCCAGTAGGGGCGGACTGACACCTCACACGGCCGGGTACTCCTCTGAGACAAAACTTCCAGAGGAACGATCAGGCAGCAGCATTCGCGGTTCACAAAAATCAGCCACTGCTGCTGATACCCAGGCAAACAGTGTCTGGAGTGGACCTCTAGCAAACTCCAACAGACCTGCAGCTGAGGGTCCTGTCTGGTAGAAGGAAAACTAACAAACAGAAAGGACATCCACACCAAAAACCCATCTGTACATCACCATCATCAAAGACCAAAATTAGATAAAACCACAAAGATGGGGAAAAAACAGAGCAGAAAAACTGGAAACTCTAAAAAGCAGAGCTCCTCTCCTCCTCCAAAGGAACGCAGTTCCTCACCAGCAACGGAACAAAGCTGGACAGAGAATGACTTTGATGAGTTGAGAGAAGAAGGCTTCAGACGATCAAACTACTCTGAGCTACAGGAGGAAATTCAAACCAATGGCAAAGAAGTTAAAAACTTTGAAAAAAAATTAGATGAATGTGTAACTAGAATAACCAATACAGAGAAGTGCTTAAAGGAGCTGATGGAGCTGAAAGCCAAGGCTCGAGAACTACGTGAAGAATGCAGAAGCCTCGGGAGCCAATGCAATCAACTGGAAGAAAGGGTATCAGTGATGGAAGATGAAATGAATGAAATGAAGCGAGAAGGGAAGTTTAGAGAAAAAAGAATAAAAGAAATGAACAAAGCCTCCAACAAATGTGGGACTATGTGAAAAGACCAAATCTATGTCTGATTGGTGTACCTGAAAGTGACGGGGAGAGTGGAAC